>NC_055987.1:181358625-181958625 GCF_018446385.1 Zingiber officinale | reverse complement strand
GTGATTTTCCTGGATATGCAACCCTATCTGGATGGAGCACCAAGGGTAAATTTGCATGCCCGGTGTGCCACAAATTTACACATTCACGGTGGTTAAAAAATGGTAAAAAATATTGCTATATGGGTCACCGCAAATTTTTAAACAGTGATCATGAGTTTCGCAAAGATTCTCAACATTTCGATGGCACAGAAGAGTATGGAAGACCACCACCAATACTTTCAGGAGACACAATGATCAATGAGTTAAAAAATTTTAAATTGAAATTTGGAAAAATAGTTGATGATAATCCAGAACTACCATTCAATTGGAAAAAGCGGAGTATTTTCTTCGATTTACCATATTGGAAAGATAATGTGATACGTCACAATCTTGATCTTATGCATATTGAAAAGAATGTGTGCGAATCAATTTGTGGGACATTGCTAGATATGGAAGGGAAAACGAAAGATAATATTAAATCACGTCTTGATTTGCAAGAAATTGGGATAAGATCATAACTTCATCCTATTGAGAAGGGACCGAGTAGAGTTTACCTACCTCTAGCTTGTTATTCAATGGGGAAAAAAGAGAAGGGTACATTTTGCAAGGTTTTGAAAAAAGTTAAAGTTCCAGATGGTTATGCATCTAACATTTCACGATGCGTTCAACTGAAACCAGCAAAATTAATTGGTCTAAAAAGTCATGACAACCATATTTTGATGCAATAGTTGTTGCCAGTAGCACTACGTAAAACTTTATCTAAATCAGTTCGGAATCCTTTGATCAGATTGTGTAGGTATTTCAGAGAGCTATGTTGTAAAGTAATTTCTCCTACTGATGTGGTTCGTCTGAGGAAAGACATTGCGGTGATTCTTTGTCAACTCGAGAAAATTTTTCCTCCGTCATTTTTTGACATAATGATTCATTTGACTGTACATTTGGCTACTGAAGTATAACTTGCTGGACCAGTTTATTATCGTTGGATGTATCCAATTGAAAGGTAATAAACAATTCTCTTATTGATTTTGTTTTATTTAAATTATTATTTTCACTCAATAATATAAAATTTATATTTGTGATATAAGGTACTTAGGGACATTGAAGTCATATGTTCGAAATAGAAGTCGACCAGAAGGATCCATTGCTGAGGGGTATTTGGCTGAGGAATGTTTGACATTCTGTTCTTTATATTTAGCTGATTATGTAGAGACAAGATTCAATCAAACAACGAGAAATGATGATACAACTATCGGTTCAACATTTGCATTGGACGTGTTTACAGCCTCTGGTTATGCACTTGGAAAGGCCATTGCAACTAAGTTTGATGATGAGACATTAAAGAAGGCACATCAATATGTGTTATTCAACTGTCATCACGTACAATCTTATATAGAGTATGTTAATATATATTTCATCGAGTTTAAATATATAATCATCAATGTTTATCAAATCGTTATTCTTAATTTCAGTGAACACCGTCGGATTTTGAATCTTAGTCATTCTGGTCTTCCACCTCACCAGATTGAACGTATGCATAGTGAGTCTTTTGCATCTTGGTTTGCAAAACATGTAAGTTTATGGTGTAATTGTCATTAAAGTTATATATTATGATTTTTATACATATTTTATCTTTTTTTTTTTGTGATAGATTGAAAATACAAATCCTTCCTAGGATGATCCAATATCAAATGATCTGAAATCACTTGCCAGAAGTCCAAATTTCATAGGGATACGATATGAAAAATTCCTTTCCAACGGATTTAGGTTTCATACAAAAGAAGTGGAACGCAAGAGAAAAACTCAGAATTGTGGTGTTATTGTTCGCGCTACTACTTCAAGTTATTCAAGTATTAGAGATCAGAATCCAATATCAAGTGAACTTGATTATTATGGAATTTTGCAAAATGTGATTGAGTTAGATTACGAGGGAGGTCGAAGAGTTGTTTTATTTGAATGTGATTGGGTCTCCAAAGGAAAACGACTAAAACTAGACGAGGATGGTTTTATGTTGGCCAATTTTACAAATGTGAAGCGTCATAACGAGCCTTATATTTTAGCATCCCAAGCCATGCAAGTTTTTTATGTGGAAGATCCAGTTGATTGTAATTGGCATGTAATTATCACCACCGATGCACGAGGATAGTATAAAATGCAACCTTTGGCAGATGTTGATACATACCTTCAAAGTTGTATTTGTAATCCTGAAGATGACCATGATCATGAAGAAATCGTTTGGGTTCGGGATGATGCTATAGGAGTTGAAATTGATGTTGATATATGATGAGATTCTGTTTATGATGAGATTTTGTCTAGCATATATAATTTTTATGTTTAATTAATATGATATAAAGTGATAGTAAGAGAGTAGATTTGCCATATATATATGTTATTTCACTGTTGACTATGGACCTTTTATTTATCATATCAATGGATATATAACTAACTTTCTTTTTATCTATAAATTGTAACTTTTGCTCTTGATAGGAATGGCTTGTGACGGTAAAACTATTGGAAAACCTCATTTTCAACATCAAGATAAGGCAAATACACAATCTCGAATTATGATTCCCAATCACGCAGCTCGAAATTCAAAAAGAGGTTAGGACTTTCTTCCTTATAATTATGGTTATTTCATGCTATTTATCCTACATAACTTGACTTTGATAGGATTGACTCTTAAAAGTAAAAATGTTGGAAAACCTCATTTTAAACTTCAAGATGGGGAAAATACTCAACCACAGGTTTTGATTGACAATCACGCAACTCGAAACTCAAAAGAAAGAGGTAGCATCTTATTTTATACATCAACAATCTATTGTTTTCTTTTGTATGATTGGATTTGATGCCATCTCTTTCTATTGATTCGAAAATCTATAGAAAGATTTTCAAATCTGCAATCTATTGTTTTCAAATCAACAATCTATTGTTTTCAAATCTGCTAGTGTAAGTAATATACCAACCAACAAATGGATGGAGTTTGTAATACCAACATTGGGTTACCAGGAAATGTGGTTAGATTTTATAAAAATCCAGTAGGACTTCTATAATTTGCTTGCTGGTAAATGCTTGATTATGAGAAGCATGGTAATATTTTTCTTATTGGTAAATTTGCTTGGTGGGAAATGTGTTGTTTGTTGTTATTGGTAAATGCTTGATTATGAGAAGCATGGTAATCCTGTATGCTAGTTGTTATTTGAGTTTTCTTGATCTTGCATACTTAACATACTAAGTAATCCTGTATGCCATCTATTGTTTTCTTTTGTATAACTCTGATTTGACTTTTTCTTTTATATGTTATATACATTATTCAAGTCTATCATGCAAGGGAAATTGAGAATGTGGTAACTAGCAGAAAAGGTCAGAACGCTCTTATTTATGATTTAAAACTCAAGTTGTTTATATTTTGTTCAAACAATATTTGTGCAGATTGTCAAATCATTCAAGGTGCATCAAATAACCAAATAGATGAAACTTCAAATTGGAAAGACAATGATGTACAAGGTATTAGATATAAAAATATATGAAACTTGTGAATTTTTTATTTCAAAATATTAAGTTTTGATATAATTTAGTATAATGGTTATTTCATGCTTTATTTATCTTATATAATTTGTCTTTGATAGGAATGTCCCTTAAAAGTAAAAATGTTGGAAAATCTTATGTTCAACTTCAAGATGGGACAAATACTCAACCACAAATTTTGATTGGCAATTACACAACTCGAAACTCAAAAAAAAGAGGTAGCATATTATTTTATACATCAGCCATCTATTGTTTTCTTTTGTATAACTCTTATTTGACTTTTTCTTTTATATGTTATATACATTATTCAAGTCTATCATGCAAGGGAAATTGAGAATGTGATAACTAGCAGAAAAGGTCAGAACGCTCTTGTTTATAATTTAAAACTCAAGTTGTTTATATTTTGTTCAAACAATATTTGTGCAGATTGTCAAAACATTCAAGGTGCATCAAATAACCAAATAGATGAAACTTCAATTCAGAAAGACAATGATGTACAAGGTATTAGATATAAAAATATATGAAACCTGTGATTTTTTTTATTTCAAAATATTAAGTTTTAATATAGTTTGGTATAATGGTTATTTCATGCTTTATTTATCTTATATAACTTGTCTTTGATAGGAATGCTTTATTTCATGCTTGTATACTTGACGAGTTTATTCATGTCCATGTTGCTCTATTCAGTGAAGGGTGGCACTATCCTCCATTATCTGTGGTCGTAATCTTTAACTAGTTACATAACAATCAGCAGAAAACACATTGGATTATTAGGCCATTAATTCTTTTCCAATTTCTCCCTCCAAAACACATACTTTAACATCCTCCAAACACATACTCAGTGACTGGTGACTTCATTTCTCTCACAAGATAGGCAATTGTTGGCAGTTTATGAGTGCCTAAATGCCAGCTTTAAAGAATCTCAGTGTCTTAGCACTCATGGTGCCATTTGTTGTTTAGCCTCTTAACCCCTGTTTAATTTTCATTCACTGCATTCTACCCAAGTTTTCTAGCGGTTTTTAATTACATAATAGTCAATTAAGTTTCGTTAACACAAATATCAGTTGATGCGTGGCGTGGCACACACGTCTATACCATGTATAGTTATTATGGTCGGTGCTTCCCACACTTAAGTTCCTTCTTTTTTGTTTTTAATATGATATTTATGACTTTTTTAGCACAATTTGTGCAAGGTAGGTATTAATGGAGGATAGCTTCACTGAGGCAATTAGTTTCTTTTGTCAGAACCTGCAGTGTCTGTGTGCTAATTAAAAATGGAAGTATTTTGTTCAATCAAAATTTATATGGTTACTCTTTGCCTCTTCTGTACTAGTTGTATGCCTAATCTAATAGATATTGTTGCTTTTACGGGTCTGTATCACCTAAAATAAAACAGCCCTGAGGTCATTCCATCCAGTCTTGTTGAATTGCTTGGGCAAATTGTATGCTGTTACAGATGGAAAAATTGGAAACCAATGGGATGACCGGTTCAAAACCTGGTCTTGTTTGGAAGCTTTTGCGAATAGGCTTTTGCTTAAATTGGTGCTTGAAATGGGATTTGGGAACACAATTTACTTTTTGTGAGAGAGGTCTGTCACTGCTCCAAGTTGAACTGGTTTATAAACTTATTTGGGCAGATTCGATAGGATTCTAACAATTTCCATGTATATATGTGAAATTAACAGTGTGAAATTTGCTTAGAGCATTGCAACTAATTATGTTTAGAATATGGGGTATAGATCACCAGCATTGTGCTTGGGCTTTTCAGGCATTAGTTTTCTAAAAAAGAAGTCGATATCCAAAAAAAATATTCAGGGTTAACCTTGAAAATTGGCCAGAACTGTTTTCTGAATCTTGAAGAAACGGAAAACTTATGCAGTCAATGTTTGAAAGAACCTAAAATTCTTATTTTGATGCCCCTTAAAAGTAAAAATGTTGGAAAATCTCATGTTCAACTTCAAGATGGGACAAATACTCAACCACAGATTTTGATTGGCAATTACACAACTCGAAACTTAAAAAAAAGAGGTAGCATATTATTTTATACATCAGCCATCTATTGTTTTCTTTTGTATAACTCTTATTTGACTTTTTCTTTTATATGTTATATATATTATTCAAGTCTATCATACAAGGGAAATTGAGAATGTGGTAACTAGTAGAAAAGGTCAGAACACTCTTGTTTATGATTTAAAACTCAAGTTGTTTATATTTTGTTCAAACAATATTTGTGCAGATTGTCAAAACATTCAAGGTGCATCAAATAACCAAATAGATGAAACTTCAAATCAGAAAGACAATGATGTACAAGGTATTAGATATAAAAATATATGAAACTTATGAATGTTTTATTTCAAAATATTAAGTTTTGATATAATTTAGTATAATGGTTATTTCATGCTTTATTTATCTTATATAACTTGTCTTTGATAGGAATGCCCCTTAAAAGTAAAAATGTTGGAAAATCTTATGTTCAACTTCAAGATGGGACAAATACTCAACCACAGATTTTGATTGGCAATTACACAACTCGAAACTCAAAAAAAAGAGGTAGCATATTATTTTATACATCAGCCATCTATTGTTTTCTTTTGTATAACTTTTATTTGACTTTTTCTTTTATATGTTATATACATTATTCAAGTCTATCATGAAAGGGAAATTGAGAACGTGGTAACTAACAGAAAAGGTCAGAACGCTCTTGTTTATAATTTAAAACTCAAGTTGTTTATATTTTGTTCAAACAATATTTGTGCAGATTGTCAAAACATTCAAGGTGCATCAAATAACCAAATAGATGAAACTTCAATTCAGAAAGACAATGATGTATAAGGTATTAGATATAAAAATATATGAAACTTGTGATTTTTTTTATTTCAAAATATTAAGTTTTAATATAGTTTGGTATAATGGTTATTTCATGCTTTATTTATCTTATATAACTTGTCTTTGATAGGAATGCCCCTTAAAAGTAAAAATGTTGGAAAATTTCATGTTCAACTTCAAGATAGGACAAATACTCAACCACAGATTTTGATTGACAAGTACACAACTCGAAACTCAAAAAAAAAAGGTATCATCTTATTTTATACATCAGCAATCTATTATTTTCTTTTGTATAATCTCTTAGTAAATTAAATTACAATATTATTGTATTATATGATACTTATCGTGATTCATCATATGATACAACATATCAAAATGAACTTAGCTAGATTTTACTATATTTTTCACTTTGATTCTCTACTTTTAATAATTTGTATAAATTAGATCGTTGAATAAAAATATCTTTTACTCATTTTTTATTCAGTGCATGTTGAAATGAATTCAAATAAATTTTTCAGTGCATGTTTGTTATCATTGTAACAACGACAAATTAATGAATCACGTGGTTTTTAACTTGTATTACCCAAATCATATAAGTAACTTTGAAAATACATAAATCATATATCCTTTATCCATTTTGTATGCAATAGGGAACATAAGTCCTCTTTACTCAATAAAAACAAACAGTTTTTCAGTGAAAAGTTGTATTTGGATACAATAGTTGAACAAATAGATAGTCTTTTATAGCTTCAAATAGAATCAAATACCTTTATAGCAACTCTAATTGATTCAATTTATGCAATTGTATGATCTATGTCGTATTAGATTACATATTTATTCTCAACGTATCACACCTAACTACTCTTGTTTATATTTTGTTCAAACAATACTTGTGCAGACTGTCAAAACATTCAAGGTGCATCAAATAACCAAATAGATGAAGCTTCAAATCAGAAAGACATTGAGTTACAAGCTTCAAATAAGATTGTTGAAAATGATTTTATGGATGAAGAATTTGATCAAGGTAACTTGTGCAAAGTATGTAATAAATTATTTCACTGTATTTATTCAATCATTTATTTCTCCTTTTTTTCTATATGTAGATAGTGAAAGTGAATCTCCTAATGCTAAGAAGAAAACCAGAGGCCCTACATTTATGAAAGACATTTGGGGTCGACCTAGTACGCTGCCACGTATTAAGATCCAATGTGATGGTATGGGACGCCCTATATGATCAAGAAGAAATAAATTTGCTGATTTTTTAGGTACTTTGGCAAGAAATGGTAAATTTTGTCCAATTGGCGTGGAAGATTGGCATAAAATGCCCATGGAAAATAAGAAAAAAATGTTAGATGTTATAAAGGTAATTGAAATGTTATTGCATAATTTTATTATTAAATAATTTTTATTATTTGGATAAATTTTCTAAATGTCTGTGTAGGAAAAGTATGACCTTCCTCCTGGAACAGAAAGTTGGACACTACGTTCAATATCAAAAAAATGGAGAAATTGGAAGTCAGAACTTAAAAAGAAGTATTATGATCCTGAGTTACCAATGCAAGTTCTTCTGGAAGAAAGAGATAACAGAGCTTTGGTAGAGCAATATGTGAAATTAGTTATTCAGTGGAATTCAGAAAAATCAAAGGTATATAATATTTTATCTATTTAGAAAATTTTCATTTTTACTTTTGTATCGTGTATCAATTTTTGAATTTAATATATTAGGAACGAAGTGAAAAAAAATAAGATTGCTCGGAAGCAAAAGATAATGAATCAGACAACTGGAAGAAGATCTTTTGCTCAAGTGCAACAAAAATTGGTAATTTATCATATTAATCTTATAATTTGCATGCATTAGAATCTACAAACTTTTAACAACTATAATTTTAGGGAAAAGAAAGGGGACGCCCTCCATCACGAGTCGAATTATTCCATGCTTGCTTTACTCATGCTAATGGAAGCCCCTCAAGCAACATTGTGGCGGAAAAATTGGTAAGTTAATTATAAACTACAATTATATTACTTTCAAAGATATTGGTTTTCATCATGTCTATGTATAAATTATGACTTCTGATTTTTTGGTAAAGGCTGCAATGAAAGAACTAGAAAATCAACTTCCTGAAGACGAGGATGATCAAGTTGGTCAAAATGACATATTTGCTCAAATTATTGGACCAGATAGACCAGGTCGAGTACGTATGTTTGGTGATGGTGTTAACCCATCTGATTTATGGGGAGAAGTTCCAAGCCGTAGTACATGCAACCGAATAGTGATGGAGCAAAGGACAAAGTTAGAAAAAATGGATAAACAAGTTAGAAAGCAAGGCCAACACATTGCAATGTTAGAATCAAAGATTTGCAATCAATCAAACCAAAACCTTGGTTCAAATTACAACAGTATACAACACACAACAATATCAAGTAGTCCATTACTTTCTGATCCAGTTAGTTTATCTCTAAGGGTAAAGTCTTTATCTAGTTTGTTTTCTTCCAAGCTATATATGTTTTTTGTGTGAGATTATAATTATCATGAGTTAGTCATTTATTGATTTCTTGTATGTGTATTGCTGCTTATTGAGAAGTTGAGAATTCAGTTAGATTGAGTAATAACGTATAATCTTATTTACCATAAATGTTGCTGTTGATGGTATACCATATTTGTTTTCATCATGACCTTCTCTTTTTGCCTTGTTAGGTTGGATGCTCTGTCTCGATAAAAAGTCTATTTGATTCGATGAAAATTGTGGCAAAAGGAGTTGTTCATAGCATGGATCCAAATACTGAAGTAGGAAGACAGGCATTGGGACCAAATTGGTGTGAAATACAAGTTCTAGTTGTCTTAGAACGGGAAGAGAGTTTGATTAGGCCATATGATCTTTTACAAAGGTTTGAGGATACACTTGGAGGAATGATAGCTTGGCCTTGCCATCTGGTATGATATGTAATTTTTTAATTAATTACTATTTATTGTATATGCCCATCATGTTATGACACTTTTTTATACCAATATCAATTATATTTACAGTTGACAGTTAATGAAGAAGACTTCTACTAGGTGCATTTGGAGTTTTGTGGCACAATAGTAAGGTAAATGTTAGTGTCTTTTTAAACCAATTATATTTGATGCTGTGGAATTTTCTCGGTTTATCATTTGGTAAAAATTTGCTAGTTTAAATTAAATTTTAATCTCTTTATTTTATGTTATTTTATTTACACAAATATATGAATTTTTATTGTAGGTGACAAGAATATTGGATTTTGTTTAAGATGTGATGGTTGAAGAATGAAGATGCACTACAAGTTTGGTTATGTTTTGCTTTATGAGACTTAATTTTTTTCTAGTTCTAAAACTAAATACATTAGGTACATTTGTAATTGGTATATAGATATTTTTGATGTGACAAATTTATTATCCTTATGGATTAGAAAATTAATGACAATTATTGATTAGCATTTTAATTTCTATTTTAAAACTTTTTATTTGTATTTATGTTAATTTGTTATGTGAGTGAATATTATATCATGAAAATATTGAAAATGGATGACATCTTTCATAATATATGGATTTTTTAGGTCACAATAGACCATCAAATCCATTGGAGACTTTTAAAAAAGTCATCATAAATAACTTTTAATGATATTTTTTTAATGCCCTTATAGATTAGTATAGAAGACATTATAGACTAGTATAGAAGACATTTGTAAGTGTCATTACAAATTACATAATGAGGTATTTTAAATTAACCTTATAAATTATCATTAAGGACATTTTTTCTTGTCACTATAAAAACAATTCACGACACTTATAGTTGTCTTGTTAAATGATTTTATAGGACATATAAATTTGTCATATTATTACTATAATAAAGGCATGTATCAATGTCATTACAAATCTTATAGTGACATTGTTTTTCAGGGGTCGATCCCCGGGGTATCACTGCCTGGGGTTAACGTCTCCGCTATGCACTTTCCACCTGTGTACCTGCATTTACCTCCCTCCATATCCGTGGGACCGGCTCTAGGGGGGCCGCTGATGTGGCGGTTCCACATTTTTTTATAGTGACATTGTTTTTGTCACTATAACAATTATTCATAACATTAGTGGTGTGACTATTTTTATGCTATAGTGACATTAGGAAATGTCATAAGACTTTAGACGACATCACTATAGAGGACATTTTGACTTAATGTCACTATATTAAAAGTGTCAGTATAAGTAGTATATGAAGACACTTTTAAATGCCATTAAAAGCATATATTCTTGTAGTGAGTCAATGTTATGATCGAGAAAAATAAGACCAGTAAATGAGGGTTAGTCGCAGAGCATAATTGAGCGCAACTTAATATAATGTCATGTACCTCGTCAATGGAGAAGACCCCCTCCTTTATATATCATCTCTCATAATCACCACAATATAATCATGAGGGGACAAAAAATGTCGGGTGTCAGAAACTGTTGAGTAAGGAAATACACACAACCTAGGAGGCATATAGTCACCGTCATAGAAATCTTTCGTTACTTGTGCGTACCTTTTTTTATAATTTACGCCATTAATAAGGCGGTTGAAGGAATATGTTATTATAATGTGTCGATTGATGGAGAGTGTAAAGTCACATTCGAAGAAGGTTTCATTGAATGCTCATATTACAATAGAGGAATATTCTCTGATAAATGGTTGTTACTCTGACATATTGTTATGATTCTCTGACCATGTTGTCTGTTGAGTGTATCTCGACGAGATCTTTAACCGGCTGACTGTAGGGAAACCACTCAGCTATACACAAAATAATGTTGAGGATATGCTCTTGAAGTAATTAATATGAAGCTAAGTCCCCTAGGTCCGGTCGGTTCTATGGCTGACCGGCTATATATCGGGATATTTGCCTATGAGAAATGGGAAACTGAGTTCTGAGAGATTTGATCGGTATTTTAGGTCAATCTTCCATATGATATGAGAATTGTCTTTGAAGCGAGAACTTGAGATCTGGAATTCCGGTCGAGCTTATAAGGAGAATTGCTTTATACTTTTATCTTCTGTACGTATAAGTGATGGGCATGCTAAGTTATATAAATCTAACCAGAGTTATTATCGACCGGCTATATGAAGGAAGACTCGCATATGAGAAAACTCATAGGGTCAATCGACACTGAGGTCGATTAGTCATATGCTGAAAGACTTGTACTGAGAGTGGGAAACTAGATCCCCTTAGTTCAGTCGGACTTAAGTACGACTAGCTCTGTGATAAGACATCCCTTAAACTCGGTTGATTATAGAACGATCAGATATATAATAGATGCCTTAATACATGAATGGAGCACTAGGTCTCTTAGGTCCGACCGGCTCATTGGTCGGTCGTCCTCGTACTGAAGGCCTTAGCGCTAGGCAAAGAACAAAGTCCTGTGGAAAGTGACATGTTGGCTGCCACCTCCCCTTGACTTTGACTGCCACGTGTTGGATCGAAAGTGCTAGAGGGGGGAGTGGGTGAATACTGCTCATATCTTTTTCATGTTTTCGTAAATCAATCGAGAGTAAATGCAGCGGAAAGTAAAGTAAAGAAAGAGAAATCGCTAACATTTTTCTTATACTTGGTTTGAAGCCTATGATGACTCCTACTCCAAGGTCAGTTATCAACGATTGCTTTTATTAGGTAATTCACTATCAATTCGAAGTACTACAAAAATCTATTTTGATTACAATGGCAATGCGAATGTATAAAAGTTATTGACAATCAAGATTTATAGGCTTGAGCTTTCGGTCGTTGAAGCAGCGTTTTGGTGTCACAAAGTTGTTTCGCAACGCGTAAGAGAAAAGATCGTTGGAATTGATGTATTCAAGGTGCTGATCGAATTCTCCTTTTATAGCCCCATCCAGGTGCTTGGACTCCTCCCCGGGCACCCCCACAGGGCTAATGTGGCGTGCTCTCATCAAAATTTCATCAAGCAAGTTTTATCCATCTCTGGGTGCCCGGACCAGTCTGGGTGCTTTGATCGCTGATGTAAGTCGGCTAGTCAAAGCGTACCACTGTAGCCTATGGATGAAGTTTTCCCGATCTAGGCGCCTGGACCAATACGGGCGCCCGGACCTCCGGGTGCCCTTGGTGACGAAGGATGGCCACCCGACGCCACTAACTCAGGCGCCTGGAGCAACTCCAGGTGCCTAGATTCCTTATTTTCTAACTTTCAATCACTTGCACCAAGGAGTTAGAAACAAACAATAATATGTAAAGTAAAGTAATATTTGACAATCTCCTGACTGCCCGATCTTGACTTTCTATTTCACTGAAACTCTAGGTTAGACCGATGTCTACTGTTCCCTCAACGAGAAATGTGCTCTCACTTACTCCTCTCAGGAGAGTTTACCTTTTGCCAAACTGGTCCTCCAAAAGGTTTGAACTTTTGCTCAACACTTGAGACCTCAAGACTTTTCGCTAGATGTTCGAACCCCGACCAGTTCAGTCTTCCGCCTAATGTCCACGACCTCTAGGACTTCTATCTAGTGTTCTCGACCCTAATATTTTTGTCTAACGTCCTCAACCTGCCAAGATTTCGCCCAATCCCACGAACTAGGACTTCCTTACCTAACCATGACTAGAACTTTTCACCTGCCTAGTGTCCACTAGAACTTCTTTTGCCTAGCCTCAACTAGGACTTTCACTTTGCTTAAGATTACTTAGGACTTTCTTGCATACTCAGTCAAAATTATCAAATCAACAACACACCTTAATTTTGAACTCTTTGTCATTGTCAAAACTTAGATTCAATTATCTAGTGTTTCTTACACCAATAATTTCTCCCTTTTTTATTATGGTTGTAAATACGACACTCAAATAATAATTAAATAATAAGGTTATTTGAGAAATAATTTTATTAGATTTTCTAAAATTTTTAGAAATTTTTTGGGATTTAATTAGAGTTTGTATGCTAAATTAAGGGGATAGAGGTCTTGGGTTTGGAGAAAGTCTGTTTAGATATCCCAATTAAGTTGGGAGTTGATTAATTAAATTAACCTAAAGTTGGTTAATTAAATCATAAGTATAAAATATCTAACTAGGTTTCTTCCTCCCAAATCTCGCCGAATTCCCTTCCTCCCTAAGCGGATTCGCCAACTGCCCCACCCCTTTTATCTTCTCGCAATCTTGATCCGTTGTCGATCGTCGGGCATCGCCACCGACTACTCTCTTCTCCAGCCGATTGTCGGAGCCGTTTCCACAAAGTGCTCAACCATCACTCCTGCACGATCGCGGTGAGAGTTGCTTTATTGTCGGGTGTTGCCGTCACCAAGAGGGTGAAGTCAACAAAGGGAGTTAGGGCAACCTCTCCCTCTCTCTTGCGGATCTGAGTAGAGCAATGGTGGTTCAGTCAGGGAGGTCCATCGCTGTCACCTTGACATCAGATTCCGGTTATGTTCCCTCGTCGACACGTATCTTCTTCCCGATCTCACTAGCATGTCACCTCCCGATCATTGATGCCGCGGTTTCTTCACCGGAGCAGTCTCGCAGTCAGCACCACCAGCAGCAGTTAACATCACAGCTACCACAGGGGATTAGCCATCCTCCCTTCTCCTTTCATTGTCGGGTAGATTCGACGTTGTCGTGCCCTAGCCGTGGCCGTTATCTTCTACAGCAGCTACCTTGCTTCTTACTGCCATCTTAGAGGTAATCATTTAACCCTACCAGATGTTTGAGTGATTGATCTATGATCAATGTTGATTTAGGGTTATTTGATATGGAGGGCATCACCTTTTACCTTGCTTTGGTTGGCATTGTATGCGGGTGATCCATAGCTCCAGTCATAAATTTCCAGTAGCAAGATCTCTGTAAATTAAGGTAAGTTGGCCTTGGATACCAGATTTACATAGTGTGGATTTCATGTCTACATTGGATTGATTAATAGATATGAGTTAATGGAGGTCTTATCTGGAGATTAACTTGATTAATTTGTTATCCATGTTAGTTGATTAGTTCCGTTACATGATTAGTCGTGAGTGATCATTTAGATGATTATGGAATTGGGTAGTAATGTGATGATTTTGGTGAGTTATGGAGATATGCATGTATAAACCTAATCTAATTAGGTTGTGGAATGGTTATGGTTAATTAAAGAGACTAAACCTAATCTAAGGTGGAGGATGGATTAATTTAGATTAAGCCGACTTAACTCTAGTTATGCGGTTAATCAATAATCATATTCGATTGTGGTTACCCTAAATAGGTTTAGGGATTTGATTTAGCTATTTAATTCATATACAATTAGCTAAACCTCCTGCATATTATGTGATTTTCAGGATTTTGATTCAAGACGAGTCTCTTGATGTGAGATTGTTTAGCACGATTGACAAATAAAAGGCGAGTATTGTTGGATCGAGATGCGCTAGGAGGGGTGAATAGCGCTTGTGGCTTTCACGCATTTCGGATTCGTAAAACTCGACGAGTAATGCAGTGGAATAATAAAATAAAACAATCACACACAAGAAGACCCAAGTATTTACTTGGTTCGGAGCCTTGGGTGACTCCTATTCCAAGGCCCACGTTCGTTTAACGTTTACTACGGGCAACAATTATAATATCACGAAAAGTGTTACAAGTTAAAGTACAATTAGTAGCTATTAAGTTTACCAACGATAAGAGAAATAGCAGATTCAGAGCTCCGTGTTGTCAACGTCAAGTTGCAGCTTCGTCGGAATGTCTTATTAGCAACTTGTTGCAGAAAGGTTGCTTAGAAGGTGATGTTCTAAAGTGCTGGTCGAGACAGCCTTTTATTGATCGTTGAGGGCGCCTCCAATGCCTCATGGAGGCGCCTCAAAGGCTAAGATCTATCCCGCTTCTTGCGCTGCGATAAATCTTCGCTGCCTGCCTCTTATCCGCCTGGAGGCGCCTCTATCAACACTCCAAGGCGCCTTCAAGCAAGCATCCAGGGCGCCTCCAAGTCCCATGGAGGTGCCTCCAGATCCTCTGCGCAACCAACTTTACCTTGCACCCGAGGCGCCTCCAAGCTCCATGGAGGGTGCCTCGGGTACTGTTCATCCGAGGCAAGATGTGTACTTTAGTCTCTGCAAAATATGTTAGTCCACAAAATAACAACATACCCTACAAGACAAAAGTTAGTACCATATAAACATAATAAATTAAGTAATCGACAGTCATCGGGCTGTCCGGTTATGACTTCGAATTTCCGACCGAAAACCCTAGATCGAACCGACGTCGACTGTTCCCTCCGCAGGGAACGCGTCCTCACCTACTCCACTCAGGAAAGCATACCTGATGTCAGCTCGGTCCTCCAGACCGACTGGAATTTCCTCTTAGGGTTACCACCCCCAAGGGTTTTTCTTCGCCTAGGGTTACCATCCCCTGGGACCTAAGGTTACTACCCCTTAGGATTTCCACCACCTAGGGTTACCACCACCTAGAACCTAAGGTTGCCGCCCCTTAGGGTTTTTCCTCCACCTAGGGTTACCACCCCCTATGACCTAAGGTTGCCCCCCTTAGGGTTTTCATCTGCATAACCGCAGTTAGGACTTTCCTGCAAATTCATTCAGCATATAAGATAACAAATAACCTTAACTTTGAATCCATTTGCCATTATCAAAACTAGGGTTCGATCATCGGATGCTTCCCGCACCAACACCATATACCCAGCAATTGGAGAATCTTTCGATTGTCTACTAAACATGATGTCATAATCAGTTGCATTTCTCAAGTATCTGAAAATTCACTTCACTTCACTTCATCCCAATGTGGTCGACCAGGATTTGAGAGAAACTTGCTCACCATACTAACTGCTTACGCCAAATTTGGTCTCATGCAAACCATGACATACATTAGACAACCAACTACATTGGCATAAGGAACCTTTGACATCTCTTAGATCTCCTATTCATTATTGGGCACTGTGTACTGGATAACTTAAAGTGATGCACCAGGGATGTGCTCATCGACTTTGTATTCTTCATGTTGAACTTATCCAACACCTTCTCCACATAGCTACTTTAAGACAACCATAATCTCCCTACAACTCTATCCCTGTAAACCTCCATCCCAAGAATCTTCTTGACCTCGTCCAAATCTTTCATGTCAAATTCCTTGCTTAACAGCCTCTTTAATTTGTCAACTTCTTTTATCTTCTTCGCAATAACTCACCTGCACTCTATAGCTCATTTTCCCTTAGGAAGTTCTATTAGATCCCATATTTGGTTCTCATGCAGCAACTCCATCTTCTTTGGCATAACACTCATCCATTTGTCCTTCTTAGAGATGTATACCTCCTCCTAAAAAGATTTAGGGTCTCTAGTATTGGTGATAAGCGTATAAGATACCAAGTCTTGGAATCTATATCTGGTGCGTGGCTTTATAACTCGTCTCATCCTGCCACCAGCTATAGTGTGATGCTCTATGTGCTTTAAGCTAGAATCATCGGAGTCATGATTCTCTAGATCCATATGCACAATATCTTTCTCTTTGTTGCTCTATGGTATTTCCTTTCCTTCTTCCTAAGTGCGCTATAAAATGGTCTTCTCGTCAAACACCATATCTTTACTTATCACTATCTTGTTTGTCTTAAGATCCTAAACTTTGAAGCCTTTAACTCCTTTCTGATACCCCAGAAAAATGCACTACTTTGACTTCACATCTAACTTTGATCTTTCCTCACTATATATATATATATTCAAAAACTCGAAGATGAGAATAATCTACTAAATGTCTTATCCATACTTCCTCTGATACTTTGTCTTATAGTATTGGCCTTGATAATTTATTAATGAGATAACATACCATATTAACTGCTTCAGTCCAAAAATTCTTTGCTAACCCTACATTTAATTTGAGACATCTTATCTTCTCAATGATTGTCATGTTCAACCTTTCTATCACACCATTCTATTGTGATGTCTTGCTAATTGAGAAATGTCTAATAATTCCATATTGCTTACAAAATTCCAGAAACTTTGAATCTGTGTACTCAATCTCATTCTCTAACCTAAGACATTTGATCTTCCTTCTAGTATACTCCACTTTATTTTTTCACAATTTAAACTTTGCAAAAGTTTCCAACTCGTAACACATAAAGTATACTCAAATCTTTCATGAGTAATCATCAATAAAACTCATAAAATACAAGTACTCTCCTCGTAATACTACACTAGGCAGTCCTCAGAGATCAGTATGTACATAGTTTAGAATTTCTTCTGTCTTGTGTATTGCCATCTTGAATTGCACTTTACTATATTTTCCAAGAATACAAAATTTACGTAATTCAAGCTTGCACATCTTGACATCTTTCAACAAATCTTTCTTATGAAGTTCCAACATCCCACATTCACTCATATGCTCTAGCCGCATATGCCACAAGATTATACTATCTTATTTAGACTCCACCTACAATAGTAGTCCCTATCAACTTATAGATGTTCCTTGTTAACTTTTGTCCTTTCATTACCATCAGAGCTCTCTTGCTAACCTTCATCACCCCACTCACTAATTTGTAATTGCAACCAATATCATCTAGTGTGCCTAGTGAGATCAAATTCTTTCTTAGATCTGGTATGTGACTGACATCACATAAAGTTCTAATCACACCATCAAATATCTTGATTTTGATGTTCCCTATGTCAATGACTCTACAAGATGCATCATTTTCTATCAAAACTGAACGAGAATCCACTACTCTACTAGTGTTAAACTACTCCTTATTTAGAGTCATCTGACATAAACATGTAGATTCTAAGATCAATGCATCTGTCAACTGTTCCAAACTCGATATAATTGATGGTATATTCTCCATCACCACTTTCTGAATTTTTTTGTTCAACTATGTTTGCAGACTCTGTCAAACTACTTTTATTCTCTGTAACATGTTTCTTTATCTCGGGATAATCACTCTTCATAGAACCTTTACCTCTACACTTGTACCAAGTGATTACCTTCTTCCTTCTTGACATAGAATGAGTCTTGTTGTCATTGCTCGATCCAGACTGAGTTTTGTTCCTATCACGCTCTTAGTTAGTATTCACCACAAGTCCTTCTGACTGAGTAACTTCATCGCTTGTTTTCTTTCTTTGATGAAAAACTTGATGTGAGAAATTGTAAGTGCACGATTCTATCATCAAGTGATAAAATATCGAATCCGCAGGGACTGTGAATCAAGTACTAGTCAGAGTGGCAAACCAGGAGAGATCACAAAAGATTCAGTGGTGAAGGTAATTCTAGGACTTCAGTTTCACCCAAATGATTGTAAACACTTAATCTATGTTTTGTTTCTAATCCTCAATAAATATTTATGTAGGTAGACCATCTTATGGTATCCGATATGAACTTTTACTTCTATAATGGCGTATCAACCCTAATCATTGTTTACAGTGAATTACGTTTGATCCATTAAGCTCTATAATGGCCTAGGACTCCTCGCAGCATACCAAGTTACACTTTCATATCTAACTTTATGCGTCTCAGTTTCCTATGGATCTAAGGGTCGTGTTCTCCTTTTGGTTCATCCCCACTTATGGAATACGAATCTCATGATTTTGGCATCAAGATCATATTAATATGGTAGATCCAGACCATAAATGGAGAATCGTTGCACTAGAGGGGAGGTAAATTGTGCTCATGGATTTTATGCTTTTTGAAAAATGCTTTGAGAGTATGCAACGGAAAATATAAATAAGAACACAAACACCAAAGATTTACTTAGTTTGGAGCCTATGCTAACTCCTACTCCAAGGCCTGCGCTCATTGATTGCTTTCGTTGGGAAATCACTATAGTTTTAGAAAATCTTTACAAATAGAGTACAAAGATGAAGTACAAGAACAATACAATTAAAGTACTCTAATCAAAATTATACCAACGACTTTGGAATTCGGAGAGGTGTGCTTTTGGTTGTCAGAACAGCATTACGACTTCATCGGATCGTCTTTGGAGCAGCGCGCAAGAGAAGGATCTCAAAGATGAGTTGTGTTGAAGCTCTTGCCTGAAGACTTCTTTTATAGAGTACTAAAGGCGCCTTTAACCCTATGGAAGGTGCCTCTAGTTGTGAAACTTATCCCCACAACATTGGAGTCGATAACTTTCATAATATATAAAATTCATCCACCCGAAGGTGCCTTCAGCCACATGGAAGGCACCTCCAGTACTGTTCATCAGAGGTGCCTTCAATCATATGGAAGGTGCCTTCCAATACTATTCATCTGAGGCTTTTTATGCATTTAACTTCTTGCAAGATATGTTAGTTCAAAACATCAAACATACCCTACAAAATAAAGTTAGCACAATAAAATATATGGAAATAAAAATATTTGACAGTCTCCGAACTGTTTGATTCTGACTTTTTAATTTTTCATGAAATCCTAGGTTAATCTGATGCCTACTGTTCCCTCAACGGTGAACGTGTTATCACCTATTCCTCTCAGGAAAAATTACCTTTTACCAAACCAGTCCTCCAAACCATCTAGACTTTTTCTCAGCTTCTGAGACATCAAAACTTCATGCTAGAGTCTAATCCCTAACCCGTCTAGTCTTCCACTTGGTGTCCGCGACCCCAAGATTTTCACCTAGTGTCCACCACTCTAGTATTTTGACCAACGTTCTTGACTCGTCAAGACTTTGTCCAGTCCCCCAGACCAGGACTTCATTGCCTAACAGCGGCTAGGACTTTCCACTTGCCTAACCACAGCTAAGACTTTCCATCTGCCTAGCCTCAATTAGGACTTTCCTTTGCCTAATATCATTTATGACTTTCTTGCACACTCAGTTTAACTTATTAGACATAAGAAACCTTAACTTTGAATCCTTTTCTATAATTAAAACTTAGGTTTGATCATCTGGTGATTCCTGCACCAACAATAAATACATATTTCATCAAACAAGAAGCATACAAATATATAGATTAACCGAAAAGATGTTCACATAATAAAAAGCTACGCCCTACATCCTAAAATTATGAGAACTATTCCCTAATAAAGAAATTACAATCCAAAGACACAAGTGAAAGCATTCATATAGATGAAAATAATGAATAGAGATAGAGAGATGTTTAGGGAAAAGATTTTCGGTGTCTTCGAAGTAGTTACTTACACAGGAGATGGATGGATTATCAGAGTCAATGAAGAAGATGGCTCTAGGGATTCCCCAAATGGGAGAACCCTTCTCCAAGGAAGGGGGTAGAGCCCCCGGCCGAAGATCCCTTTCCAAGTGAGGAGAGCTCCTTTATATATGTTGGAAAATGGTTGCTCACCATGGGTCATGCCGCTGGGCACGGGCGCCAGTGGTGAAGCGTTGAGACATATCTGAAGGTCATAGCCCATGGTGTTGGGCATGAGAAGGTCATGGCAAGGAAGCCGAGCCAGCCACAGGCCGTGCCATCGGGCACGACCGCCCATGGTAGGGAGGTCGAGCCTGCCACGAGTTGTACCACCGGGCACAGCCGCCTGTAGCGAGGCAACCGAATCTAGCATGACCCATGCCACTGGGAACGGGTCATAGTGTCGCAAAAGCAGAGCTGACATGGCCCGTGTCATGTGACATGATTCATGTCATGCGGCATGGGTGCCCGTGCATGTTTGTTTGTGGGGTCTTCTCCTCTTACTCTTTAACTCCCCATTTTTCTATGATTCGCAGTTCTGTCAATCAAAATAAGCAAAGAGTAGTTCTCTGAATAAAAATAACAAAAAGAAGTACACAAAGATAAAAAAAAATATGAAAATGAGATAGGATGTGTGTCAAACTACGATAAAAAAATCTATATAAAATGCACACATCAAAATCCCTCAAACTTGAACCTTTACTTATCCTTAAGAAAATATCAATATCAAGAATACATGTGAATTCATATTTTCTAAATTTCAATAAGTTCATCTAATCTTATCAAGTGGTATCATCTTTCAGCGAAGGTATTCAATTAGTTTCACCAAGCATAACAAGCTAGCTTAAGTGCATGGTACCTAATTTGTTTGTAAGGTTTCAAGTTCCTTCCTAGTTAATACATTGTTCCATTGTGTTCTCATAGTTTTCAGCGTTAGGTACTTACTTTCAATACACCAGGTTCGCCCCCTCTTTCCAGCACAAAGTCTCAAAGATATACTCGGTGTTAAGAGAAATAGATAAATGTTTTATCAATAACTTAACTCAGTCTCAAAGGGCATCCTCTCCACCCATGACAACTATTTTCTATCTCATTATTGTCATTTTTTTTATTTTTTTCTTTTCACTCAAATATTTTATTGCATCTCAAATATTTTCTTTTCCTCTCACTTGGGATTTCGATGTTTCTAAATGGACTATCACAAATCGAGCATTATATAGTGATCTGGTGGTAAGGACGGTGGATCCTCGTCAGCGGGGGGTCAACGACACGTGGAGGTCAAAGGGCAACACGGTCAGCTCGGAGATCGGCCGATTGGACGGAGCAGGCCTACCGACAGGGCCCTGCAGTCCGACCGGCCGGGAATTCTCCGAACCGAATGGAGGACAACCTGACTAGGGGTCGGGTTTCCGATGCTCAAGATAGAGAGGTTTCAATGGTCAAGAGGGCTCATCGTTCGGCTGGCGCGCAAGGCAACACAGGCAGGAGCAGTCTCAGCCGAGCATATGACCGATGCAGGAGTAATATGCTTGCCGAGCGGCCTATCCGCTCGGCCCTGGAACAAACAAGACACGCAAGAGGACAAAGGAGACGGGACAGCATCATCCTCGAGACACATGTCGCCGACAAGCAGCAGAGTTGGCGGCGGAGCCGTACACAGAATTGTACGGTGGAAGCTTCCACCGTCACATCCGGGATATGCTCGGACGATTGCGGAATGGCGCCATAGGCACTTTTCTGACATAAGCTTGTTAAGGTATGTTTGGGGAAGCGTGCATGCGTCGGGAAACGTGCCCCCGCTTCCCCGGGGTCCTATATAAAGACCCCAGACGTCGACGAAGGTATGCGCAAATATTCACTGTAGCCACGTTACTCTGTCTCGTTCGTTGCCTAACTTGAGCGTCGGAGGGCCGTCACCGGGAAACCTCTCCCGGCTCGGCTTCTTTGCAGGATCGTCGAAGAGCTACATCACCAATCGGAGACAGTGGAGCGTGCCACGTCCCTAGCGTCCATCGACTCAGCGCTCGGACAGGATCACATTGGCGCCGTCTGTGGGAATGCACCTGAATCCGAGCCAAGAAGATGGAAGAAGCTGGACGTCAACTTTTGGTAACGCTCTCTCCTGAAGAGCTCGAAGCACTCGTCCAAGCGCGAGCAGCGAAGATTGTGGAGCAGCAGCAGAAAGCTCAAGCCGAGCGGGCAGTGCAGCAAGCAACATCAGCTTCGAGTGGCAGAGCGCCACCCGAAGACCGACAGGAGTAGCTCTCAATATGGGGGCAAAACAAGGGGTCGACCGGCACACAGATGGGTGCGCACCCGCCCCAATACCTTTTCATTGGGCTCTGTTCCAGACGCCCTCGAAGGTGGCGCAAGCCAATCAAGACAAAGGATCCTCATCAGACAAGGCACCCATCCGGGATGTCAGAAAAGGAAAGGCGCCCCGATCGGACGTTTCGCCCGAGCGGACCAATCAACAGTTCTTAGATGCCATTCTTCGTGATCCACTGCCGAGGCATTATGTGCCCCTTGCGATCGGGGAGTACAACGGGACGACCGACCCAGACGACCACCTGGGTAAATTCGACAGTACCGCCACTCTGCATCAGTACACAGATGGTGTAAAATGCTGAGTGTTCCTCACAACGCTTTCGGGATCGGCACATCGGTGGTTTCGAAGATTGCCGGACGGCTCAATCACTAGTTTCAAGGAATTTCGGACGACGTTCATCCATCATTTTGCTAGCAGTAGGCGCCACCAGAAGACAAGCGTTAGCTTGTTTGCCGTCAAGCAAGGCGCGAGAGAGCCGCTTCGAGCGTACATTCAGCGCTTCAAACAGGTGGCCATGGACATTCCAACGGTCACCTCGGAAACAATGGTGAACGCGTTCACGCAAGGGCTCATGGACGGTGATTTCTTCCGATCACTCATCCGGAAGCCGCCTCGGGACTACGACTACATGCTGCATAAAGCCAACGAATACATCAATGTGGAGGAGGCCCAGGCGGCAAGAAGGAAAGAAGCTCAGAGCGACCAACCAGCTCTTGCCGAGCAGAAGCAACCCATCAGTCATCAGCCACCAAGAGGACCGCGGGTCGAAGCCGCCCGTCCTCATCAGCATACTCGGCCGCACGCCGTCCAACAAGTCGCGGCTGATCAACCCAAACACAAGGGGAAGGTATGGACCCCAATGTTTTGCTCACTCCATCAGTCGGCCACTCACAATACTTGCGACTGTCGGAGCCTCCCCCCCCCCCCCCATCGCTCATCCCGCACCGAGGAGTTACCGACGCCGATCGCCTTCACCAGATCGGCAACATCGACAACGTAGCCCCAGGCAAAGGACAGAAGGGCGATCCCCCGAGCAGCATCACCGTCAGCAACACGGAGCCCACCATTGAGCGTTAAATGAACGACCTCGACCTTCGGCTCGGGAGGAGGAGAACAGGGGCAACATCATCGCCGGGGGTCCGACCGGCGGAGATTCGAATAGAGCCAAAAAGGCGCATGCGAGGCAGTTGAGGATCCACACGGTCGGCTGCAGCCAGGAAAGGGCGAGCGGACCCGAGATCAGCTTCGGGCCCAGGGACCTTCAAGGAGTTAAAGTCCCTCATGATGACGCCCTGATCATCCGAGCGGTAATAGCCAATTACACTATTCACCGTATTTTCATTGATACAGGCAGCTCGGTCAACATAATCTTCAAGAAAGCCTTCGACCAACTACAAATTGATCAAGTCGAACTACTGCCAATGACGACTCCCCTATACGGATTCACGGGGAATGAAGTTTTGCTGGTCGGTCAAGTCCGACTGGCTATCTCGTTGGGTGAGGAGCCGCTCAGAAGGACAAGGACCACCACCTTCATCGTGGTCGATGCTCCTTCTGCATACAACGTGATCCTGGGGCGACCGGCTCTCAACGAGTTCCGGGCGGTCGTCTCTACCTTCTACCAGAAGATCAAATTCCCGGTGGAGGATCAAGTAGGGGAGGTGCGGGGAGACCAGCTGGCCGCTCGGAGATGCTACGTGGAGATGGTCCGGGCCGAATCCAAGTCCGCTCAGAAAGTGCCGCGTGTCGAGGTACATGCTATTACTGAAAAGTCACCTTCTTTTCCGACCGGAGACCACCACCTTCATAGCATCTGATCTGGAGGAGAAGCAGAAGGAAAAGGTGATCAAATGCCTCCAGCGGAACTGCGACGTCTTCACCTGGTCGACCCATGAGCTGCCAGGTGTCTCGCCAAGTGTAGCGCAACATGAACTTCATGTCCGGCCGGATGCTCGTCCGGTGAAGCAAAGGAAGAGGGACTTCAGCGCGGAGCAAAATGTAATAATCCGTGCAGAGATAGAAAAGCTTCTAGAGGTCGGCCACATAAGAGAAGTACAATTCCCGAGTTGGCTTGCAAACGTGGTCCTGGTCTCCAAGTCGGGCAACAAGTGGAGAGTCTGCATCGACTTCCGGGACTTGAACAAGGCATGCCCGAAGGACTTCTACCCTCTTCCACGGATCGATCAGCTAGTGGACTCCACGGTCGGGTGCGAGTTGATATGCATGTTGGATGCATACCAAGGCTACCATCAAGTGCCACTCACTTGAGAAGACCAAGAGAAGGTCAGCTTCGTCACGGCAGACGGCACTTACTGCTACAATGTAATGCCGTTCGGATTGAAGAACGCGGGAGCCACCTACCAGCGTCTGATGAACAAGGTCTTCAGAGAGCAAATCGGACGCAATTTGGAAGTGTACGTGGACGACATACTTATCAAGTCCTTCCGGGCGGCCGATCTCTACGCGGACATGGAGGAGACCTTCCAAACATTGAGGAGGTATGGCGTCAAACTTAACCCTCAGAAGTGCCTGTTCGGAGCAAGAGGCGGGCGCTTCTTGGGTTACATTATGACCGAGCGGGGCATAGAGGCGAACCCTAGCAAGATAAAGGCGCTGCAGGACATGCTGCCTCCCATAAATCTCCGAGAAGTGCACCGTCTCACCGGTCGAATAACGGCGCTGTCAAGGTTCATCTCTAAGACCGCCGACCAGAGCTTGCCATTTTTCAAGATACTCCGTAAAGCCACCAAGTTTCAATGGGATGAGGAGTGCGATCGGGTGTTCGAGGAATTAAAGGCTTACCTGAATTCTTTACCCGTGCTGGCAAAACCAGCCGTAGGTGAGCCGCTTCGCATTTATTTATCATCAACTGAGCATGCTGTGGGCTCAACATTAGTAAGGTCGAGCGGCGAGGAGCAGCCAGTGTATTTTTTAAGTCATATCTTAAAGGATGCTGAGTCTCGCTACACCGGTCTCGAGAAGTTGGCTTTCGCCTTGGTCCTTGCAGCTCGGAGGTTGCGCCCTTACTTTCTAGTGCACACAATTATTGTGATGACGAACAGCCCGCTAGCGAGGGTACTCCTGAACCCCGAAGCATCCGGACGGCTTATCAAGTGGACGACGGAGTTAAGCGAGTTTGATATCCAATACCAACCCCGCTCGGGGATCAAAGCACAATCCTTGGCGGATTTCGTAACCGAGGTACAAAAGCCCGAGCCCGAAGCTACATGAAAAATATATGTGGATGGATCGTCCACTCGGCTCGGGAGCGGAATGGGGATAGTACTACTTTCGCCTCAGGGAGAGCGGATGCATCTATCCATCTGGATGGACTATCGGGCAACAAATAATGAGGCAGAATATGAAGCCCTCATAGCCGGATTGCAAGCCGCGCGACATGTTGGAGCCAGTCGGGTCGTGATCCACTCAGATTCACAGCTTGCCGCTCAACAACTCATGGGCGCTTTTGAAATAAACAATGCCAGACTCAGATTGTACGCGGAGGCCTTTGAGAAACTCAAGGTCGGCTTCACCGAGGTAGTAGTCCAGAAGATACCCCGAGCGGAGAACCATGCGGCAGATGAGTTAGCTAAACTCGCAAGCTCAATGTCGTCGGTCGTCATCCAGCCACCCATCGAGCAAGTATGTTTGGTAGCACACGTGGATCGGATGGACGCCCTCACATTCCCGAGCGATTGGAGAGCAACCATCGCGGAGTTTCTGCGCTCAGGTGCCACGCCCTCCGATCGAGACAAAGCTCAGCTATTAAGAAGGAGAGCTGGCCGGTTCACGCTCATCGGGGAGTAACTTTACAAAAAGGTGTTCTCCCGACCTCTACTGAAGTGCGTCAGCTCGGAAGACGCCGAGTACATTCTCCAGGAGGTACATCAAGGGTCATGCGGAGGCCATCTGGGCGGCCGGTCTTTAGCTAGGAAGATCCTGCTGGCCGGATACTTCTGGCCAACGCTACATGAGGACGCCGCTCGGACCGTCGCAACGTGTCTTTCTTGTCAGAAGTACCACAATTTTTCACATAGGCCGACGGAAGAAATGAAAGCGTCCACAATGTCTTGCCCGTTCGACCAGTGGGGCATGGACATCGTAGGACCCTTCCCTATGGCGACCAGACAAAGGAAGTTTCTATTGGTGGCGGTAGATTACTTCTCCAAGTGGGTGGAGGCTGAGCCATTGGCCAAGATAACCGAGCACATGGTCAAGAAATTCATCTAGCAAAACATCATCTGTCGGTTCGGCATTTCGCGTCGGCTCGTGTCGGACAATGGGCGACAGTTTGTCGGAAATCAACTCGAAGAATGGTGCAAGGGATATGGCATTGAGCAGTACTTCACGTCCGTGGCGTATCCCCAAAGCAATGGTCAAGCCGAAGTAACCAACCGGGAGATACTCCGAATTCTTCGGGCTCGACTCGACCATATGGGAGGGAGCTGGGTGGACGAGCTGCCGGGAGTCTTGTGGGCCATCCGCACGACCCCTAATGAGGGGACGGGAGTCACCCCATTCCACCTGGTATACGGAGGCGAGGCAGTCGTCCCAGTCGAAGTCGGCGTAGAGTCTGCCCGGATCCAGAACTACGATGAAGATAATGCCGAGCGGAGGCAGCTGGAATTAGACTTGATCGACGAGGAGCGAGCCAAAGCATCCGTCCGGCTAATGGCCTACAGGCAGAGAATGAAGCAGAACTACAACCGCCGCGTGGTTCCTCGAACATTCCAGGTGGGCGACTTGGTGTGGAAGAAAGTCAAGCCGGTCGGGGACGTGGGCAAGTTGGAGGCTCCCTGGGCAGGACCGTTCAAAGTCATCGAGAAGCTCCGATCAGGAGCTTATTACTTGGAAGATGAGGATGGACAAAGGCTAGAGAGGTCGTGGAGCACAAACCACCTCCAGCCCTATCGGGCTGGATGAAAGGTGCGCTGATGTAATATACTTTGAAATATTCTGTTCGGATGTATTACTTGGTTACAGGAATGAAAGCTATAAGAATAAAGGCATGATTTTGGTGCACCAAGCGATTAGCAGCGTGATGCCATGGCGAAGACCCCGAGCCTATCGGTCGGGAGTATATTAGCCGAGCCCAATGCTCGATGGCGAAGACCCCGAGTCGTTCGGCTGGGAGTATATTATCCGAGCCCAATGCTCGATGGAAAAGACCCCGAGCCGTTCGTGCGGGAGTATATTGTCCGAGCCCAATGCTCGATGGCGAAGACCCCGAGTCGTTCGGCTGGGAGTATATTATCCGAGCCCAATGCTCGATGGAGAAGACCCCGAGCCGTTCGGTCGGGAGTATATTGTCCGAGCCCAATGATCGATGGCGAAGACACCGAGCCTATCGGCCGGGAGTATATTATCCGAGACCAATACTCGATGGCGAAGACCCCGAGCCGTTCGGCCGGAAGTATATTATCCGAGCCCAATGCTCGATGGAGAAGACCCTAAGCCATTCGGTCGGGAGTATATTGTCCGAGCCCAATGCTCGATGGAGAAGACCCCGTGCCGTTCGGCCGGAAATATATTATTCGAGCTATAAGCTCACCATTGAGGACCGTCGAGCGGCGACGTTAAACCCTAGAGTCGGACCAGCGACTATAAACCCCCCGGCTTGAAGACCGTCGAGCGGCGACGTTAAACTCTAGAGTCGGACCGGCGACTATAAACCCCCCCGGCTTGAAGACCGTCGAGCGGCGACATTAAACTCTAGAGTCGGACCGGCGACTATAAACCCCCCGGCTTGAAGACCGTCGAGCGGCGACGTTAAACCCTAGAGTCGGACCGACGACTATAAACCCCCCGGCTTGAAGACCGTCGAGCGGCGACGTTAAACCCTAGAGTCGGACCGACGACTATAAACCCCCCAGCTTGAAGACCGTCGAGCGGCGACGTTAAACTCTAGGGTCGGACCGGCGACTATAAACCCCCTGGCTTGAAGACCGTCGAGCGGCGACGTTAAACTCTAGAGTCGGACCAGCGACTATAAACCCCCCGGCTTGAAGACCGTCGAGCGGCGACGTTAAACTCTAGAGTCGGACAGGCGACTATAAAGCCCCCGGCTTGAAGACCGTCGAGCGGCAACGTTAAATGTAACGACCCAATTTTCCCTATTCGAGTTTCAAATATCCATAAAAATATTTGGAAATGCCTTTAAAATATTCTAGAGATTTTTAGAAATTTTTAGAGTATTTTTACGTAATTTTTGGAGGTCGTTTAGTTTGTTTACAAAAAGAAAGAAGTTTTGAAAAAAAAAAAATCGTTGAAGGTGGGACTCGAACTTGTGACCTCGGGTCGGATTGACCCAATCGGACATAGCCCAACCAACCGGGCTACGGGCGTTTGGTTAACTTAAGAAGGGGAGAAGTATATTTAAGGTATAGTTATAATTATAACCCGAGGATAAGAAAAGAAACTTAGGATTTTATTTTTCGGGAAAAACCTAAAGATTTCCTCTCAAAATTCCTCTCCTCCTCTCGTTCGCGTGCGACGGCTGTGCGGGCGGAGAGCACACCGAGGCGACGGTGCTAGGGTTCCTCTCTGGTGCCGGCGAAAGGACTCTTCCGGCCGATCTTCAAGCTTCACCGTGCGTGATCATCCCAACGGAAGGAGCTCGGAAGCACAAAGGAGTTGCGGAGAAGCTTCGCCCGAACCCTAAAAGCCTCCTTCCTTCCTTCTCGGTTGTAAGTGCAGGAAAACCCTAGGTAAGTACTACTCACCTGTGGTAGGAGTTGCTCCGAGTTTCAATTTTCTTCCTTGCTCCAAATTTAGGGTTTCCGATTCCCTTTGTTGCGGATTTTGCTGTGCCGAGTGGATTTATAAGCTAGGGCTTTTATTCTATGCTCTGTTTATCTAGCCGAATTGCTAAGGTTGGTTTGAGTTGTACAGGGTGCTTGCTAAGACCTGTTGATTTCGGTATGAATTGTAGGTTGTTTATTCTGTTCGGATTTTCTTCCTATGGTATCCGGATCATGCTTTACAGAATAGGGTAGCTAGGGAATCAGCCTTCTTGTTTCTGTTTTGGATTAAGCTGTGTAGAAAAGAGAAGTTGCCTGCTTAAGTTCGGTTATAGCATGCTTAAGGGATTAATTGGCTAGCTGGTTGTGTTCTGTTATAGCATGCATGTCCTGAATTTAGTCCTGTACATGTGCAGATTGATATTTCGTTTATATCATTGAAACAAGCGTTTTAAGGGTTTTAATTTCAGCAGGTATTAGGGTTTTAATTTCAGCAAGTATTAGTCTTGTTTGTGTTAATTTGCAGGTTATGAATAAGCATGTTCTTAGCAAATGCAGAATTTAGTTTGAGTACCTTTCATTACCGTTTAGTATTTTCTGATGAAGCATGATTAAAAAGATTAGTTAGCTTCTATGTAGTCCTGTTATAGCATGATTAAGGGAATTAGCTGGTTGCTATGTATTTCTGTTGTAACAGGTGTAGAGTTTATAGAAATATGTTCGGAACCATAGAAGCTTGGGACCTTGTTAGAGGATTTAAATGGATTCTTGTTAAGAATTTGTTAAGAGTTTATTAGGAGTCTTTCTTTTAATTGCTAGAGAAATTAGAGATTTCACATGTTATTTATATTGCTAGGTTTGAGTTAGTTGCCTTTTCTTTAAGCATGTGCAGAATTTCACAGCTTTGCTTTAGGTAGGAAAGTTCTTAAATAAGCATGAGTAGCTCCTTATTCAAGAACATCCCTTTTATTTAGTTAGAATAGGGGTAGCATTGTCCTTTGCTACTCAAAAGAAGGCAAGAACAACCCTTTAATTAGTTAGAATGGTTTAGCATGAATATGTTGGTGCAGTGAGCACCAGATGATCGAACCTGAGTTTTGATTATGGCAAAGGGCTCAAAGTTAAGTGGTGGTGTTATCTAACAAAGTTCATGGAGCTTGCAGGAAAGTCCTAAGTGTTACTTAGGCAAAAGTCCTAGCTGCGGTTAGGCAAGGTAAAATCCTAGGGGGTGGTAACCCTAGGTCATAGGGGGTGGTAACCCTATGCGGAAAGTCTTGGCAGGTCGATGGCTTCAGGCAAAAGTCCTAGGGGGTGGTAACCCTAGGTGGAAAGTCCTGGTGTCGCGAAAGTCCGGCGGTGAAGCGGATCGTGGAGGGGACGTCCAGCAGAAGTCCAGAAGCAACGGACACTGAGCAAAGGTAAATCTCACGAGTGGAGTAGGTGAGGACGCGTTCCTGAGGGAACAGTAGGCATCGGGTCGACCTAGGGTTTCGGTTGGAAACCCGAAGTCAGACTCCGGAGACGGTCTATACTTCATTTATCACATTTATTGCATTAGGTGCTAACTTTGTGTTGCGGGTAGTGTTTGGGACTAACATATCTTGCGGTGCAAAGGAGCAACCTAAAGCCTCGGATGAATAGTGGCTTGGAGGCGCCTCGGGTGCAAGGCAGGAGCTGGCTGCGAGAAGTTGTTCAAGGCGCCTTGGTGAGCAGGTGTAAGGCGCCTTGAATGAAGGCGCCATGAGCGATGGGCGCCTTGAACTGTGATAAGGTTCAACCGCCCCTTATCTCCGGTGACTCGGCCATTCAAGGCGCCTTGGTGAGCGATGAAGGCGCCTTGAACACCCTTTATAAGGGATTTCGACCAGCAGCTCTCTTCAACGAACTCCAAGCAATCCTTACGCTACAAGCTGCTCTAGAAACGCCCGGAAGTGCTGTTACAAGTCCCCGACAACCCGGAGCTTCAGATTCTGCTACTTTATTGTTGTCGGTATAATTAGTTTTAGTTCTTTCAATTGTAATTAGTTTGTAATATTCATACGAGATTCTAGTTGTTGCCCACGGAAAGCGATCAAGGATCGCGGGCCTTCGAGTAGGAGTCGACCTAGGCTCCGAACGAAGTAAACGACCGTGTTCTTGTGTTTATCTCTTTTATTCCGCTGCTTTAATAACTCTACGAACGTGTTACGATTCTGATAATCGAACGATTTAGCCACGAGCGCTATTCTCCCCCCCCCCTCTAGCGCGTCTCGATCCAACAATTGGTATCAGAGCGGGGTCGCTTTGAACTGGTGCAACCACCATTCAAGCATTTTTCGTGGCTTTGTCGTGTGTATAGGGTAAAAATAAAACCTTACGCCTTTCGTTTTTTCCCTCCAAAATTATTTTCGAAAAATTCATTTTCATCCTTTCACGGTTTATTAGTATTGATAAAATATTGAATTTGGCAAAATTTGAAATAATATTTTTTAAAATATTTTTTTAATAATATTTTATTATTTTTTTTCGAAACTGGTGAACTTCTATTTCTATCCTTCCATACCGCACTGCTAATCCAGGATCAAGTCCTGGTACATTTTTTTGCTATTTTTTTGTGGGCAAGGTTCTTTTAAATGGCCCTCCAAGAAGGCTTTAGCACTTCTCGCCCCCCGCTCTTCTCCGGCGAAGACTTTACCTATTGGAAGAACCGGATGATCTACCATCTCAAGACGCAAGTCGAGATGTGGATCATCATCCAGACCGGTCTCGAGCTACCACTTGACGGCGCTGGAGAACTCGTTTCATGCACTAACTGGGATACCAGCATAAGAAAGAAGGTCGAAGCTGATGCCAAAGCAACCTGTATGCTGCAATGCGGGTTGACAAAAGAAGAATTGAATAGAGTCGGACCATTTTCAAGTGCGAAGGAGCTGTGGAACAAACTAATCGAGCTACACGAGGGCACGTCCGACGCTAAAGTAAGTAAGCGTGATTTAATTTTAAATAAATTATATAATATTAAAATGCAGGAAGGTGAGACGGCGAACCACCTTCACGCGAGACCTACTCAACGGGCTTCATGCGATCGGCCAAAAGGTGGAAAACCGCGACGTAATAAGGTACGCGCTAAGTGCTTTTCCGAGGAACACTTTGTGGGCATCCATGGTTGATGCTTACAAAGTTTCCAAGGATTTATCCTCAATAAAACTAGATGAATTGTTTTCTGAATTAGAATTGCATGAGCAGACTAATGCACGCCCGGTCGAGAAAGGTGTTGCTTTGGTTGCAGGTACTAGCAGAACGCGTGAACCGACGTCAAGGCGCAAATCTAAAATATCAGAGGACGAAGACGATGAATCAGACGCAGAAGACGAAGACGAAGTTATTTCCAAGTTGATAAAACTCATACGGAAGATGTGCAAGTCGAAGAAGGCAACTCAAATGAACACAAAGGACAGATCAGATGTCACCTGCTACGGCTGTAACCAAAAAGGTCACTACAAGCCAGATTGCCCAAACAAGAAGAAAAGAAGAAAGGCATTGAAAGCAACCTGGTCCGAGTCGTCAGACGAATCCGAGACTGACAAGGAAGAAGAACCAACGAGCTTTCTCGCGTTACCGGTGCAGGCTAACATAATTGACGAAATCGAGTCCGAACTCGAGTCCGAAGCCGAGAACGAGTCAGAAACAGAGTCCGAGCGAAGCCACGGATCCGCATCCGTTTCCGAAGGCCCGATCCCCACTGTAAGTTCTTTTCTCGCCGAAACTCAAATAGATGACTTAAGAAATTTAGTTCCTTATTTGCTTAAAAAATTGGCTAAATCCAACATCCGGGTTAAGTCGCTCCAAAAGGAAGTAATAGCCCTTAAGGAAGCGACTGACTCGAGTTCTTTAACTGAGTCAGTTCAAGTTGGAAGTTCAACTCAAGTCCAACAACTTGAGGAAGAAAATTCCAATTTGAAAACTCAAATTAAAGAACTCAAGGATACGTTAGAACGCTTTACGTTGGGTTCCAAGAATTTGGATCTGATTCTTGGAAAACAGCGTGCCGTTTACAACAAATCCGGACTTGGATTCAAGCCCAAAACTAAATATAGATCATATCTGTCGTTGGTAAATAGAAATAAAAGGAACATAATTCAAGCATGGGTCCCCAAGTCCAACCTCGTTAATCAAATTGGACTTGGACAATATTGGGTCCCCAAGGATCAGGTCCACTACCTCGATAGACCATATCGAGGCTATGATCCAGGGGGAGCAAGAAGGAAAACAATTTTAATAAATTAAATTCAAAATTCATAAATCTAAAATTCACAATTAAATTAAAATTCAAAAATTAAAATTCGAAATTTAATTAAAATTCAAAATTCGAAATTAAAATTCAAATTACAAATTCAAAATTCGAATTCAAAATTAAATTCAAAATTTGAAATTTAAAATTCAATAGAAGGAGGATCCAGAATAGCTGGCACTCCCAACTAAATTACCCGACTGGGTAACCGAACTTAATCTACCCGAAATGGGTAAACAAGAGTAGACTACCCGGCAGGGTAATTAAGGTTAGATAAAATAGGCTAGGTTTAACTTTACTAACAGTACTGGTGAAGTTTTTGGATGATAGTACGTTAGGGAAGCTTGGGCATCGCATGTCTAGGAAGATATGACTTCGACCTGGTGCATTTGGCCAAGTGAAACTGACCGAAGCTACCCTTAAATGGATCCTAACTAGTTAGACCAAGTTTTAGTATTAAGTTCAATGGGTAAGACTATTTGGAAAACCTCGAAGGCATGGTTACTTTAATGAGTTCCTTGTGACTCACCATAGCCCAGAAGTTTATCCAAAGAATGCTTACTTGTTGAACCCAAAGCTAAACCTGAATCTAACACAAAGTTAAACCAACCCCTTAAACTGAACCACAATTCATCTCACCACAATTATAGGATTACCTGATTGAAAATTTAGATCGGGTGAGATGACTAAGAAATTAAAACTAAAATTAACTTAAATCAAGTTAATTCAAAATTAATTTCAAAACTATTTTAAAACTTAATTTCAAAATTATTTTAGAAAATCAATTTCAAAATTACTTAAAAATCATTTCAAAAATCTTTTGAAAATCAATTTCAAAATTACTTAAAAATCATTTCAAAAATCTTTTGAAAATCAATTTCAAAATTATTTAAAAGTCATTTCAAAATCTTTTAAAACTTAATTTCAAAATCATTTCAAAAATCTTTTGAAAATCAATTTCAAAATTATTTAAAAATCATTTCAAAAATCTTTTAAAACTTAATTTAAAAATCATTTCAAAAATCTTTTGAAAATCAATTTCAAAATAATTTAAAAATCATTTCAAAAATCTTTTAAAACTTAATTTCAAAATCATTTCAAAAATATTTTGAAAATCAATTTCAAAATTATTCAAAAATCATTTCAAAAACCTTTTAAAACTTAATTTCAAAATCATTTCAAAAACCTTTTAAAACTTAATTTCAAAATCATTTCAAAATCTTTTAAAACTTAATTTCAAAATCATTTCAAAAATCTTTTGAAAATCAATTTCAAAATTATTTAAAAATCATTTCAAAAATCTTTTAAAACTTAATTTCAAAATCTTTTAAAACTTAATTTCAAAATCATTTCAAAAATCTTTTGAAAATCAATTTCAAAATTATTTAAAAATCATTTCAAAAATCTTTTAAAACTTAATTTCAAAATCATTTCAAAATCTTTTAAAACTTAATTTCAAAATCATTTCAAAAATCTTTTGAAAATCAATTTCAAAATTATTTAAAAATCATTTCAAAATCTTTTAAAACTTAATTTCAAAATCATTTCAAAAATCTTTTGAAAATCAATTTCAAAATTATTTAAAAATCATTTCAAAAACCTTTTAAAACTTAATTTCAAAATCATTTCAAAATCTTTTAAAACTTAATTTCAAAATCATTTCAAAAATCTTTTGAAAATCAATTTCAAAATTATTTAAAAAATCATTTCAAAAATCTTTTGAAAATTAATTTCAAAATTATTTTATAAAATCAATTTCAAAATTATTTAAAAAATCATTTCAAAAATCTTTTGAAAATTAATTTCAAAATTATTTTAGAAAATCAATTTCAAAATTATTTAAATCATTTCAAAAATCTTTGAAAAACTTATTTAAAAATGATTTGAAAAAAAATCTTTGAAAAACATTTAAAAATCCTTTGAAAATTCATTTCAAAATTGTTTGTAAAATTCTTTTTTTCATTTCAAAATCATTTCAAAATTATTTGAAAAATCGTTGAAAAACTTATTTAAAAATCCTTTGAAAAATCCTTTAAAAAGTTCTTCTTATGCTTGTACTCTAAGACCCTAAGAATTTAATTTGGCATTAATTAAGGGGGAATGAACAGAGTCATGCTAGTACTTTAAGGCTAAACAAATTCCTTTAGGGCTCTGATACACAATCAAGTTAAATAATTTAATTTGACTCATGCTTGGACACCTAAACTCAAAGAAGTTATTAAGACATTAACTTAAAATTTAAATTATCTATGCAATAATTCTTTTCAAACACCTTATGAATTGAGCTAAGTACTTCACCTAAATATTTTTTAAGTCTGAGTATTTAACTATGCTACCCTTTAGGGGGAGCTTAAATTAACTAGACTATTTCTCTCTTCTTAATTCTTTTTGATTTATGTCAAAGGGGGAGAGAAAAGTCAAAGTTAAGAAATCAAGAATGAAAGGGGGAGCATAAACTTTAAATTTTATTTATGCATTGATGCTTCTGGTTAACTTTCATTATTTATTCCTTTATTTAAAAGTTATGTTTTACTTAACTTTGAACCAAGATTGTCATAATCAAAAAGGGGGAGATTGTTGGTGCAGTGAGCACCAGATGATCGAACCTGAGTTTTGATTATGGCAAAGGGCTCAAAGTTAAGTGGTGGTGTTATCTAACAAAGTTCATGGAGCTTGCAGGAAAGTCCTAAGTGTTACTTAGGCAAAAGTCCTAGCTGCGGTTAGGCAAGGTAAAATCCTAGGGGGTGGTAACCCTAGGTCATAGGGGGTGGTAACCCTATGCGGAAAGTCTTGGCAGGTCGATGGCTTCAGGCAAAAGTCCTAGGGGGTGGTAACCCTAGGTGGAAAGTCCTGGTGTCGCGAACCAGGTGAAAGTCTGAACTGGCCGGTGAAGCGGATGTTCAGCAGAAAGTCCGGAAGCGTCGAGCGCCGAGCAAAAGTCCAGTCGATCTGGAGGATCGTACTGGCAACAGGTAAATCTCCTGAGTGGAGTAGGTGAGGACGCGTTCCCTGTAGAGGGAACAGTAGGCGTCGGGTCGACCTAGGGTTTCCGGTGGGAAACCCGAAGTCAGACTCGGACAGTCTGGAGACTGTCTATACTTCATTTATCACATTTATTGCATTAGGTGCTAACTTTGTGTTGCAGGGTAGTGTTTGGGACTAACATATCTTGCAGGTGCAAAGGAGCAACCTAAAGCCTCGGATGAACAGTGTCCGAGGCGCCTTCATGGAGCTTGGAGGCGCCTCGGGTGCAAGGCAAGGAGCTGGCTGCGAGAAGTTGTTCAAGGCGCCTTGGTGAACAGTGTAAGGCGCCTTGAACAGATGAAGGCGCCCTGTGAACAGTGGAAGGCGCCTTGAATCTGTGATAAGGTTCAACCAGTTCGCCCCTTATCTCCGCGGCTGACTCGGCCATTCAAGGCGCCTTGGTGAACAGTAGAAGGCGCCTTGAACACCCTTTATAAGGGATTTCGACCAGCAGCTCTCTTCAACGAACTCCAAGCAATCCTTACGCTACAAGCTGCTCTAGAAACGCCCGGAAGTGCTGTTACAAGTCCCCGACAACCCGGAGCTTCAGATTCTGCTACTTTATTGTTGTCGGTATAATTAGTTTTAGTTCTTTCAATTGTAATTAGTTTGTAATATTCATACGAGATTCTAGTTGTTGCCCACGGAAAGCGATCAAGGATCGCGGGCCTTCGAGTAGGAGTCGACCTAGGCTCCGAACGAAGTAAACGACCGTGTTCTTGTGTTTATCTCTTTTATTCCGCTGCTTTAATAACTCTACGAACGTGTTACGATTCTGATAATCGAACGATTTAGCCACGAGCGCTATTCTCCCCCCCCCCCCCCCTCTAGCTTGTCTCGATCCAACAGAATAGTTTTCTTTGTTTTGCTGTTTACAAGCATGAGAAATTAGTAGTTTTATAATCTCCCTTTGTTGTTTCCTCTTCCTTGCCGTTTACCAGCATGAGAAATCCATAAGCAGTATTGAATTATAGTTCAGTTTCTAGTTCCTTATTTTGATACACATGCATATATGTGTTAGTTAGCTTTTAACAACCCCTTTATTTTATAGCATGTTTAGAAGGTTTAAATTAGTTTTCTTTTGCTCTATTTTATAGCATGATTAGTAAGATTAGATTAGCTTTCTTTGCTCTTATCACAGCATGTTTTAAAAGTTCAAACTAGCTCTCTTTTGCGCTATTCTAGAGCATGATTAGTAAGTTCAGATGTGCTTTCTTTTCCTTTGTTTTACAGCATGTTTAGAAAGTTCAGATTTACTTTTCTGTTGCTTTGTTTTATAACATGCTTAGAGAGAGTCTAGATTTGTTTCCCTTGTATTGTTTTTATATAGCATGCTTAGTTAATTGTAATCCTACACTTGTTAGATATATCTATAAGATTCTAATAAACTCTAATAAAGGATTATGAGAAGTGTGAGTAAAGAAAAAGACTAAGGTCTAGTTAAAAAGAGATAACAAGTAAACTAAAGTAAGAGGCTAGTACCCGACTTCCAAGGTTGTCGTTAAACAAATCCAGGTGACCAATTCCAAGGTCTTGGCCCTGGTAAGACCAAGGTCTTTACCTCATAGGACTAGAGGCTCGCTACCTCTGTCACTATTAGAGAGCGCGCAAAATAAAGATGGTACTAAGCCTGGGCCCAAAGAAGAAAAGAAAAGTTAAGTAAAAGAAAGAAAGAAGAAGAAAGTAAAAGATAGAAATTAAAAGATTAATTTCTATTACAAGGATATAAGAAAATATAATAAGTTTTATGCTTAGAATAAATAAAAAGTTAGTTTCTTTAATTCTAAGCTTACAGTGTTCATTTCTTATTATCCTATTAGATAGTGAGCATGTTTAGTATTCAGTTTCATTTTCTGTATACCATGAGCACATGCAGATTTGCTTTAGCATTTCAGTTTCAGTATTATTGCATTTCTTTTATGCGCTTCGAGTTTTTGTGAGATAGATTAATACTTACTAAGCGTTTTCGCTTATAGATCTTTTGTTTTTTTTTCCTCCTACCGCAGATAAAGGAAAAGCTAAGATATGAAGGGAGGCGACAGGGTGGTGGTGATGATGAATGTGTGTGGTGACTGGACCATGGAGAGATCCAGAGAGTGCTAGCAAACTTGCAGGACCTAATGATTAGAGTTTATGCTTTAGTTCTTTTCTTTAAATACTGTTATGAAGTTTATGTGATTGTGATTGAGTTTGATTCGTATTGTAGCTTATTTATGTCCTATTCTGGGAGTTGTGTTTAGTTCTTGTTGCTAGTCTAGTCTTTTGGTTATAGTATGAATTTATTACTGCGTGGTTGTGAGTAAAATGTGTTCCAGCTGCATGTGACTGTTATGAATTTATTACTTGAAGGGGAGGCATGTGATCCGGTGGTAAGGACGGGGGATCCTTGTCAGCGGGGGGTCAACGGCACGTGGAGGTCAAAGGGTAACACGGTCAGCTCGGAGATCGGTCGATCGGACGGAGCAGGCCTACCGACAGGGCCTTGCAGTCCGACCGGCCGGGAATTCTCCGAACCGAATGGAGGACAACCTGACTAGGGGTCGGGTTTCCGATGCTCAAGATAGAAAGGTTTCAATGGTCAAGAGGGCTCATCGTTCGGCTGGCGCGCAAGGCAACACAGGCAGGAGCAGTCTCAGCCGAGCATATGACCGATGCAGGAGTAATATGCTTGCCGAGTGGCCTATCCTCTCGGCCCTGGAACAGACAAGACACGCAAGAGGACAAAGGAGACGGGACAGCATCATCCTCGAGACACCTACCGCCGACAAGCAGCAGAGTTGGCGGAGGAGCCGTACACAGAATCGTACGGTGGAAGCTTCCACCGTCACATCCGGGATATGCTCGGACGATTGCGGAATGGCGCCAGAGGCACTTTTCTGACACAAGCTTGTTAAGGTATGTTTGGGGAAGCGTGCACGCGTCAGGAAACGTGCCCACGCTTCCCCGGGGTCCTATATAAAGACCCCAAACGTCGACGAAGGTATGCGCAACTATTCACTGTAGCCACATTACTCTGTCTCATTCGTTGCCTGACTTGAGAGTCGGAGGGCCGTCACCGGGAAACCCCTCCCGGCTCGGCTTCTTTGCAGGATCGTCGGAGAGCTACATCACCAGTCGGAGACAGCGGAGCGTGACACGTACCCAACGTCCGTCGACTCAATGCTCAGACAAGATCATATAGTAACTAAAATATTTGGAAAAAGTCACCTATGGTCACCATGGTACTGGTCCAACAAAATGAATCATGACTATGTTGTATTAAATTAATCTTTCAGAAATAAATCAAAAGTGAAGTGTAATGGTCAAACTATCAAGTAGGCATATGGTAAAATAAAATCAACTCAACATTGCTTCTATACAATTTTACTACTGGCTAGGAAAAATGAATTACCAAAAATGAGAGAATGCATTCACATGATAACACTAATACTAAACACATCAACATATTACTTAATGGATAAGGCATGCGTTGGTGCTTCTATTTGATATGATGCAAACTAGAAGAAAGTTTTTTTTTTATGCAATGAGAAACATGACAAAACTAACAACTCAAAGTATGTACATTCCCTAGACTTAAATTTTTTAATGTCTCAAAGATAATTATAACTCTAGTTCAAAGGATGTTTAGAGTGAGAGGAGTTATCAAGTGACACGTGCCAAATGTTTACGTCATTCATATGTTAAAGGAACCCCTCTATTCGTTATTTATATTCCTCCTCAACTTTAAATCCTAAAAGAGAAAATTAGATAAGAAAAACCAAGTAGGGGTTAGGATTAGGAGAAAAGAAAGAAGTAAAATCAAGGTAGGCATGACCCATGCTTGTTCTTAGCAAAATTTGGCACTAAAGAGATCAAGTGCTCCTTCTCTTTTTTTTTTTTTTTTTTTTTCGGGTGCCCGACAAGGCCCGTGCCGGCAGGCATAACCCGTCTTAGGCAATGTGAATTCCACTGGTGCCCGCCACGGCCCATGCTGGCTGGTACGAGTGCCCGTGGTGGGCTCTAGAACCTAGGCACGACCCGTGCTCAATGGCACGAGCGCCCATGGCAAGGCACCCGAACAAAGCATGACACATGCTTCTAGGCATGGGCGGTCGTGGCAGCTCCAGATTTTGTCCTTGAACTCCATTTTCACTCTCTTCGTTACTCATTAAGGAAAAAACAAGAGTCATCCTCTGAAATCATTCTCCTTGCCCTAAAATTAAGCAAAATAAAAAGTTAAAACTATGAAACAAGAGAAAAGCATACACGAAAATAATAAATAAATTTGGATGGACTCCCAAGAAGCACTTTTACAGTCATAACCTCGACCCATTATTTGGCTTATCTAAATCTCTCCATTTGAGAAGTGAGATATTTTAGAACCCTCCTGCTAAGGGTTCTTGGCCTTGCATCTGTCTCAAACCTTGCTCATGGAGGAGCAAGGTACTTGCTTGCTCTAAGTCTTAGGCCATCATTGAATATGTCCATTTTCAAATGGTTACCATGAAATTGACCATATGGTTGCTATGAAAAATATTGTTGGTGCGGTTAGCACTAACGATTTAACCCAGGTTTTGATGAATGACAAATCAGGTTAAGTTAGTCTGTTGTTATCTAACACTCTGATCGAGTGTGCAGGAGAAGTCCAGACAGGTCGACGGGCTGACCAGATGTCTGGCACGAAGCCCAGCTAGGTCGACGGGCAGATCAGATAGCTGGCAAGAAGTCCAAGCGGGTCGACGGGCTGACCGGACGCTTAGGCACGAAGTCCAGCTAGGTCGACGGGCTGACCGGATAGCTGGCACGAAGTCCAGACGGGTCGACGGGCTGATCGGACGTCTGGCAGGTAAGTGAGGTAAGTCACTAGAGGGGAGTGACTGCGAGGACGCGTTCCCGGGAAGGGAACATTAGGCGTCGATCCGGCTTAGATCCATTTCGGATATCTAAGTCGAGATCGTGACTAGATTCCGGTCTCGGAAAGAAGGAATCTAAGTCATACTCTTTTCTATTACTTTGTTGAACTTTAATTGTGCTAACAATCTGTTTTATAGGATATATATTTGCCTCGGACTAACTCTATTTTGCAGGAGAAGGAATTTCTGGAAATAGGAGGTCCGGGCGCCCGGAGGTGAATTTTATCCAAACTAAGTCGTCGTCACGTGGAGTTCACTGATTAGACCTGCCACGTCGCACTAGGGCGCCCGGAAGGGATCCAGGCGCCCGGAGCAGCATATAAAAGAAGCCCCAGGGGTGGAGCTTCAAGATTAACTCAGAACTCTTAGACTGCTTGCTCTGCTGCTCTGCGCTCCAACGACACTAACGAAGCTCCGACAACGTGCTCTTGTCCTTGTGGTTTTCTTTCTGTCGGTATAGCTTTGTTTTAATTTTTATTAGCATTTCTTGTACTGTCTTTGTAATCATTATTTCGAATTGCTAGTGAATTGCCCAACGAAAGTACTCACGGAGTACGGGCCTTCGAGTAGAAGTCGTCACAGGCTTCGAACGAAGTAAAAAATTACTGTGTCTATTGTTTTTAAATTCCACTGTGCTTAACTCTTTTTAACGCTGTTTTTCGAATCGATATTCACCCCCCCTCTATCGACGTTTCACGATCCAACAAGTGGTATCAGAGAAAGTACCGCTCTGATTTGGTGCAACCATCAATCAAACAAGTGGTATCAGAGCAGGTACGCCTTTCGTTATTTTCCCTCCAAAACCATTTTTGAAAAACACATCATCATCTTTTCACCGTTGCGTAGTATTGATAAAATATTACATTTTCAAAATTTTGGAATAATATTTCTTTATTAATATTTTATTAATATTTTATTATTTTTCGAAATTAGTGCAATATTATATTCTTTCTCCAGCACTGCTAATCCAAGACCAAGTCTTGGGATTTTTTGTTTGTTTCTCTTGTCGGGAAATTATGACTCTTCCAGAAGAATGGAACCCCTGCGAACCACCACCATACGATCATGAAGACTTCAACTACTGGAAGCGATTAATAGAATGCTTCTTAGGAAGCGTAGACATCGATTATATCCTAATTTTGAGGAAACCTTCTCAAAACTCGGAACTGAACAAAAAGGTAAGTAACATTATTTGTAATGTTTTACCTAACAATATTTTATGCAGATTAGAAAAGTACAAGAATGCATATGAGCTGTGGACCCAGTTGATCAAGCTTCATGAGACGCCGATGGAGCTAGAAGATCAAGTTAAAGTCAAATATGGACTCGAGTCAAATCCAACGGAGAAACCTACTGAATTAGGGGTTGCGCTCAAGGTTAGTAATATTTACGAAAATACCCCTGCTAATAGTAGTTTAAATAATCAGCATGATGATAAGTATGAAATTAGTCCAAGTATGGTGCATGATAATCTAGATTTAAATGATTTAAATTCAAAATCACAAAATAATCTAGACTCTGATCAAGTCAATCTAGACTCTGATCAATTTGGCATCAACCTTGACTTGGTCAAACAGAACAATGACTAAATCAATTCAAATAATTTAATTAATTCAGAAAATTTAAAATTAGGTGAGCATTTAGACATAAATAAGTCAAACATTAAAATAAATTTGAATTTAAATGCTAAAAATGAGAAAATGGATAAAATCAATAAATACCTTGATAAAATATTTAATAATCAAGATAAAATCAGTTTAGAAAATGCTATCCAAAACCAAGATAATTTAATTAATAAAAAAATAAACTTTAAAGATAAAACTAATCTAATAAATTCAATTAACCATATCAATTTAAAAGGCAAAGAAAATATAAGGATAAAATCAAACACTTTGATAAAATCAAAACGGAATTTAACAAAATTAAAATTAAATGTTAATGATAACATATTAAACAAAAATAGTCTAGAAATTTCAAAATTAACAATTAATAAAAAGCTAAAAGATAAACCGTTAAGAAAATATAATTCAAACAGTTTAGTTAATTCAAATTTAAAAATAAATAAAAACTTAAACTTTAAAAATAAGCTATTAAAGAAAGATAATTCAATTAACCCAATAAAATTGAAATTGAAAGAAAATTCAAATATTAAATACACTCTCTTAAAGAAAGATAATTTGATCAATTTAATTAATTCAAAATTAAAAACTTAAATTTAAATTACAAATTAAACATTAAAACTTAACTAAAACCAACTCTAATTATACAAAAATTTTAAATTAAAGACCAATAATTCAGGGGAGGCTCCAGAATAGCTGGCACCTCCAAAATTAATCTACCCGACAAGGGTAAAATAAGAGTAGACTACCTGGCAGGGTAGTTAGGAATAGAATAAATAGGGACAAAAGTTTAACTTGACAAGTAGTACTGGTGAAGTTTTAGATGATAGTATGTTGGGGAAACTTGGGCATCGCATGTCTAGAAAGATATGGCTTCGATCTGGTGCATTTGGCCAAGTGGAACTGACCGAAGCTACCTCTTACGGATCCTAACTAGGTAGACCAAGGTTTAGTACTAAGCTCCGTGGATAGGACTATTCGGAAAACCTCGAAGGGTTGGTTACTTCTAATGATGTCTAGGTGACTCACCAAGCTTAGAAGTTTATCCGAAGAATGCCTATTTGTTGAAACTAAAGCTAAACCTGAATCTAACACAAGTTAAACCAAACTCTGTAATTAAATCTAATTCACCTCACAAAATTATAGGATTCCCTGATTGATAATCTACATCGGGTCAGATGAATAAGGATTAAATTAAATTAATTTTCAAATTAATTAAAACTAATTAAAATTAAATTTCAAATTTCAAATTGAATTTCAAATTAAAATTAAATTTCGAATTTCAAATTAAAATTAAATTTCAAATTTCAAATTAAATTAAAATTAATTAAAATTAAATTTTGAATTTCAAATTAAAATTAAATTGTGAATTTCAAATTAAATTAAAATTAAATTTCAAATTTCAAATTAAAATTAAATTTTGAATTAATTAAAAATTAAAAATTAAATTTCGAATCAAAACTAATTTTTTTTTTAAAGTAATTTTTTAAAAAAAATATATATTTTAAAATTAAATTGACTTTACAAATTATTTTAAAATTAAATTAACTTTAAAAATTATTTTAAAAATTAAGTTAACTTTAAAAATTATTTTAAAACTGAATTATTTTTTTTTTAAAAAAATTATTTTAAAATTAAATTAACTTTAAAAAAAATTATTTTAAAAATGAAATTAACTTTAAAAATTATTTTAAAAATTAAATTAACTTTAAAAATTATTTTAAAATTAAATTAACCTTCAAAATTATTTTAAAATTAAATTAAGTTTAAAATTAATTTTAAAATTAATTTTAAAATTAAATTAACCTTAAAAATTATTTTTAAATTAAATTAACCTTAAAAATTATTTTAAAATTAAATTAATTTCAAAAATTATTTTAAAAATTAAATTAACTTTAAAAAATTATTTTAAAACTTATGTTAACTTTAAAAATTATTTTAAAATTAAAAATTATTTTAAAAATTTAACTGAAAAAAAATTTATATTTAACTTAAAATTTTAACTTTAAAAATTTTATATTTAACTTAAAAATTTAACTTTAAAAATTTTATTCTAAACTTAAAAAATTATTTTAAAATTATATTCAAAATTATTTTAAAATTATTTTAAAAACTCTTTTAAAAATTATTTTAAAAAAAATCTTTTAAAAATTATTTTAAAACATTTTTAAAAACTTTTTAAAAAAAAACACTTTTAAAAATCATTTTAAAAACTTTAAAAATTCTTATAAAAATTCTTTTAAAATCCTTTTAAAAATTATTTTAAAAAGTATTTTAAAAATTCTTTTAAAAAAATTATTTTAAAAATTATTTTAAAAACTCTTTTAAAAATTATTTTAAAAAAATCTTTAAAAATTATTTTAAAAACTCTTTTAAAAATAATTTTAAAAAACTTTAAAAATTCTTTGAAAACCTTTTAAAAATTATTTAAAAAAAACTCTTTTAAAAAGTATTTTAAAAATTCTTTTAAAAAATTATTTTAAAACATTTTAAAAATTATTTTAAAAACTCTTTTAAAAATCATTTAAAAAAATTAAAAAATTAAAAAATTCTTTTAAAGACTTTTTAAACAATTACTTTAAAAAACTATTTTAAAAATCTTTTAAAAACTATTTAAAAAAAACCCTTTAAAAACTATTTTTTTAAAACTATTTTAAATTTTTTAAAAAAAAAATTAAAAAATTATTTCAAAATTATTTCAAATATACTTTTAAAAATTATTTCAAAAATTTTTTAAATCAATTTTAAATTAATAAAAAAAAATCTAGTTAAAAATTATTTTAATACTAAGGCACTTAAATTACTTAAAACTTTAAAACTTAAATTTAAAACTTAAATTTAAGACTTAATATAACTTAGAATTAAAACTTTAAATTCATACCTAAGATAAAACTTAAAACTAAAAATTTTGACTTTAAACTTAATCAAGTAATTAATAAGTAAATAACTAATTGTTTAAATCTAACCTTATTTGAGAACCAAGCTTGATTTGATTAGAACCTAGGTTTAACCTTAGTAAAAATATTAAAATTACTCTAAGTCATTTTTAATCAACCTTTAAAATATTAATTATTTTTATTAAAACATAATTAAAGTTTGACTTAAATTGAACCTTACTTAACCTTGTTTAATAACGAGTTTAACTTCAAATTACTACCAACTTTAAACTAAGTTAATCCAACTTAAAAGGAAGTAAATGAAAAGTTAAATTATAACTAACACCTTCATCAATTAATACAAAATTTAGATTATATTAAATTATTGAATCAAGCAAAATTTAATCAATAAATTATTAATATTGATCAATTATTGAATTAATAACAACTTATCTTACTTAACATTACACTAATGGTTAAATGTTATTGAATTAATAAAATCTTATCTTATTTAACCTTAAACTAAAGCTTAAACGCCTGAATCTAAAATTAATTATTAATCAAACTCAAATAAATAATTACACCAAGGATACAGAGATAATTATGTATTACTAAATCCCCTAGAACACTTAGATAGAAAAATGTGTTAGGGCTTTAAAATTTAACACACCCAAACCTTAGTATTATGTTAAGGGGATAATAAAATAAGGAAGATTAATAAATTAAGGGAGAGTAATAAATTAAAGGAGTATCAAATTCAGGGGGAGGTTTATTTTTTTAATCTCCTTAAGTATTTTTTTTCTTTAAAGTCTCTTTAAAAAAAAAATTTCTACCTCAATTTAATTTTAAAAAAAATATATATACTTTGAAAATCTTATATTAAAAATTCTTAGCAAATATTTTCAAAAAGCTTTATTTTAAATATCAGATTTAGGGGGAGGATTAAATCATTTTTTTTACACTTAGCACCAAAATTATTCTCTCAGTTTTAAAAATAATATCTTAAAATTCCTTTTAAAAAATCTGATATTTGGAAATCTAATTTGATAAAGTTTTTTTAAAACTAGCTTTTATAAAACTAAGCTTGTAAATTGGATTTTATAAACTAAGGTTTTGAAAATAGAATATTTTGCAAACTTAGATTTGAAAAAAAAATTTTAATTAGTTTTGAAAAGTAAATTTTACAAACTTAGTTTTGAAATTTTGAGTTTGAAAACTTATGTTTGAAAAGCGTTTCAAAGTTGAAACTTGTTTTGAAAATTTAAAACTTGATCTTGAAATTTAGAACTTATACACTTATGTTTGAAAATTAGACTATTAAAACTTAGCTATTTTTCTAAAAGCTAAAAGCTAATGCTTTAAACAAGTTTTCAAAAGTTTAAACTCCCCCAAGTTAACTTGACATCATTTCTTACAATTTCTTACTTTGTCTGAAGTTTGTATTTATGCTTACTTGACATTAGTTCTTTTGATGAATGACAAAGGGGAGGGTTAGGTGGTTAAGTTAGCTAAACCAAAATTGAAAATACAAACTAAACTTAAAACCCTTTAAATGCTTGTTCTTTTCTTGCATATGTTTTCACTAACTTAACCAGGTTGTCATTCCATCAAAAAGGGGGAGATTGTTGGTGCAGTTAGCACTAACGATTTAATCCAGGTTTTGATGAATGATAAATCAGGTTAAGTTAGTCAGTTGTTGTCTAACACTCTGATCGGTGTGCAGAAGAAGTCCAGACAGGTCGACGGGCTGACTAGATGTCTGGCACGAAGCCCAGCTAGGTCGACGGGCTGACCGGATAGCTGGCACGAAGTCCAAGCGGGTCGACGGGTTGACCAGACGCTTAGGCACGAAGTCCAGCTAGGTCGACGGACTGACCGAACATCTGGCAGGTAAGTGAGGTAAGTCACTGGAGGGGAGTGACTGCGAGGACGCCTTCCCGGGAAGGGAACATTAGGCGTCGATCCGGCTTAGATCCATTTCGGATATCTAAGTCGAGATCGTGACTAGATTCCGGTCTCGGAAAGACAGAATCTAAGTCATACTCTTTTCTATTACTTTGTTGAACTTTAATTGTGCTAACAATCTGTTTTACAGGATATATATTTACCTCAGACTAACTCTATTTTGCAGGAGAAGGAATTTCTGGAAATAGGAGGTCCGGGCGCCCGGAAGGGATCCGGGCGCCCGGAGGTGAATTTTATCCAAACCAAGTCGTCGTCACGTGGAGTTTACTGATTAGACCTGCCACGTCGCACCAGGGTGCCCGGAAGGGATCCAGGCGCCCGGAGCAGCATATAAAAGAAGCCCCAGGGGTGGAGCTTCAAGATCAACTCAGAACTCTTAGACTGCTTGCTCTGCGCTCCAACGACGCTAACGAAGCTCCGACAACGTGCTCTTATCCTTGTGGTTTTCTTTCTATCGGTATAGCTTTGTTTTAATTTTTATTAGCATTTCTTGTACTGTCTTTGTAATCATTATTTCGAATTGCTAATGAATTGCCCAACGAAAGTACTCACGGAGTACGGGCCTTCGAGTAGGAGTCGGTCACAGGCTCCGAACGAAGTAAAAAATTACTGTGTCTATTGTTTTTAAATTCCGCTGTGTTTAACTCTTTTTAACGTTATTTTTCGAATCGATATTCACCCCCCCCCCTCTATCGACGTTTCACGATCCAACAAATATGTCCTACCATAAACATACTTGAGAAAATATTGATTAGTAGCTTCAGATATATCAAATAAAATTTTACCTATATCAATCATCAAAGTGAGTAAATCATTGAACATGGTTTCATATGTGATTAGGCTTAGTTCTAGCTCCGATGGGTAAGTGACTAAAAGAGGTGATTCTTGGGGCTTGGTCTCTACTATGTAAGTCACTACACTTTAATCATTAAAAAATTATAATCCTATAACATCCATAGTGTCTAGTAGTTGTGCGACCAAAAGAAGTGATTCTTGGGGCATTTCTTCCACAGTTCAAGTCTCTACACTTCCATCCACAACATCATCATAGGCACAATATAATATATCAAGACTAACATTAACAAAAGGAGTAACAACAATATTGGTAGGCACAACTACATTTTTTTATCTTCAGGTGTTATCTTCATGGCTTCATTTGCTTTGTTTTGATTTGCAATAAAATTTTCAAACTTGATTTGTAAGTTGCGAGACCTGCTATAATTATCAGTTATATGTCCTATTGTTTCACACACCTCACAATATTATTTTGTATTTGCATACTCAAACCCTGAATAACCCATCCATCCATAATTTGATGTATTTGAAATTATTTTGTTCATAACTTGTTGTCGATGGAATTTCTCATTCGCTTTAGATTCGACTACTTTAATTCTCCATCATCTTCTCCAAATTAGATTTTTGTAGTTATTGTGGCCTTTGAAAGTAATCAAGTAGGATTCCCTATTTTTGCTTGTACACCACATGTGCAGGATCAAAAATCATCAGGCAATAATTTGTATCATGCCAATCTACACCACAAAGCTGATAATAGAAACTCAAAAAATTCATAGCATTAAATTGATTAAACCATTGATTATGAGAATCCATTTTTATTTATCAGAGAAAGATTAGAAAATGCAACAAAATATAATAAAGAAAAGAAATTTAAATTAACCACGATGCTATCCAACTAATATTGATTGACACAATCCTCGGTAATGGCGTCAAAAACTTGATGTGGAAAATCGTAAGTGCACGATTCTGTCATCAAGTAATAAAATATCGAATCTATAGGGGTTGTGAATCAAGTACTAGTCAGAGTGGCAAACTAGATTATCTAGAGAATCAAGGATAGTTGAAGTCATGATCAAGCTTAAGAGAATTGAGAGAGAGAGAGAGTTGTGCATAAGAGAATTTGTAAGATCGAAAAGAATTTAGATATCTCTATAATAGTATGATATTGTCTATTTTGGGCTTAAGTCCTCATAATTTTGCTCTTGGGTTGTACCCAAAAGGCCTCATACTAGTGGAAATATCTTTTTCTTATAAACTCATGATCTTTCCCATGTATTTTCAATGTGGGACTATGTTTGTAACCTTGCAACCCCAACAATCCTCCCCGCCCCCCCCCCCTCCCCCTCAAACAAAGGACCACAGGATCCCCCTTAATTATCGAGTCACTCTTGACCTACTCAGGGCTTCCCCTCGAGCATCGGGTTACTCTTGACCTACTCAAGGTCTCTCCTATTTCATTCAAGGTTTCACCCACATGATTCGATCTTGGATCATGACTCTGGCTCGTGCTTCTTCCGGCGGTTAGTCTGGTGAAGAGAGACCTCTCTATGATACCAATTGTAGGATCGAAAAGAATTTCGATATCTCCACAATAGTATGATATTGTCCACTTTGGGCCTAAGCGCTCATGATTTTGCTCTTGAGCTATGTACCCAAAAGGTCTCATACCAATGGAGATATCTTTTTCTTATAAACTCATGATCTTTCCCATGTGTTTTTAATGTGGGACTATATTTGTAATCTTGCAACCCCAACAAAATTGAGGGAGAGGCAGAGAGATCAAAGCAAGTGGACAGAGAGATCACAGAAGGTTCAATGGTGAAGGTAATTTTAGGACTTTAGTTTCACCTAAATGATTGTAAACACCTAATCTATACTTGGTTTCCAATCCTCAATGTGTATTTATATAGGTAGACCATCCTATGGTATCCGATGTGACCTTTTACTTCTACAATAGTGTATCAACCCTTATCATTGTCTACAATTAATTAGGTTTGATCCATTAAGTTCTATGGCGACCTAGGGCTCCTCGTAGCATACCAAGTTACACTTTTGTATCTGACTCTCCACGTCTTAATTTCTTATGGGTCAGAGGGTCGGGTTCTCCTGTCGGTTCATCCCCAAACCCTTATGGAATATGAATCTCATGCTTTTGGCATTGAGATCATATTAATACGGTAGATCCAAACCATAAACACATATTTTATCAAACAAAAAATATGCAAACATATAAATTAACTGAAAAATGTTCACATAACAAAAGGCTACTCTCTACATCCTAGAATCATCAGAACTACTCTATAATAAAAAAGGTAGATCCGCTACCTTAGCGGCCCCCCTAGTGCCAGCCCCACGGATATGGAGGGAGGTTCATGTAGGTACACAGGCCATAGGCGCATGGCGGGGTAAACCCCAGGTCGTCAGTTCCTGAGAATCGACCCCTGGCCATTACGCCAGAGATACCATACGCCCACCGTCTGCGCTACGCCCTGGGGGCAGCACTACTCTATAATAAAGGAATTACAATCCAAACACACAAATGAAAGCATTCATATGATGAAAATAATCAATAGAGATAGAGACATACTTACGAAGAAGATTCCTAGTGTCTTCTGAGTAATTCCTTACGCTAGAGATGGACAGATCGTCAGAGTCAATAAAGATGATGGCTCTAGGATTTTCCTAAAAGGGGAGAACCCTTCTCCAAGGAAGGGGGCGAAGCCCCAGCTGAAGATCCCTTTCCAAGTGAGGAGAGCTCATTTATATATAGGTTGGAAAATGGTTGCTTGCCACAGGTCATGTCATTGGACAAGGGAGCCCGTGGCGAAGTGTTGAGGCATAGATCTGGAGGCCACAGCCCGTGCCGCTAGGCACATGTGGGTAGTGGCAAGGAAACCGAGCCTGCCATGAGTCATGCCATCGGGCACGGCCGCCCATGGCAGGGAGGCTGAGCCCGCCACGGGTCATACCACCAGGCATGGCTGCCCATGGCGAGGCAGCCGAATCTAGCACAATTCGTGCCACTAAGCACGAGCCGCCATGTTACGTAAGTAGAGCCGAGCATGGGCCACTGGGCACGGGCCACCATGTCAATGAAGTAGAGCCGAGTATGGCCCATGTCGTGCGGCACGGGCACCCATATCCATTTGTAGGTTCTTCTCCTCTTACTCTTTAACTCCCCATTTCACTCTGATTTGTGTCCCTGTTAATTAAAACAAGCAAAGAGTATTTCTTCGAACTAAAGTAACAAAAAGAAGTACACAAAGATGAAAATATGAAATATATGTATATAAAATGGAATAGCATGTGTATCAAACTGCGATAAAAAACCTATATGAAATGCACACATCACAACGCATCTGTGATCTCCTCCAATTTAAGAGTTTTTTTACCCCGCATCAAAGTAGTAATCAAATTCTCGTATGTAGAAGATGAAGGTAGAGAATTCAGCAACATTAGCATCTTGTCTTTGTCCTCGATCTTCACATTAACTCGATTCGCTCATGATCTGATTGAATAAGTTGATGTGTTGGTTAAAGAAAAAAATATTTTTTTTCTTTATTTTTATTATAGATAGATGAATAGATTACCACCAACTTTGTCTCTCTTTTACTACTACTACTACTACTACTACTTCCAATGCCCACTATTAATACAAGTGGACAAATTTACACGTGGATTTGAGGGCAATCCAGTCCCCAACTAAGGGCATCTATAATCTTTAAAGCTCTAAATGAATTTTTTTGTATGATCCTAAGATGTACATTAATAATATAAAAACTTGTTGAAACATCTTTCAATTGTTAAAGCTCTGGATGAATGTCATAGCATATAGTTTCATAACTCCATGCATACTATATCAAATTTGAAACAAAATAGTACATTTAAATTTTTACTATTCTTAAACTATAAATCTTAAACCTTATAAGAATATAAATCTCAAACCTTAGTTCTCTAATAGTTCAAATTTTTTTATTTATCCTTTTAAATTTTATAAACTTCCTAAAAAAGTTTACATTGAAGATACCCTAAATCCGTTCTTGGACAGCTTCGGCGGCAAGGGGAAAAAGTATTTTGGGTTTTCGTTTGATGAGGGAATATAAAATCACAGGAGAAGAGAAAAGAAAAGGAGGGATTGAATTATTAAATTTCACTTTTGCAAAAAGGTCCAAACCTTTATAAAAAATCTAAATGTGTCCTTTGAATGTTTCAATAATATAGCCGGTTTTCTTCCCGTGTACAAATTGTCGAGGAGGTTCTCCCAACGAAAAAAAAAAGATCTTATTACCATTATTTATTTATTTTCTTTTATAATTTTATCGCTATAATTACTTTAATTTTATCTTTGCAACTTAATTGTAAGTTTAACCGCTGTTATTGTTACAAGTTTCTTATTTTATTTTTCGGCTAAAAATTATTTATATTGTGTTTTCCTTTCGTGAGTTTTATAAAAAAAACTTAATAAACCGTTTATTCACCTTTCCTAGTTTGATCTTCACTCAGAGAGATTTTTTTTTTATATAAACACAGAATATAATTATTAATCACTGAAATGATAGCAAACCAAACAAGCAAGTTGGTGGTGCTACGAAAAACACTCCAGTAGGAAATGACAATTCCATAATTGTTTGGAGGAACTGATAAATGGTTTAATAATGATTGTATGATTCAAGTGCGGATTCCAAGAATCTAAGGGTTGAGATTTAGCTAAAAAAAAAAATTCAATGGGTAGCAAGCCTAGAAAGCGGACCACTTGATAAATTACCTCGTGTCTCTCGATTTACTTAGATTAAAAATTTCTGTGAGATCGACTAGATTAAAAAAACAATCATTGGTGATGAAAAGATTAATTTGAAATCTTCAATAGCTGGAATTATCATAATGATCAGCTGTTAGCAATTAGCATCATCATCTCGCTTGGCAGAGTTATTTAATTGTCTGCCGGAAACCTGATGGAGGACGAAGCCATCTATCTGTTCGTCACCGGAATTAATGAAGAAAATGCAAGTCTCAGTTTTTGATAATTGATGACAGTTACACGATGGTATATATGAAGTCATTAGATAGAGTGAGGTTATATATATATATATATATATACTCGTTGTCGTTAATTCTCCGGCGGTACGCCGCCGGACTCGGCAGCCGAGAGGACGTCGGTGAGGTCTCGCAGAGCCTTCGCCTGCATTTCCAGCGCCGCTAGGTAGTCCGCCGCCTCCTCCAGCAAGGTCAGTGCTGGAAGCTTCCGGCACCCGGGCACGAGCCGGCCGAGCGCCCGCAGACGGTGCCCGAGCTTGTTTCCCTTCTTAGTCGGGGGAGGAGGCGCCGAGGTCAGCCGGCAGCGTGTACCGCCTGCCTTGGCGAGGAGCTTGCGGCTGCTGCCGCTGCCGCGGCAGCGGCGGGCGAAAAGAATGGCGCGACTCCAGCGGGAGCGACCGTGGGCGGTCGTGGCGAGAGCGGAGTCGGCCGCCTCCTTGATGGAGCAGGGGCCCGACGACCTCGAATTGGCGGCAGCGGAGCAGAGGACCTCGACGAGGCGGCGGCGGTAGGCGCGTTCCTTGGAGGAGTTGCGCCACCTGTTCACCGGCGTTGACGATTTTGGAGCCGTCCTTAGTTTCCCCGACGAACCTAATGCAGCGTCGGCGGCGGTGTCGGCGGCGGCGTGGCTCATGGTGATGAAGTGGGTTGGGTAATGAATGGGAAAGATGGTAAAGGAGTTGATTAAGAAGGTGGGTTTGGAGCAAAATATATGTAATTAAGGAGGAGTATATATAAATTCAACATGTCCTTTTTTCACAAAACAAAAAAAAATCATTTGCATAGTATTATATGATCCTGATATTTAATCAAGACACAAACTATTCCAAAGAGAAGACCAAAACAAAGACACGGAGAGTAAATAAAATAAAGCTAAGATTTTGTAGGAATGATGTTTAACATTTAAATGAGAACATCAACAAATATGTATTCACTGGCTACTTTAATTACAAACTAATTGAGCAGTGTGGCTTGTAAATGAGAGGAGAAGGCAAGGAAAGAGACAAAGCCTGAGCTTTTTCAGGCAATTGGTCCCTCTCAGCAACAGCCATTAGTGACGAACGTGGAGTTATCATGCATGTTGATGCATGCATCAACTTTTGCCATGGAAATTACAAGAGAGTAGGGCCATCGTGTCGCAAACTGTAATTCATTTGACTCGTATAAGCCATAACCCGGATGTGAAATTTGCATGGAGATGGAGGAGATAGTTTATAAATGTTATCTTTTTTGTGGCCATCAAATCACATTTATATGCATTAATTGATTGATTCTTTTATTTAGTTGGATTTAGACATCGAATAGAGTTCCGGGGACAATTTTATAGCTTCTCTATCTTCCCTTCCCATCCAACAGTTGCTTCTATTTCCGTTTGCATCTGTCGGCAAACTTAAATTAATCGAGATGAAACCAACAAATCGAACTTCTCGACCTTATCAACAGTTCCTCCCTATCATGAACCATGTTTATACAGATCATAGTCCTTCGAGACGGTGCGATGATTAAAACATGGGATGTTATCATATGAAGTTTTGGGGTCAAAACTCGATGTGACCGAGCATGACCTCTCCCATGTCTTGGCTATTTATATTAATTGCTAGTAGTCACCCGTGATTTATCTCCTCCGTATTGACCTAGGGACAGATTGACGGGGACGCTAGGGGCGAGCGAATCACCTTTTATCATATGTTTATACAGATCATACAATGATCCCTGCAGAGGCTTGTGTCGCTGTTCAACTGTTTGGGTTGAATTAGGACATGAACCACCACAAACAATGATCCCTGCATGCATGCAGAGGCTAGTGAACATATCGAAGACCTAATTATCATGAAACAATTTGGCACAGTTTGTTCATAAACCTTTTTTTTTCTCCTCATTTATCACCTCTTTGCTTGCCTTCCGCAGAAAGATAGTGTAAGCTACAACTAGTCTACTTAAACATGGCATTATTGATGGATCAGGCTCATGGCATTGGAAAAGTAGTTACTGTAAACAGCTTTTTTCAATTCTTTGTCAATTAAGATTCAGAATTGGCTAGTTTGAACCTGTGGATAACACTTATAGCACAATTGAAAATTTTAATTGAATGAATAATCCTATGGCATACAGTATACATAACAAAGCTATACCTCTCTGCAAAAGGAATTCTCAATGTATCCAATAACATGTCCAATTAATTTTGAGATGAAAGAATCCTCTAACAGGACTTGGATTGAGTGCACCCTTGCAATGATGGTAGCAACTGCAAAAGCAAAAATAAGTCATGATCGACGAAGAACTAGAACTATATCATAGTTGGGAACTCAAATGACTAAATCAAATCAAGCAAAAAATGTATTATGTTGATGTGCAATATATTGATTTCTATTTAAACCTTTTGTAAATGGATCTGTCAAGTTATCTTTCGATTTGACATAATCGATAGAAATAATTTTATTAGAGATCAACTACCTAATTGTATTATTTTATTGACGTATATATCATGACTTGTCATTGTACATGCTATTTTGTGTCCTTATAATTACCGATTAATTATCACAATGTATCATCACGGCAGACACTGACTTTGCCCAACATGGGATATCTTCTAAGAAGTTACGAAGTCACTCAACTTCTTCGACGACTTTATCTAAGGCTATAAACTAAGATTCCATAGTTGATCGAGTTATGCAAGTTTGTTTCATGGATTTCCATGGCACCGCTCCACCACCAATACTATATGCATATCCACTCGTTGATTTAGAGTATTTTGTATTTGATATCTAATTTACATCATAATAATCTTCTAGTACTGTTAGATATCTTATATAATGCAATTCATATTCTAAGATGTATCTTAAATATTTAAGAACCCTTATTAATATCTTCCAATTGTCATCATTTGGATTACTTGTAAATTTACTTAATTTGTTAACTGCATAGGCAATATTCGGACGTGTACAGTTAGTGATATACATCAAACTGCCAATTATCCTTGAATATTCCAATTAGGATATAGATTCATCATGGTTCTTAGTCAAATGCAAGCTTAAGTCCATCAGTTTTTTACAAGGAAAAGTTCATATGCATTAACTTTATTTAGTACTGTCTTAATATAATGAGATCGTGAAAGGGTAATTTCATATAATGTCTTATCTATCTTAATCTTGATTATAACGTCCGTATACCCATATCTTTCATATCAAAGTTCTTGGTTAACATCTTTTTAATAATTATGACTATATCATGATTACTACCCATGATAAACATATCATTTAGATATTAACAGATGATGACAAACGAATCAAGTGTGTCCTTGATATATATGTATTTGTCACACTCATTTATTTAAATCCATTTGACATTATAGTTTTGTCAAATTTCTTGTGCCACTATTTTAATGCTTGTTTTGGCTCATATAGTGACTACACGAGTCTACACACTTTATTTTCTTGTCCTTGAGCCACGCACCCTTTAAGTTGCTCTATATATATTTCTTCTTCTAATTCACCATTTAGAAATATTATTTTCACATTCATTTGATGTATCTCTAGGTCTGTATTGCAGCAATAGCAATGAGTACTCAAATAAATATAATCCTTGTTACGTATCAAAGAAGTCAAGACCTTCTTTTTCTTTGAATCCCTTTGCCACTAGTCTTACATTGTACTTATCAATAGTTCTATCAACCTTATATTTCTTTTTTAGGATCTATTTACATCCTGATCCTGTCCGAGCGCTGAGTCGACGGACGCTGGGGACGTGGCACTCTCCGCTGCTGATCCGACTGGTGGCGTAGATCTCCGATGAACCTGCAAAGAAGCCGAGCCGGGAGGGGTTTCCCGGCGACGACCCTCCGACGCTCAAGTCAGGCAACGAGAAATGAGAGAGGCAGCGTAACTGTGGCTACAGTGAGGATTGCGCCTACCTTCGTCGACGTCTGGGGGTCCTTATATAGGACCCTGGGGAGGCGCGGATACGCTTCTCGATGCGTGCACGCTTCCCCAAATATACTTTAACGAGCCCATGCCAGAAAAGTACCTCTGACATCATTCCGCAATTGTCCGAGCATATCCCGGATGTGACGGTGGAAGCTTTCACCGTATGATTCTGTATACGGCTCGGCCGCCAACCCTGCTGCCTGTCGGCGGCAGATGTCTCGAGGATGATGTTATCCCCTGTCTCCTTTGTCCTCTTGCGCCTCCTGTCTGTTCCAGGGTCGAGCGGTTCGGCCGCTCGGCAGGCATATCACTTCTGCCCCGGTCGTATGCTCGGATGAGATTGCTCCTGCCTGTCTTTGTTTCCTTGTGCCCCGGCCGAACGGACAGCCCGCTCGGCCCTGAAACCTTTTTGCCTTGAGCATCGGAAACCCGACCCCTAGTCGGGTTGTCTTTCATTTGGCTCGGGGGATTCCCGGCCAGTCAGCCCTCTTCGTTGTCTCTGGGGATTCCCGGTCGGTCGGCCCTCTTCGTCCGGTCGGTCGGGTCTCAGCGTTGAATCTCGTGACCTTTGACCTCCACGTGTCGTTGACCTTCCGCCCACGAGGGTCCCCCGTCCTTACCACCGGATCACATGCCTCCCCCTCAAGTCTAGTCGAAGGAGCCGCTAAGTCCGACTAACTGGACTTCCGGTCGGCCGGAGTGACACCGCTCTGCCACTTTCTGGAATGTTCCTCCTTACGGCCGCTCGGCCTCTTACTGCCGCTGGCTTTGCTACCGTGTCGACGGTCAACGCTGACGCCCTTCGGATCTCCTCAGAATTCATGCAAATCCTCTCCATTAAGACCGAGCACGCGCGCTGCGCGCCGTAATAGTACTCATTAAATACGCCCTTGTGGCATGGCGCCACGTGGCACCTCCACTTGCGTCATTGTACGGTTCGGCGATGTGTCCGATGGGACATCGACGGTTTGAAATGAACGGCCCGATGTGGGCCTCGGTTCTTGTGACCTACATCCGACGGCCGAGGTTGATCGGGCCCGACCTTATAAAGCCTTCGCCTTCTTCCTTCGTCGCACCTTTGCGTTCACGTGTCCCGCAACCTTCTTTGGTGCTTCAGCGTTCCGGCGACTCTGATTTTCCGTTTTCCGATGATTCCCCACATCCTTCCTTCAATCCTCAGCTTCTTTGTAAGGTTCTTCTGCCTTTCTTCTCTATTTCCCTTGTGTTTTTTGTCAAGTTTTGTCTTCTGATCGCTGTCCCCTTCATCATCTTCTTCCTTCCACCGTGTTTTCCCTTCCAGTGGCCTTTGCGCCAGTTCGATACAGTTTCGATCTCCTCTTTCAAACCTTTCATTCTTCCCTTGGTCCTTTCTTCCTCGGTATTGTTCCGGCGATGGCTAGCACCTCGCAACCTTCTGATCCCTCTCCTGGCCTATGATATATGACCATGATAAGCCGGTTTGACAAGGATGACGCGGGACGCTTCCTTAACGAATTCAAACTTCCTCCTGACCATAGATTAGTTTTGGCCACCTCTTCCGATCGGCCCCACAATCCGCCGACCGCACTGTTTGCTTCTTTCGCGACCAATTTGTGGTCGGTCTGCGCTTTCCTCTACATCCTTTCATCCCTGAGGTTTGTAATTATTTCCGCATCCCGCTGGCCAACTTGTCCCCAACTCTTTTAGGTTGCTGTGCGGCGTAGTAGTCCTTTTCAAGCTGCACGACATTCCCTTAGTCCCTAGAATTTTCCATTACTTTTACTATCCCAAACAGTCCGAGTGGGGTACTTTTCTCTTCCAATCGCGGATCGGTCTTGTCTTTTTCGACAAGATGCCGACCTCGAACAAGCATTGGAAGGAAAATTATTTTTACCTTCGCTTTCCCGAACGGCCCTCCTTTTGCACCCAACGGCAGACCACTGTGCCGAGCCCGCTGGACCTTGGTAAATACAAGAGCCAGCCGAATTATCTTTATGTAGCCAATCTATTAGCCGGCCAGAGGTTCAGTATCAATAAGCTACTTCACGAGGGGGTGTTATACATATTTGGATTGAGCCCGATCCGAACGAAGCTTCCGAGCAGCATGGGTAAGCGCTTTCTCTGTCCCCGCTCCTTTTGGTCTAACTGATTTATTCTTCTTTTATGCAGGTGAAATCATGTGGCGCGCCAACGCCATCGAGCGGATGAAATTGAAGGCTGCCGAAATAGAAGCAGCAGTGGCTAAGGAGATGGCTGATCTGGGAATCGTGTCGATCGGCTTGCGTGAGGGCGAGAGCGAAGAAGCTCCAACAGAGGCCCGAGAGTCCATCGGCCGGATCCCTACGACCAGAGCGATCGGTGATGCTATATCGTCAGCTGGTCAGCCTACCTCCGAAGACGTGGGGCAGTCGGTCGGCGACTCCCCCTTGATAACACGCAAGCGGCACCGAACGGATATCACAATTGTAGAACCAGTGACCGTGCCAGTTGATGCCCCCTCTGAAGCGGTCAATCCAGTTCCTACTTCAACCGAGGCCATCTCTTCGGACCGCACTCCTTCCCAGCTCGACCAACCAGCGGCCTCCCTCGAAGCGAGACCCGTTAGTTCCCTGCCCCGGGTTCGTCTCCGGCTTAGGCGCTCAGGAATAGTTTCTGCTCCGCTCGGCGAGTCATCTGGTCAATCCCCCTCTTCTCAATCCGATCCGAGCAAACGTCGAACGGTCAAGGTCGTCCTCTATCTTCCCACTGAAGAGTTCATTTTGGTCGCTGATCGGCCAACTGCTCCTGAGCATCAGATCACCATCCGAGGACCGCTCGCCAAAGTATGGGAAGATGCGAGGGCTCACGTTGCCCTGATGACCCCCAGACAACTCGGCGACAGCCATCTGCAACAAACAACCGGGGTATGCTCTTTAACCTACTTTATGCTTAATCTTGGTTCTTGACATTATTCCGTCCGAACAGTACTGGGTGGAGAACATTGCGGTCAGCAATCGCCTGGCTGCCCTGGAAGAAGAATTGAAAAAGCTTCAAATTTCTAGAGGGGCGCCAGCTTAGGGCCCATCATATGCCACACTCCGAGCCGAATTGAGCAAATCGGAGAAACTACTGCAGGCCGAACGACACAAGTCCTCTGGTTTAGAGACCAGGGTAGCCGACCTTGAGGCCCAAGTCAAGTCGCACGACCGGGAGATGAAGCTGGCGACCAATAGGAAGAATACAGCCATCTCTGACTTAGAGGCCAAGAATCAGCAGGCCCGAGTGCTGGAGCAGTGCGTCCAGGAGTTAGTCGATCTGCTTTCTGCTGAGCAAAAGGGTCGATCGACTACTGAAGCTAAACTTCGAAGAGATATTAAAGATCTCCAAGACGCCTTAGAAGCCGCCTGAGCCGCTTTCAAAGAATATCAAGATGGCGAACCAGGGCGCTTCGCGGCGATGAGGCACAACTACTTCCGGTCGGATGACTTTGGTAACAAGTTCAGCGATCGGCTGGTCCTTGCCTTTGAAGAAGCCATCCAAGCCACCACTATGTATTTGAAGGCTAAGGGCCTGCTCCCGAAGGCGTCTTCTATCCCCCCCCCCCCCAAGGATCTGGCCGGGCTGCTGGAGCACATTCGCAGCCCATTTTTGACGTTCTTGAATGAAAAGTGTTTTCTGTAATTCTCCCGGTCGGCTCCTACAGCCTTACCTTTAATGAATGGCATCTGTGACTTGACCCTTGGTCGGCAAGATTTTAAGTGTAATTTTGTAATGCCAACTTTTGCACTGTTAACCTTTCGTTTTGAGTGTTCCTTATAACTATGTCGATCGGTCTCTCGACCCTTTTTCCCGCGGGGAATTTCTTAACTTCGTCGATCGGTCCAACGACCTCCCACTTTGCTTGGGATTTCTATGAGTTTGTCGTTGGAGTATTTTTCTTTACTGCGCCGATCGGTCAAACGACCCCCCATTCTACCTGGGACTTCTATGAGCTTTTTGCTGTAGTGTTTTTCTTTACTGCGTCGATCGGTCAAATGACTCTCCATTTTATATGGATTTTCTGCTAGTGTCTCGCTGAAGTGCTTCAACGCGACACTGCCTCGTCTGGGGGGGTTTATAGTCGCCAGTCCGACTCTAGAGTTTAACGTCGCCGCTCGACGGTCTGCAAACCGGGGGGTTTATAGTGGCCGGTCCGAATCTAGAGTTTAACGTCGCCGCTTCACGGTCTTCCGGCCGGAGGGTTTATAGTCGCCGGTTTGACTCTAAGATTTAACGTCGCTGCTTGACGATCTTTCGGCCGGAGGGTTTATAGTCGCTGGTTCGACTCTAAGATTTAACATCGCTGCTCGACGATCTTCAAGCCGGGGGGTTTATAGTCGCCGGTTCGACTCTAAGATTTAACGTCGCTGCTCGACGGTCTTCAAGCCGGGGGGTTTATAGTCGCCGGTTCGACTCTAAGATTTAACGTCGCTACTCGACGGTCTTCAAGCCGGGGGGTTTATAGTCGCCGGTTCGACTCTAAGATTTAACGTCATTGCTCAACGGTCTTCCGGCCGGAGGGTTTATAGTCGCTGGTTCGACTCTAAGATTTAACGTCGCTGCTCGACGGTCTTCCAGCCGGAGGGTTTATAGTCGCCGGTTCGACTCTAAGATTTAACGTCGCTGCTCGACGGTCTTCCGGCCGGAGGGTTTATAGTCGCCGGTTTGACTCTAAGATTTAACGTCGCTGCTCTACGGTCTTCTGGCCGGAGGGTTTATAGTCGCCGGTTCGACTCTATGATTTAACGTCGCTGCTCGATGGTATTCAGGCCGGAGGGTTTATAGTCGCCGGTTCGACTCTAAGATTTAACGTCGCTGCTCGACGATCTTCCAGCCGGAGGGTTTATAGTCACCGGTTCGACTCTAAGATTTAACGTCGCTGCTCAACGGTCTTCCGGCCGGAGGGTTTATAGTCGCCGGTTTGACTCTAAGATTTAACGTCGCTGCTCGACGGTCTTCCGGCCGGAGGGTTTATAGTCGCCGGTTCGACTCTAAGATTTAACGTCGCTGCTCGACGGTCTTCTGGCCGGAGGATTTATCGTCGCCGGTTCGACTCTAAGATTTAACGTCGCTGCTCGATGGTCTTCCGACATAACTTGGATAATATACGCCGGGCTCAACGGCACGGGGTCTCCACCATGCCTTCATGCAGCTACCCGCTGGGCGCACAATGCTCATGTCTTTGCTTTGTTCTCATAATTTTCATTCTTGCAGCCAAAGGATACATCCGAACGGAATATTTATGAAATATATTACATCGGCGCACATTTCATCCGGCCCGATAGGGCTGGAGGTGGTTTGCACTCCATGGTCTCTCCAGCCGCCATCCATCCTCATCCTCAAAGTAGTAGGCTCCCGATCGGAGCTTCTCGACGACTTTGAAGGGTCCTGCCTAAGGAGCCTCCAGCTTGCCTATGTCCCCAACCGGCTTCACTTTCTTCTAGACCAAGTCACCCACCTGGAATGTTCGGGGAATCACGCGGCGGTTGTAGTTCTGCTTCATTCTCTGCCTGTAGGCCATCAGCCGGACGGATGCTTTGGCTCGCTCCTCATCGATCAAGTCCAATTCTAGCTGCCTCCGCTCGGAATTATCCTCGTCGTAGTTCTGGATCCGGACGGACTCTACACCAACTTCGACTGGGACGACCGCCTCGCCTCCATACACCAGGTGGAACGATGTTACTCCCGTTCCCTTCTTAGGGGTCGTGCGGATGGCCCATGGGACTCCCGGCAGCTCGTCCACCCAGCTTCCTCCCCTGTGGTCGAGTCGAGCCCGAAGAACTCGGAGGATCTCCCGGTTGGTTACTTCGGCTTGACCGTTACTTTGGGGATACGCCACAGACATGAAGTGCTGCTCAATGCCATATCCCTCGCACCATTCCTCGAGCTACTTTCCGATGAACTGTCGCCCGTTGTCCGACACGAGCAGACGCGGAATGCCGAACCGACAGATGATGTGTTGTCAGATGAATTTCTTGACCATCTGCTCGGTTATCTTGGTCAATGGCTCAGCCTCCACCCACTTAGAGAAGTAATCGTCTGCCACCAATAGGAACCTCCATTGTCCGATCGTCATAGGGAAAGGTCCTACGATGTCCATGCCCCACTGGTCGAACGGGCAGGACACTGTGGGCGCTTTCATTTCCTCCGTCGGCTTATGAGAGAAACTGTGGTACTTCTGACAATAAAGGCATGTTGCGACGGTCCGAGCGGCGTCCTCGTGTAGAGTTGGCCAGAAGTATCCGGCTAGTAGGATCTTCCTAGCCAAAGACCGGCCGCCCGGATGACCTCCTCAAGATCCTTGGTGTACCTCCTAGAGAATGTACTCGGCGTCTTCCGAACTGACACACTTCAGCAGAGGTCGGGAGAACGCCTTTTTGTAAAGCTGATCTCCGATGAGCGTGAACTGGCCGGCTCTCCTCCTCAGTAGCTAGGCTTCCTCCCGATCAGACGGCGTGGCACCTGAGCGCAAAAACTCCATGATGGTTGTTCTCCAATCGCTTAGGAATGTAAGGTCTTCCATCCGGTCCACATGCGCTACCAAGGATACTTGCTCGATTGGTTGCTGGATGACGACCGGCGATATCAAACTTGCGAGCTTGGCTAATTCATCTGCCTCCTGGTTCTCCGTTCGAGGTATCTTCTGGACCACCACCTCGGTAAAGCTGGTCTTGAGTTTTTCAAAGGCCTCCGCGTACAGCCTGAGTCTTGCGTTGTTTATCTCAAAGGCGCCCATGAGTTGTTGAGCGACTAGCTGGGAATCCGAGTGGATCACCACCCGGCTGGCTCCAACATGTCGTGCGGCCTGCAGTCCGACTATGAGGGATTCATACTCTGCCTCATTATTTGTTGCCTGATAGTCCAGCCAACAGACAAATGCATCCGCTCTTCCTGAGGCAAAAGTAGCAGGATCCCAATTCCGCTTCCGAGCCGAGTGGACGATCCGTCCACATATACTTTCCATGTAGCTTCGGGCTCGGGCTTTTGTACCTCAGTCACGAAATCTGCCAAGGATTGTGCCTTGATCGCCGAGCGAGGTTGGTATTGGATGTCGAATTCGCTTAGCTCCGTCGTCCACTTGATGAGCCGTCCGGATGCTTCAGGGTTTAGGAGTACCCTTCCCAACGGGCTGTTCGTCATCATAATAATGGTGTGCGCCAAAAAGTAAGGGCGCAACCTCCGAGCGACAAAGACCAAGGTGAAGGCCAACTTCTCGAGACCGGTGTAGTGAAACTCAGCATCCTTTAAGATATGGCTTAAGAAGTACACAGGCTGTTCTTCGTCGTTCGACCTTACTAATGTCGAGCCCACAACATGCTCGATTGAAGATAAATAAATGTGGAGTGGCTCGCCTGCGGCCGATTTTGCCAACACGGGTAAGGAATTCAGGTAAGTCTTCAGTTCCTCGAATGCCCGATCGCACTCCTCGTCCCATTGAAACTTGCTAGCTTTACGCAGAATCTTGAAGAACGGCAGGCTCCGGTCAGCGATCTTAGAGATGAACCTTGACAGCGTCGTTATCCGACCGGTGAGACACTGTACTTCTCGAAGATTTCTGGGAGGCGGCATGTCTTGCAATGCCTTTATCTTGCTGGGGTTCGCCTCTATGCCCCGCTCGGTCACGATGTAACTCAGGAAGCGCCCACCTTTTGCTCCGAACAGACACTTCTGAGGGTTAAGCTTGACTCCGTATCTTCTTAACATTTGGAAAGTCTCCTCCATATCCGCATAGAGATCTGCCGTCCGGAAGGACTTGATAAGTATGTCATCCACGTACACTTCCAAATTACGTCCGATCTGCTCCCTGAATACCTTGTTCATCAGACGCTGGTAGGTAGCTCCTGCATTCTTCAGCCCAAACGTCATTACGTTGTAGCAGTAGGTGTCATCTGCCGTGACGAAGCTGACCTTCTCCTGGTCTTCTCGGGTGAGCGACACTTGATGGTAGCCTTGGTATGCATCCAGCATGCATATCAGCTCGCACCCGGCCGTGGAGTCTACCAGTTGATCGAGGGCAGGGTGTAGAAGTCCTTCGGGCATGCCTTGTTCAGGTCCCGGAAATCGATGCAGACTTTCCACTTGTTGCCCGGCTTGGAGACCAGTACCACATTTGCGAGCCAACTCGGAAATTGCACTTCCCTTATGTGGTCGGCCTCCAGAAGCTTCTCTACCTCCACCCGGATAATTACATTCTGCTCAGTGCTAAAGTCCCTTTTCCTTTGTTTCACCGGCCGAGCGTCTGGCCGGACGTGAAGCTCGTGCTGCTCTATGCTTGGCGAGACCCCTGGCAGCTTCTGAGTCGACCAAGCGAAGACGTCGCAGTTTCGCTGGAGGCATTTGATCAACTTTTCCTTCTGGTTCTCCTCCAGGTCGGATGCTATGAAGGTGGTGGCCTCCGGTCGAGAAGAGTCAATCTGCACCTCCTCCTTTTCTTCGTAAACCAAAGAAGGTGGTTTTTCGGTTATAGCATTTACCTCGACTCGCGGCACTTTCCGAGCGGACTTGGCTTCGGCTCCGACCATCTCCACATAGCGTCTTCGAGCTGCTAGCTGGTCTCCCCGCACCTCCCCTACTTGATCTTGCACCGGGAACTTGATCTTCTGGCAGAAGGTAGAGACGACCGCCCGGAACTCGTTGAGAGCCGGTCGCCCCAAGATAACGTTGTACGCAGAAGGAGCATCAACCACGATGAAGCTGGTGGTCCTCGTCCTTCTGAGCGACTTCTCTCCCAACGAGATAGCTAGCCGGACCTGGCCAACTGGCAAGACTTCGTTCCCAGTGAACCCGTAGAGGGGGGTTGTCATTGGCAGTAGTTCAGCTCGGTCGATTTGCAGTTGGTCAAAGGCTTCTTGAATATTATGTTGACCGAGCTGCCTGTGTCAATGAAAATGTGGTGAATAGTGTAGTTAGCTATTACTGCTCGAATGATCAGGGCGTCATCATGTGAGACTTCAATCCCCTCGAGGTCCCTAGGCCCGAAGCTGATCTCGGGTCCGCTCGCCCTCTCCTGGCTGCAGCCGACCGCATGTATCCTCAGCTGCCTTGCATGTGCCTTTATGGCTCTATTGGAGTCTCCTCCGGTCGGGCCTCCGGCAATGATGTTGATCTTGCCTCGAGATGTGTTGCCCTTATTCTCCTCCTCCCGAGCGGATGGTCGAGGTCGTTCATGCGACGCCCGATGGTGGGCTCCGGGCTGCTAACGATGCTGCCGCTCGAGGGATCTCCTGTCTATTCTTTGAACGGGGCTCCGTTGTCGATGTCACCGGTCTGGTGAAGGTGATCGGCGGCGGTAGCTCTTTGGCACAGGATGAGTGATGGGAGGGAGGCTCCGACAGTCGCGGGTGTTGTGAGTAGCTGACTGATGGAGTGAACAAAACATCAGGGTCCATACCTTCCCCTTGGGCTTGGGCCGATCAGCCACAACTTGCTGGACGGCGTGCGACCGAGTATGCTGATGAGGACGGGTGACTTCGGCTCGCGGTCCTCTGGGGGGCTGGTGACTGACGGGCTGCTTCCGCTCGGCGGAAGCTGGTTGGTCATTCAGGGCTTCCTTTCTTCTCACCGCCTGGGCTTCCTCCACATTGATGTACTCGTTGGTCTTATGCAACATGTGGTCGTAGTCCCGGGGCGGCTTCCGGATGAGCGAACGGAAGAAATCACCGTACGCGAGTCCTTGCGTGAACGCGTTCATCATTGTTTCCGAGGTGACCGTTGGAATGTCCATTGCCACATGGTTAAAGCGTTGGATGTAAGCTCGGAGCGACTCCCTCGAGCCTTGCTTGATGGCGAACATATTGACGCTGGTCTTCTGGCGGCGCCTGCTGCTCGTAAAATGATGGAGGAACGCCGTTCGGAATTCTTTGAAACTTGTGATAGATCCGTCCGGCAGCCTCCGGAACCACCGATGCGCCAATTCCGAAAGGGTGGTGAGGAACACTCGGCACTTCACACCATCTGTGTATTGATGCAGAGTGGCTGTGCTGTCGAACTTACCCAGATGGTCGTCTGGGTCGGTTGTCCCGTTGTATTCCCCCATTGCCGGGGGCACATAATGTTTCGGCAGTGGATCACGCAGGATGGCCTCTGAGAACTGTCAGTTGATCCGCTCGAGTGGCGCGTCTGTTCGGGGCGCTTTTTCTTTTCTGACGTCTCGGACGGGTGCTTCACCCGATGAAGATCCTTTGTCCTGATTAGCTTGTGCGACCTCCGAGGGCGTCTGGAACAGAGCCCAATGAAACGGTATCAGGGCGGGCGGCGCCCCCACCTGGGTGCCGGTCGGCCCCTTATTTTGCCCCCATATTGAGAGTTGTTCTGGCCGCTCTTCGGGTGCCGCTCGGCCCCCCGATGCTGATGTTGCCTGCCGCGCTGCCCGCTCAGCCTGAGCTTTCTGCTGCTGCTCCACGATTTTTGCTGCTCGCCCTTGGATGAGTGTGTCGAGTTCTTCTGGGGAGAGCGTCACCATGAGTTGGCGTCCAACTTTTTCCATCGTCTCCGCTCGGATTCAGGTGTATTCCCACAGACGGCGCCAATTTGATCCTGTCCGAGCACTGAGTCGACGGACGTTGGGGACGTGGCACTCTCCGCTGCTGATCCGACTGGTGGCGTAGATCTCCGACGAACCTGCAAAGAAGCCGAGCCGGGAGGGGTTTCCCGGCGATGACCCTCTGACGCTCAAGTCAGGCAACGAGAAATGAGAGAGGCAGCGTAACTGTGGCTACAGTAAGGATTGCGCCTACCTTCGTTGACGTCTGGGGGTCCTTATATAGGACCCCGGGGAGATGCGGGCACGCTTCTCGATGTGTACACGCTTCCCCAAACATACCTTAACGAGCTCATGTCAGAAAAGTACCCCTCACGCCATTCCGCAATCGTCCGAGCATATCCCGGATGTGACGGTGGAAGCTTCCACCGTATGATCCTGTGTACGACTCGGTCACCAACCCTGCTGCCTGTCGGCGGTAGATGTCTCGAGGATGATGTTATCCCCTGTCTCCTTTGTCCTCTTGCGCCTCCTGTCTGTTCCAGGGCCGAGCGGTTCGGCCGCTCGGTAGGCATATCACTTCTGCCCCGGTCGTATGCTCGGATGAGATTGCTCCTACCTGTCTTTGTTGCCTTGTGCCCCGGCCAAATGGACAGCCCGCTCGGCCCTGAAACCTTTTTACCTTGAGCATCGGAAACCCGACCCCTAGTCGGGTTGTCTTTCATTTGGCTCGGGGGATTCCCGGCCGGTCGACCCTCTTCGTCCGGTCGGTCGGGTCTCAGCGTTGAATCTCTTGACCTTTGACCTCTACGTGTCGTTGACCTTCCGCCCACGAGGGTCCCCCGTCCTTACCACCGGATCACATCCTAAATGCTTAATTCTAGATAGAATATCCACCAATCCTCAAGTATGGTTGTATATGATACAATCTACTTCACTATTGATGACTTCTTTCCAAAAGGGAGCCTCGGGACTTAATAATGCTTCTCTTATTGCCCTTAGTTTATTTTCCAACATATAAGTCATGAAATCAAGACTAAATGAATTCACTATTTAGGCCCTTTTACTGTATTTTGGTTCTTCATTATTTCTAAGATTATCCTTATTTGCAGTTTATAAGTTCTTTTCTTTGAACTTTCTTCTTTCCTATCTTTGCAAGGAAAGATATCTTCAAAAAATACAATATTTCTTGATTCAATTATTGTTCCAACATGTACATAAAGAACTGCTAATTTGTGTACCAAAAATCGAATGCACTACTATTATTGGCATATCTAATAAAAATGCAATCGATTATCTTTGGTGGTAACACCATCATGTGCTAGCCGACTATCCATCCCGAGGGGACTAAATCGATTGTCTTTGGTCCTATTTTGATTTACTTTGGCTTAGACACTTCCACCTTAGTCAAACACTCTCACACTTTTAGATATTTATAAGAAGACTTATAATCCTTCCATAACTCATAAGGAGTTTAATCTTTCTTTTTGTGGGAAATTTTATTTAAAATACTGTTTGCTGATAAAATAGTTACCCCCCACAAATTCTGAGGTAAGTCCAAATTTATCAACATAGCATTCATCATTTCTTTAAGAGTTTGGTTCTTATACTCGGCAATCCTGTTTGATTGAGAAGAGTAAGGAGATGTTGTTTGATGAATAATGTCAAATTATACACAAAATTCATCAAATGTGTTGGATCGAAAGCACTAGAAGGGGGGATAGCGCTCGTGGCTTTCACTTTCGTTTCAGAAGATTAAGAGTAAAACGCAACGAAAATATATAAGATAATTGCAAACACGCAAACACCAAGTTTTTTTACTTGGTTCGGAGGCTGGGGGTGACTCCTACTCCAAGCCCACGCTCGTTGAGCGTTTACTTTGGGCAATCACTATAAGTTCGCAAAAGTTATAGTTTAGAGTACAGCAATTAAGTACAATAAGAAAATATACCAACAACTTAAGAATAGGAAATTCAAAGTTTCAGGTTGTCGGTGTCTTGTTACAGCTTTATCGGATGGTTCTTTGAGCAGTGCACGAAAGATGGATCACGTTTTTGTTGTTGTTTCAAGTTGCTGCTCGAGACTGCCTTATAAGGCCCGTGGAGGGTGCCTCCAAAACCATGGAGGGCGCCCTCATCCGCGCTGATGAGCTCCGACCAAGTTGCTGCCTATCCACCTGAGGGTGCCTCCAAGGCCATGGAGGGTGCCCTCACGTCAGGTCCAGGGCGCCCTCAAGCTCCACGAGGGTGCCCTCGCGCCTTGCTGCGAGATTGTCTCTGTATGCGACCCGAGGTGCCTCCAAGCTCCATGGAGGGTGCCTCGGGTACTGTTCATCTGAGGCAAGGATGTCCAATTCGCTTCCTGCAAAATACGTTAGTCCAACAGACCAACATACCCTACAAAACAAAGTTAGCACAATATAGATATGTAAAATAAAGTATTTGACAGTCATCGGACTGTCCGATTCTGACTTCGGATTCCCGACCGAAAACCTTAGGTCGAACCGACGTCTACTGTTCCCTCACCGGGGAACGCGCCGTCACCTACTCCACTCAGGAGAGTTTACTTGTTGCCAGTTGATCCTCCAGATCAACTGGACTTTTGCTCAGCATCCGAAGCTTCTGGTCTTCATGCTGGACGTCCGCTCCACAACCCATCCAGTCTTCCACTCAGTTCGCGACACCAGGATTTCAACCTAAGGTTACCACCCCCTAGAATTTTGCCCCAAGCTCTCGACCTGCCAAGACTTTCCGCCTAGGGTTACCACCCCCTAGGACCTAGGGTTACCGCCCCCTAGGGTATTACTTTTGCTCAACCGTAGCTAGGACTTTTTCCTCACCTAGGGTTACCACCCCCTATAGGACCTAGGGTTACCACCCCTTAGGGTTTTCCACCTACCTAACCGCAACTAAGAATTTTGCCTAAGTACACTTAGGACTTTCCTGCATTCTCATCAAACTTGTTAGATAACAAAACAACTTAACTTTGGATCCTTTGACATAATCAAAACACAGGTTCGACTATCGGATGTTTCTCACACCAACAAAATGGACCATCATATTCTCCACCTCAATCACTTCGAATTCTTTTAATTCATTGATCAATTTGATTCTCAACTTCATTCTTATGATTTTTGAATGCTTCTAAGGCTTCATATTTGCCTTTTAATAAATACACATAATAGTATTTAGTGCAGTCATCAATAAAAGTAATAAAATATTTTTGTCTCCTTTAGTTTGCATGAATTTTAAATCACATGTCACTATAAATTAACTCTAGAGGGGGTCGTGCTTCTTTCCACTGACTAGAAAGATAACTTTGTCATTTTAGCTTCAACACATATTTCACATTTATGTGTTAGATTAACATGAAATGTTGACAATAACTTAAAATTCACAAATCATCATAAAGTGTTGTAATTTATATGTCCAAGTCTAACATGTCATAAATTAAAACACTCAATCAGATAAGTAAAATTTATAATTTTATTATTATTAAAGCACAGTATTTAATCATTACATTCATTTTGAATAAACCGTTCTTCATAAACCCTCTACTTATAAATTGATCATTTTTTAACAATACATATTTATTTGATTCAAATACTAACCTGAAACTAGTTTTGACAAGAGACGATCCTAACACTAAATTCTTCTGGATATTAAGAACATAAAGCATATCAATTAATGTTACTTCTTTACCTGATGTCTTCTTTAGTACCACCTTGTCAAAACCAACAATGTTGGAAGTTACAGAATTACCCATGATTAGTTTTCTCCCATTAATAGGGATATAAGTTGAAAACTATGTGATCTCATCTGAAAGTTGAGAAGGTGGAGCACCGATGTGATGTGGCTGGAATGCAGACCAAGTCGTCATGTCCTGGGGGGGGGGGGTGATGAGCTATCTTTTATATTGACTCAGTCATCTGAAGGACTCTGGTCAACGCTACCTGTAAATAACGATCGGGTTGCCCGGCCCCTGGTACCCCGATGCTCGAGACATGTCCCAAAAATATATAAAGAGTCAAATAAATAGTAGAATAATGAAATGCATGAAGAATAAAAAGTGAGTACGATGGCGTAGCCTGACCCAGGGGGCACCCTTTGGTAGATTGGTGAGCTAGTCACGACGCTGATCAAGTCGTTATGCCCCTGAAGGGTGGATGAATGTGAACCAAATGAGGAGTTAGGTCTAGAGGCGACGGTATAGAGCCAAATGTGGCATAGATTTGGAAGGAGGTACACAGCCGGAACATGGCAGCGACACACAAGCCAAAATATGACACAAGCTGGACGGCATGAAGACCGAAACATAGACTCAACTAAAGGCCAAAACACAATATCGGCTAGAACTCCATAGCACAATATCGACTCAAAGGCCAAAGACAGATCATATCAAAGCAAAATGGCAGTAAGGGCCCGGAGACCCAAACAACATCAGAGGTAGACATCAATAGGGAATACGCCAGCAATGGTCGGATTTACGTCTGAGACAGCCTGCAATGAGGTAGCAAGTGAAGCGACGGGCGTGGCGGCTGCGAGAAGTTGTCGACGTCCTTGTGAGAACTCGGCTGTTGTGCTGGGGTCACGCGGAGGCTGCGACGAGGCCGTCGGCAAGGCGGCTCCGGAGGGGGCGGTGCAGCATGATCAGGAGAAGAAGAGGGTGTATCTATGTTGGCGTCAGCGTGGAGAGGGAGAGGGAGCTACTAGAGACAGCACCAAAGACAACGGTTGTTGGTGGCGGCGGCTCACAGAGGCACTGCTCATGTGAAGGAGATGCAACCGACGAAGGCGCAGCTGGAGAAAGGAGTAGTGTCATTTGTGCTAGGAAGAAAAGGGGTGGCTAGTGAGGGCGGCTACTTGCATGAGGAGAGCCAGCGACAAGGCCTCCGGTGAGGTGGCGACGGATGGTGGGGCGGCGTCAAAGGGAGGCGACACGCAGGAGGGCAGAGCATCCTTTTCAAGAGGTGGCATAAGAACCCATCCAAAAGCCCCCCTCATTCGCGTGAATAGTGTTCCCGCAAATGTGACTATGGTACCAGTATCGACCCACCATTACCTTGGATGGTCTACCAAGTTAGCTTCAAATACAATGATGGCCAGGTCTAGTTCTGACATGTATATTGGCACTGACTTATTTTCAGTCATGTGCACTTGAGTGACTTTCTTTGGACGTCGGCAGTCTTTGACCTTGTGATTTAGTTTGCCACAGTTGTGGCATGCTCCTTAGTACTTCTTGGCCCTCCCTTGGCTCTACCCGTTGCCAATATACTTTCTTTCTTGCCAGTGTTTGGTTCTATCAGATATATCTTTGCAAATATAGACATTTTTATTGATTTTGATTGTTTGCAATTGTCTTCTTCAATCTACAATCTTATAATTAGATCCTTAAGTTTCATCTCCTTTCATTTGCTTTAGATAATTTTTGAATTCCCTCTATGAAGGTGGGAGTTTCTCGATTATTATGGCAACTTGAAAGGACTCATTCATTGTCATGCCCTCAGCATGCAAATTATATAGAATCAACTGTAACTCTTCAACTTGAGTCATCACGATTTTGGAATTAATCATTTTGAAGTCTAAGATTTACCAACGATAAATTTCTTCAGTCCAACATCTTCTATTTTTTACTTCCTTTTAAGAGATTCTCATAACTCCTTTGTAGTTGACATTAGATTATACATGTTATATAACGTGTTGTTTAATCCATTGAGGATATAATTTTGACATAAGAAGTCATTATGCCCCCAAATATCATATGTCACCCTCTTTCCTTTATTAGTCTTACCTTGAGATGTGGAGGGGACATCTGCATGTAAAAATCTTGCAAGATTTAACGTGATTAGGTAAAACAATATCTTTTGCTACCACCTCTTGAAATAGGTACCTATAAACTTCTCCGATTTTTTATTATGCGATGCTAAAATAAAAGCCATTGATGAAGAATCCATCAAGATTGCATGGAAAATATTCATCTTAAATTGTTGGATATGGTGGTGGCGCAATCTGAGGGCGAGCAGAATGATGGTATAACATAGCTTTGGCAAAGTCGAGATTAGAGTTGTACTCTATCTCTTTAAGACGAATTTGTCTGGCACACAGTACTAACGGAACACGGCAATCGTCTCCCAAAATACAATGACTTTATCTTATGATAGCAACCTTACAAATCGCAAGGCCTAAAAGAAGCTTCTCGAATTCTCCAAATACAAGTATGCAATGTAATGCTTACTTTGCTTTGAATTAGAATGAATCAAATGAAAATGTGAGAGATCTTATTTATATCAAATGAAGGGGTAAAAGAATCTTTTGATTTAATTAGATCTCATCCATCCAACTTGAATTAGATGATCTTGATCACATCCCTTTCTAGGGGGTACAATGTCTCTTCATTTGGATGTCTTCCTTTTAAAATCAATAATTATGATTGAGTCATATGAAAGAGCACTTATACCTTTTCATATGAATGAACTAGATTTATCAATCTTAATTCAATAATCTAAATTAAATTTCTCATTCATATTAATTTTTTTTTTTAAATTTGAATCAAACTATTTTACCGTTGCAACGCGCCGGGGGCACACATTGTTTTGCTCTTAGGTCTGTGATTACTTAGCTACTGCATTTAAGTTTTATTTTTCTTTGGACATTAGGCGCTGCTAAAGCTTCATTTATTTTCTCGGAAAATAGTTTGTTTGTAGTTCTTTTTTGTAAAAAAAGAAACGTATTATTTTGTTTATGGGATATGATTGTTTGGGGTAGGGAGAGCCGGAGAGGAATTGCCTTTTTTTTAGTCGGATCAATAGGAGGAGTTAGGTAAGTAGGCTAGTTGGATCAATCAAGTAGGGAAAATAGACACCTGACCCAAGTTGCCCAACCTGTTATATAGAATCATTTAGAAATTACTAAAGCGCGTAATAAAAATGGTTGATTAACCAAATCTCATAGATAATTTTGAAAATTACCACCCATACTCAATATTTTACCTTTCTTATTGTTTGCAATTGTTAGGAGCTTAATGATCAGTAAAAACTTAAAGTAAAACAAGCACGACACTAATTCCTACAATTTTACTTAATATTCATATTCTTAAGATAACTAATCTAAAAGTTTACTTCTCACATGCACAACACCACTATGAATGCTTCCTCATAAACTTTCTGAAAGTGGAGAAGGCTCGTATAAGCTTGAGAACGAAAATACAGCAAGAAGAGTAAAAGCATATACAAAGAAAATTGAAAACAACTTTACAATAATAAAATCTTGATTAGCTTGTTATCTTGTTGCTTAGAAATGTTTCTTGATCGGTTGAAAATGCAATAACACTTTGCTTCAAACTTCTCAAGAACCAACGACTCTAAAACATTGCTAAACCTTTTTTTTCTAGGGTTTCTCTTAGGTAGGAAAATATTTCTCAATCAATTGACCTTACCTCCAATCGATTGTCAAGTAGGATCCAACTGTTCAAACTTGTAAAATGGCTCTTTTTTGCCCGACCAATTAATTAGTGAGTCATACCAATTGAATCATAGCTTCCTAATCGATTGAATGAATTGATTCCGAAACCTTCTGTTTTTGCGAGAAAACACTCTCAATCAATTAATTCAACCAATTGATCATGCTAAATCGATTAGCCCAAGCGATTCAGCAACATTTTGTTTCCTCATGAAAAACCTTTGTTGATTGATTGCCCCCATTGATTCGAACACTTTCTGTTCGCTTGGTAGACTCCTACAATCGATTGGGTCTATTAAATCGATTAATCTAATAGATTTAGCAACCTTATGTTCTCTTCATAAAAACACAGTCAATAGATTGGATCGATTGCCCCAAATCGATTCAGTAAGCTTTTGTTTGCTCATGAGAAACCTTTAATTGATTGCACTAGTCGATTGAAACTTGCTCAATTGATTGCTTCAATCGATTCAAGCAACAAACCTGAATTTTAGGTTTAGGGTTTGCTAATCAATCATAATCAATTACTAACCCTAATTTCAACCTTGTCATGACTGAAATTACGTCTTGTCTAATATCCGATTGACCTAAATCTACCAAGACTTTCTCTGCCTAACATTCAGTCATCTATGACCTATTAAGACTTCTCGTTGTCTAGCATCTAATCACCCTTGACTTACCAAGGCATTTTCACCAAATGTTCAGTCTTTCTTAACCCACTTGGATTTTCCTTTACCTCCTTCCCGTTGAACTTCCAATCGTCAAGTGTCTAGTCAACTCTTAACCCACTTGGACTTTCCTTTACCAACTTTTCGTTAGACTTCCGATCACCAAGTGTCTTGTCTTGTCTTGGATTTTTTTCCTTGCCAACCTTCTCGTTGGACTTTCCCTTACCTAACTTCAATTAAAACTAGTCACTCGTTAGACTTCTCACCTGCCTAACCTTCAGTTAAAACTTTTCCTTGTCTAACCTTCAGTTAAGACTAATTGCTCGGTAGACTTCTTACCTGTCTAACCTCTAGTTAGGACTTTCTGTTGTCTAACCTCTAGTTAAGACTTTCTGTTGTCTAATCTTAGATAGGACTTTCTGTTACTTAATCTCCAGTTACGACTTTTCATTGTCTAACCTCAATTACATTAACATTATCGGTTGCCTAACCTCAAGTTAAGGTTTTCGTAGTCAAGCATTTGGTCCTCTCTTGATCTACTTGACTTTTCTCTCATACATTATCAAATATCGAAAGCTTAGACCAACCTGAGCTTAGTCAATCTTAATCTAAGGATGATTGCACCAACACCAATTGATTGATAGATTGTAGTAATTGATTAGTAAATATGTCAACGATTGTGAATGACTTTATGGTCGTGTAACGTTTCACTAATCAATTGCTATAGAAATAGATTGGTGGAATGTAACGTGATCGAAAATAAGTGTTGACAGATATCAATTTATCATGTTATATTAAGAGTAAATAGTGATGATGTTGATGGTGGTGGTGGAAACAAAACTACTACCAGTAATATAAATTTGGAATAAAATTATATATCATAATACGTAATAGTGTTAAATAAAATTATTACATATTAAAAGTGCTGGAATAAAATATTTTTGAGATTTAAAATAAGATGGAGAGTTATTTTGATTTTTTTAAATTTTTATTTATTTTTTTTGACAAAAATAATAATAATGGATGCAATTCTTACGATGGATTTGAGTGAGTTTAAAGTATATTTAGGGCTTTCAATAATTATGGAGTGTTCATGACAAACACACTGGCAAGCAAACAAATAAAAAAACCGCCCTGTGATGTTTTGAAAATGAAGAGAGATCTACTTTAATTTGGTGGGAATGAAGTGGGCCCTCAAAGGTTAAATTCGCTGATCAGATTCCTGATTTTGGTCAATTTCTTTTTGGGACAATCCTACGGCGTTCAGCTTTGTAGGAATGATGATGAAGCAAGCATGCGTACGATCGCTGCCAATCTTTCTCTTTATTATCCAACAGAAAAACAAATTAAAACTTTCAAAAAATAAATAAATAAATAAAGCAACTGGCATTCTCATGCTTCAGCAGTGAGATTGAGACTCCACTAATAATATATTTTTTGAAGAATTATTTTTTTTTGGCAATTTGCAGTCCAATTAATAACGTAGCAAGTCACTGTGAAACAAAATTAATTTGGAGAGACATTTCTAATATCATAATCCATTAGATTCTGGGACCGTCGTCCACATGGGGAGAGTGGGGCCCGGCAGAGCAACGCGTCGTGTTTGGTTGGCTGTCGCGCCTTGACAGCTACCACGTGAACGATGCTACGGAGGCTGGGCATTCCCCCTCACACTGCTGCTGTCTTTAAAATAGTTAATATATTGAAAAAATATTTAATTAATTTTATTTTTTTTTCATATCAAGTGGTGAATAATTTTATAATGTGAAGATGAAATAAAATAAAATAAAATAATTAATAATTAATAATTATATCTCCAAAAAATTTTGTTGAGGGAGGGCATGGATAGTGAGTGCGATTGTGAGGGTGTGCGCAACGAGTCTGATCCATCTGCCGACAATTTGATCGCAAAATCCAACAGCCGCTAGTCAACTCCAAATTTCACGTGGCGACGCCGGCCGTGATGCCACTGCCTTATAAACAACAAAACGAAGAAAAAAAGTTGGACGGTCCGGTAGATTATACATCGGATCCTCTGTTCTTAATTGTCCCTGTTCTTGTGTTTTATTCGTCACTCCCCCAGTTCACCGTCGGCTTGTCCCGGTTCTTGTGTTCCACTCGTCGCTCCTAGTCCACCGTCAGCTGTTTTCGATCATCGATTCGATCAAAATTATATCCTGGGAGAAAAGCAAACCCAGGGGGATCGCCGTCGGCATAAATGGCACCAAAATCCGGTAGGATCTAAACAGGAGCTTTGATCGATGGTTGAGAAAATTTTGTCAAAATCCGGCTGGATTCCGATATCGACGTGCTTGTGGCGATTTTCATCGATTTATCTTCCTCAGGAAATAGTTCTAGTTAGGTCGACGGCCGGAGGCCGTCGATGATGAATTGGGATGACGAGTGAAACAAAAAATAAAAAATTGTAGGGACGAAGGATCCTATGCCACCAAACAAATTCGACAAGTACGAGTGAGTCTTAGCATGACACTCCAATATCATGTAAATTTGTATCCAATCATCTTTATTTTTTTACCATCGTGTCGTGTGGAACAATGCCCTTGTAAATTAAGGATTATCTTTATCCCGCACTGTTTTTGTTTTCAACCTAATCTTATTAATTAAAATATTTATTTTAGAAAGCTTTCAAAAAACAGTGTAGTTTTTATTTAAAACGTCAAAAATAATGCCATTCCTATTCTTATATAAATATTAACAATTTTGGTTGAAAATAAAATTTAGATAAAAATTATTTTTTTAACCAAATATTACTATGTCTTACATCAAATTGTTTACTAGAACTTGCATAAGTCAACTATGACAAATCCCTTCTAGCCATTTAAAATTAAAAAGTAGGATCAAGCACTATCCGTGATAACATGTGTGTCGTTATAACTACTCAGAAGCGACTGGATTTTCATTGTCGACATACTATCTAGACCCAATTCCCTCTTCGGATAATTTACCGTTTGAACCGTCTGAAAAGAGTCTGTATAAATACAAACATTATGAACGCCTAGTAATACACATAGATCACCTCCATATCGAATTGCCAACAACTTAGCCCTCTTCACTTATCTCAAACACCGAATAACCTCAGCCTTAATTAGTGCTCAAAATCCGGCCGTGCACATCTCTAGCAATCACCCCCAACATTAAATCGGTCGCTCTCCTCATCGTGGCAGGCGAATACGTTCGCTCCCAGTGTCTCCGTCAATCCGTCCCAAGGTCAACACGGAGGAGGTAAATCATAGGCGACTACTAACTTTTGGAATAGTGACTAACACATAAAGAAAATATTTATCTCGATTTTATCAAGATTCAAACCCCAAACCTCACTTATCGCTCTCCTCATCGTAGCTAATATCCACATCCAGCCGCGCCTGATCAGCATTTGATGTCCTTCAAATCTAGCTGGACAATAATGAAGGCCCTAGAGGACAATACTAATTGCTCCAACCTTAAGATATTATCTAAATATCAACAAATAAATATTTTACCCCATTATCATAATGCGTGGGTAAAAGATGAGACATTGAAAAGTTTGAAAAACATATAAGATTAGATTAGTCATCTCTAAAATTAATCGGACCGTAAAAATTAAATACCTATATTAAAAAAATAGATTGTATACCAAAATGATTGAAAAATGGATTTAATCAATTAATTGATAATAATTTTCAAATAATCATATATGATTTATTGTAAATTGTTCGATGGCTTTAAAATATAAATTGATCGAAAATATATTTAGTTATATAAATTAAAAAACACAAAATGTTATCTAGTTATAATTTTTAAACACCATAAATTTATATTGTAGATATTAAATTTTATTAACTATTAAATTATATTATTATTTTATTAAAATATGGACTTTTTATTGAATAATTTTGGTGAAGCTAAAATGAAATCATGTTAATATCATTTTTTTTAACGATGAAAAATAATTTTAGACTTATTAATAATTTTTTCTTATTATTTTTTATATAAAAGTATGTGTCATAGTTCTTTTTATTTCTATATCTTAAGAACGCCCATATCAATTACCCTATTCAAAGATTTTACTTTAAATTTTGGATCGGATAGCTAAAAAATCTTTACATCAACTACTCTATCCATTCCCTAAATTTAGATTTGATGAATAGTGATTTTTTAAATTTAGGGAATGAACCCACTACCCTAAAAATAAAATAATATTTCTTTTTAATCTCTCTCCTTCCACTCCGTGTCACTCATTCCACTCATTTCATAAATATAATAATAAAAAAATAGAAGAAAATAATAAAAAATTAAGGATAATATAAATTTTAGGGTAGTTGATGTAGTGTATAGTGAAAAATGATTGTCTAAATTTAATAAAGTGAGTCATTTATCTTAAATTTTAGATATAGTAATAGGAAAATTGATATAGATGCTCAAAATTGATAATAAGATGAGCAGAAATTTTTTTATAAATATCTTAAATAGATGATATTAAGAAGTATATCTAATCTTTTGGCTAAGATCCAATATGTATATGTTCTTATATAATATATAATATATAATATTTTATATTTAAGATTAAATTAAATTTTTACGAGCAACATCACTAATATTAGATATTAATGTATAATCATGAAACGTGCTGAATTAAATATAATTAGTTACTATGGGTCGTTGCTTTTGTAAGGACATTGACGTGACTTTTTTTCTCCATTTTACCAAATTCAAATTTTATTTTACGGTAGCAATTCTATTCGGTACTAATCAACTTAATAGCATCCGAGGCTAATTACTAAATGATTCTATAAGCCTATATACACTAACTTATAGAATCAATGATACGAATTATGATAAGTAAATTCAGAAAATGATACGATAGTTAAAGTCAAAATAGTGTGACTATTATAATTAAGAAGGGATGATATCTCCTCATCTAGCTTTGATTAACCGCTTGACACTAGAGTTCTCAGAGCCAATCCGATCGAGTTATAAGTCGATCGACTGGACTAGCCTTTAAGCTGATCGAACCTAAGGAGTTTGGTGCCTTAAGGATGACCAAACCTTAAGGTGACCAAGATTAAGGATGACCAGCCTTATATATCGGCCAGAGCGACTGACTCACTTCCCAATAGACCAACCATAGATATGGTCAAGGGAAAAGCTAAACTCCTTACTTCGTATGAGTTTCTCTGTATGTGCTCAGGTGGCCCTGATTATCATCACCCCTAATGGATTTCCATGTGATAGTATACCTGTGTATCCAGCCGATTATGAAGTCGGACAAGTTCATATATGGCCCAGCGCGGCCGCACAAATATCCGGTCGGGGCAAACACAACCCAGCTTAACATTGACAGAACCCTTCAGAGCATAGCGGCGTTTCTCTGGGTAGCTCATTATATGCCCAATCGAGTAAAAGGACGACTAAGCTCACAACATTTATCCTTATATTACGACCTGGATGGAATTCCAACAAAGCATAAATTATCAGAGGAATTTTCAGGAAGCATAAGGCATTGTATTATTTCTCTAACGGATTTCCAACATGATCGAGAAACTATATCATTCTCTGAATGAATGTCTCAAGGTTGTGCAGAATATAGCCGAGCGACTTAATGCTGAGATAGATATAAAGACATTTGGCCTCACTGACCGACCAGGATACATGCAATATGATACACTACACAGTAGAAAATACAATCAAACATTCTCTGAATGAATGTCTCAAGGCTGTGCAAAATATAGCCGAGCGGCTTAATGCTAGACAGATATAAAGACATTCGGCATCACTGACCGACCAGGATACATGCAATATGATACACTACATAGTAAAATATATAAATACAACCGAATAGCCCAATAGAAGCGGTCGGCTTAAAGACCAATAGAGATATACTTAGCAGGCAATATCCTAACAAGGTGGTCTGACTTATAGACTGGTTGAGATATATTTATCAGACAACATCCTAACAACCTGTCAAAATAACAACTTTTGTGTCAAAGAATATTCTTCTGAAAACTTCTTCAGGAACCACCATGTCTCCCATCAGCAGACCAATTATAACAGCATATTCCTTCGATAACCTCGACAATAACAGAAGCTATAAATAACAAAAAAGATATGCATGTGGGTAAAAGAAAGATTCTTCAGACAATTATTACGCGTTGTCTAACAAACTCTGATATACTTTGCACCTCATGATTGCGAAAGTTATAAGGTGGTATATAAAATGAGAGTCCTCTCTGTGACGAAGATATGCTCTCTGAACATTTATAACTCATCCTCGTGCACGCATCTACTACTGTTCTTCATCCACCCGTTCAGGCTTATACTAATTTGAGTGTCGGAGGGCCTTCACCAAGGATTCCCCCTGGTTTCTAGGCACTAACATTTTGTTGAATCGTTTCTGTGTGCGCAAGCTCTGAGAGAAGCTTCTTCTTAGAGGAAAAGGTCTTCTACCAGTCAACCCTTGATCTGCCATGCCCAGCGCGTCATCTCTGCAGGGTTTCAAACATGATCAAATTTGGCGCCAGGTTAGAGGACAAGGTGAAGGGGTTGGAAGATGAAGAAAGAAATACTTATCTCTCCATTAGCTCTGGGCTGGAATCCTATCAAATAAAGATGTCTTAGAGTGGGCACGAAAATGGAATAGGTTATTCGTCACTTGCCAAGGGTAGTAGTAGTGATGAAATAGACATGGAGACAAAGGGAGGCCAAAGAAACGGAAAACCATAATAGCGCCATTCAAAATGCAAAGGGAGTTGGGGAGAAGTTGATGAAAGGGAATGTCAAAATATTAGCTAACCGTGACAATGAAAGGATGGAGGGGGAAACAGAGTCTTGCTACAATTTATTCTCTAAAGACTGCAATTCTTTTTGATGGAGGAAGATAGGGACGATCTTGACCAGTTAGTATCACTACGTAAGAGGGCAACCCATAGTTGATGCTGAGGTCGTAGGTATTCGTAAGGTGAAGTTGGAGGAGCATTGTGTATACCATCTGTCATCCTTAGCCATTTTTGCAAAAAAAAAAAAAAAAAAGGGGGAGATGAGTATTTGAAATAAGGGGACGGCGAAGAAAAGACAACGAAGAAGAAAAAGGAGAAATGAAGAAGTTAAACTTCTCAAAGTCTTTCTCATGGGAATCCCTAAAAGTCACTTCTTCAAGCAAAGTCGTCAGATTATAACAATAAATAAGCAGGCTAACTTTTGAACTGTTGGATAGGAAGGCGAAAAACGGGTACAATAAAATATGTGCATTTATAATAAACGCACACACACATGTCACTTGTAGAAAGCATGTAATAGTCCTCTCGAAGCACCAGTGCCTTTATCGAAGCAAGCTTTGTTTTTTGTGCCATTCCTGCAAAGGCTCGACTGATCAGGGGTCGAACGAACTTTAGGGTTCACTAGGGAAAAGTTGAACGAGCTTTAGAGCTCACTCGAGAAGAAAATAAGTGAAATGATAAGGAAGAGGTTAGGTCGGATGCATGTTGAACTAGTTCTTAAAGCCGAGTGCGGATTAGGTCAGACGAATTTGACCCTGATCAGTTCTAAATATCCTTACTCTAAAGAAATCTTTAGTCATTATGGTTTGTTCGGCCTTTGAGTTCGAATGGATGGCCACATAAATTATAGTCTGACGGACTTTGATTCAGACAGACTTGCACTATCCTTAGTATATCATGCACATTCAAGAAAAAACACAAGTTATCGAGGCCTAAGTTATTGGACAGAGTGAACACTAGAGTAATGACACGATACAAATTTAACAGAAAGTTGATCACACAAGTTGATTATATATTTCACAACTACAAACATATTGACACGCGACAAAGTGATTATATATTGGACATTTAAGAAAAAACACAAGTTATCAGGACCTAAGTTATTGGACAGAGTGAACACTAGAGTAATGACACACGACAAATTTAACAGAAAGTTGATCACACAAGTTGATTATATATTTCACAACTACAAACATAGCGTCGTGACACTTGACCAAAGGAAAAGAAGATTACATATTGAGCCTTAACAAATCAAAGCAGTTGTGAAAACAGGTCAAGCGGAGCCTTATAATTTATCCTCTTACGGTGAAGGAAGCAGGCAGGAGGATCGGAAGCTAAGTAATCACCTTCCTTTAAGTGCTCCACCGCGCCCTCCACTCCAAGAAGGAGTGCTTTGCTGATGGAGCGGGCAATGGGCACATTAAAGGCAGGTGTTTGGAAGAGAACTTTTTTCTTCATCTCAAAGTGTTCATCCTCTCCTACTCGATATGCTTCTAATTCTACTCGGGCAACTATTAGCTCGGCCGAGATACCTGCCAGCCATGTTTGTAAAATCGCAATCCTAGATCATAGGTGTTAGAGTGTATACTAAAAGCCTAGCTTTTGGTATAAATATTTATCTAAAAATAAGAATCACATTGGTCAAATGTCTACATTTATGATAAATGTAGTTGCTCAATTAATTTATATTGTAGATAACATGGTGTGTGGTGTCACACACAGAAGATCATGTTATTGGTTCCTTATAAATTATAAACAGTAGCTCACGACCAAGATGGAAAGGAACAAACCATTGGAAGGTCGTAGTGTAATTAGGTATTAGTTTATCTTAACTATATAATTACACTAGTACACTTAGAGTGTATTGAGTAGGATCATTTGAGGTTGTTCCTTTTATACTGACTTTATAAAGGAACAAAGACCTCAGTTATTATGGAAGTGTGTGCTCTTAATCCTAATATAATAACAAGCACATATATTTGATATTTATTTCTTTAATTTATCAATGGGTGAGATTTAGTTCGATGAATCAATAAGCCCGATAAGTTGGGAAATGATATCACTTATAGTGTGTGTTGTTGATTATAGAAGGAAGCGTGTCCTAGTAATCTAGGTTGAGAATGTCCCAAGAGGAGCTCATAAGGATTGTCATGTTAAACCCCGCAGGTAGACTTAGTCGACATGATGATGAAGTTGAGTGGTACTACTCTTGAGCTAGATATTAATTAAGTGAGTTGTCAGAACTTACTTAATTAGTGGGCATTGTTATCTTAAACACGGAGACTAACACACTCATAATAAGAAGGAGCCCAAATGTAATTTGGGATTGGTGCGGTAGTTCAATAATAGTTCTTTAGTGGAATGAATTATTATTGATGGAATTAAGTTGTGTGTTAGGGAAGGGAAGCTTAATTTCATCGGAGACCAAAACCAATTCCTCCTCTCGGTCCCTATCGTAGCCTCTTGTATATAGAGATTTATACCCACCACATACCCACCTTCTTACCCAACCAATAGGGGCCAACCAAGCTAAGCTTGAAGCTCAAGCTTAGGGTCGGCCAAGCCTAAAGGTTGGCCTTAAGGTGGTGACCAATAACTTGGAGCCCAAGCTTAGGTGGCCACATCATATTAAAAGGATTTTTTTTAAAATTATTTCTTATGTGGATATCATAGTTTTAAAAGAGAGTTTAAAAATTAAATCTTTCCTTTTAAAGCTTTCTACAAAGATTAAGAAAAGATTTGAAATCTTTCCTTATTTGTAGATTGAAAGGATATTTTATTTTTAAGAAAAACTTTCCTTTTAACCATGATAATAATTTAAAAGAGAAGTTTAAAATTAAATATTCTCTTTTATTAGTTTCTACAAAAGATTAAGAAAAGATTTGATATCTTTCCTTATTTGTAGATTGAAAAGAGATTTTAATTTTTAGAGATAACTTTCCTTTTGAAAATTATCCACATGTTTAAAAGAAGAATTTTAATTTATAAAATTTCCTTTTTATTAACCAATCATGAAGGGATAAAAATTATTGGAGAAATTTTTATAAATTTCTAGAAACAAATTAGGAAGTTTTAATTCTTGTGTGAATTAAATTTTCCTTGTTTTGGGGAATTAGAAGTGGTCGGCCATTATTATTAAAAGAAGAAAATTGTTTTTTAATTAAAATAATTTTTCTTTTTTATGACAAAAGAATTAAGGAATTTTTTATTAAAATTTCCTTATTTGTCAAGACCAAGGATTATAAAAGAGGGGGTAGAGGTGCCTTCACGGGTGATCAACTCTATTATTTTTCCTCTCTCTTTTTCCTCCTTGGTGTGGCCGGCCATCCTCTCCTCTTTTCTTCTCTTTTGATGGCCGAGCCTCATCCTTCTTGTGGAGACTCATATGGTGGCCGGATCAAGTTTAGAGAAGAAGAAGAAGAAGGAGAGAAAGAAAGCTTTGTTTCTAGCATCCCTTGGAGCATGGTGGTGGTGGCCGAACCTCTTCATCCTAGAAGAAGTTTTGATGGCCGAAACTTGCAAGGAAGAAGAAGGTGCTTGGTGGTTCTCATCTCGGAAGATCGTTGCCCACACAACGTCCGAGGTTAGAAGAGGAATACGATAGAAGATCAAGAGGTCTTTCTAAAAGGTATAACTAGTATTTTTCCTTTCCGCATCATACTAGTTATTTTTGGAAATAATACCAAATACAAGAGGCATACGATTTTAGTGTTTCGAATTTGTTTTCGATATAGTGTTCTTTTGTTTTTCTTTTCCTTGTGATTTGATTGTTCTTTTCGGTTAACCTAAAGTTATTTTAGGAAATTAAATATTAGCTTCATATAAAAGGTTTTGTCTAGTCGGTGGTGGTTGCTCCCATATCCAAGAAGGCCATGTGCCTCGCCACGTCAGTACTGGGAACCAACTATGGAAATTAATATTTAATGGAATTAATAACTTAAGGTGACTTGGGTTGAACGTGTTAAGTTCTGTAGGAGATCCAAGTCAAAACCTAAAAGAACAAATAGATTAAGTTTTGGATCAAACGTGTTAAGTTCCGCAGGCGATTCAAAATTTAATTTAAAAGAACACATGGTTGCTAGGAAAAGGTTCAGACCTTTGTACAAAATTTTTGTACAGTGGAACCTCTAGGTTTTCCGAGTAGCAACCAACAATTGGTATCAGAGCTAGGGTTTTGCCTCTGTGTATTTGGTATTAGTTTAATTATACACATGTCATACATAATTTAGGCAGGTTAATAGTAGGATGTGCTAACTTTGTGGATGCAGGATCCAACTATTATGTCTTTTAGTTATTATGTGTGTGATTGGACCCTTGGACATGTCAAGGGCATTTATCTGTGTGTGCATGATTGTATTAAAATACAGCAGGAGATGTATTTAGTTTTATTAGGATTTTATTTTTGATCTAGATACATGTACATTCCTTTTATGGAATATAGGATCAAAAATGTAAAATTCTATTTATGTCGCGGATCGAATCTTGCAAAGCGTGGAACCTTCTAAGGACCAGAGGCGCAGCGGAACTAGGAGCAAGATGGATGCGACAGATAGCGGTGGCCAAATATGGCAGCAGCTTGGGATGACAACATACGGAGGACAACCAGAGATAAAAGCCATAATAGTTAAAAATTAGATTTTTCTATTTATTGCTTTTATATTGTGCTGTGTGTGCATGTTAGTTTACAAGTTTAGTAGGCTAACATAGTTAAAATTCCTCATTTATAAATAACTAAGTGGGAGAGGGATTTTTAAGTAAATCACATGGTCTCCATTACTGGTTTGTAAGTGATGCAAACAAGCTTGCGTGTTGGCTCTGAGTGCCTTCCTCCATAACGGATGTGCTTGTTTGTGGATCACTAGAACAGACTTCCATTTTTGGATGACTATAGGAAGTTAATTAAGAGCGTGTGATCTTCCCCAACGGAAGGGGCATAATCTTATTAATGGACTTAGTGTCAAGTAATGGTATACACTTAGACATATCTAATAGTATCCTCCCCATCGGAGTCACTGCTATTATTTGTGTGACCAAATGAAACCAACTATTAATTTGTCATAAAACTAGGTTGACAAGATAATAAAATTAAAGGGTTAAAACACCTCTTACAAATGATTGATTTTGTATACGTCCACACTAACGTGGCATACAAAATTAACGGTGTTTGAGATAATTTTATTTGTCATAAAGTTACGTTGACAAGATAGTTAATGGGTAAAACCCTCCTCTTACAAATGTTGATTTTGTATACGTCCACACTAACGTGGCATGCAAAATTCACGGTGTTTTGAGGTGTTGGTAAATTTAAATAGTATTGTTAGAGGAATCAATATTATTTTAAATTTAGAGTCTTGACCAAATATTTGATTAAAGATAGACCAACTATTAATTTTATTCGTCATAAAGTAAGGTTGACGAGATAATAAAATTAAATGATAAAATTTCCTCTTTGAATTTGTATACGTGGCATACAAAATTCATGGGGATTTTTAAGGAGTTGGTCTTAACCAAATATTTTTGTGATTCTTAGGATGATGGTCAATCCCTAGCTGATATACTTTAGGATAGACTTAGTGGTTCCAATAATAATTGATTGGAAATAGGATTTGGACATTAAGGTAGACTGTCCTCTTAGAACTAAGAACAATTTAGGTGTATTTAATTCATTAGTTGAAACATGTCTAGTGGTGTTATCTACCAGAACCTGGAGTGTAGATACAGATGCCATTAATCATGTCTGTAATTCATTGCAGGGTTCCAGGAAACCCGACAACTAAATGAAAATAAAAGCACCGTCCACATGGGCATTACTGCAAAAATAGCAGCTGTTGCAGTGTGAGAGGTTTATTCTCTAAAAGGAATAAAATATGGATTATTAGAAATTGTCTTTACATACTAAGTTTAGAAAGAACCTGATTTCAGTTTCTAAACTATTATAGAATAGATATTGTGTCTATTTTGATAATAAAGTTGTTATCAAGAAAAATAGGGAAGTTATCTATTCTGGTATGTTGGTTGAAAATTTATAATCCAATAACTCCCACGATGCAACAAATAGAAATTAGTAACACATCTTCTAACTTTAAGAGAAAGCAACCTTCGGAAATGAACCAATTATATCTTTGGCATCTAAAGTTAGGTTATATTAACTTAAGTAGGATTCATTGGTAGCTGATGAACTTTTGGGTTCATTAGCAGTGGAAATCTTTCCAACCTACGAGTCTTACTTTAAAGGAAAAATAACCAAGAAGCTTTTAAGTCTAAGGGGTATGGAGTCAAAGATATATTGGAATTGGTTCATTCTGATTTGTGTGATCCTATGAGCATCCAGGCAAGAGGTTGTTTCAAATATTTCATCTATTTTATAGACAACTATTTGAGATACGGATATATTTACTTGATGTGCCGCAAGTCTAAGTGCTTTGAGTACGAGGCTGATGTGGAGAAACGACAAAGTAAAAGTATCAAGACACTACGGTAAGATCGTAGTGGCAAGTACCTCTTGGGAGAATTTAGGAGTCATTTATCAGAAGTAGGGATTCAATCCCAACTAATTGCACCTGGTACACCCCAACAGAATGGTGTAGGAAAAGGAAGGTATAGGACTCTTATGGAAATAAGTAGATTGATGAGTTATTAAGAATATTATCAAAATCATTTTAAGGATATACTCTGGAAACGGAAGTGAATATAGTACCTTCTAAAGTCAGAACTCTCTACTCATATAGAACTGCTGAATAGGCGGAAGCCTATTTCGTAGTCCAGCACATATGCAGAAGAGAGACAATGATAAGTTGGACAGGAATTCACTTGTTTGTGGGTTATCCTAGTAAAATGAAAGTAGGTTTATAGTCTTAAAAATCAGAAGGTCATTGTTAGCATCAATGACCGATTTTTAGAAAAGGACTATGTAATAAACCATGTGCCCATAAGAAAATTTGTTCTTAAGGAAATAATAAAAGACATGTCTAATCTAGTACCAACTGTACAAGATGAGATACCACAAGGAAACTGCAACATGTATCACAAATGATACACAATTGCAGAAAGTGCCTTGTCGTAGTGGGAGGGTTGTTAGGCAACCTAAAAAGATTCATGTTTTGGGAGAGTTTTTGGACTCGATCCCTGGAGGACATGAACCTGATCTCCGGACATATGACGAAACACTCCAAGATAAAGATGCAACATCTTGGCAAAGAGTAATGAATAACAGAATTAGAATATATGGCCAAGATAAAGTGCCTTGAAGGCAAAGCTTCATACTCACCCGGAGGGTTGTCTCTGATTGGAGTTTAGCTTCAACAACCTCCAAGGCAGTATTAAAGTTGGTCACCTTCTCAGACTCAGATTTAGACAGTCGCTAAGCCTCTTGGAGTTGGATTTCTAGTCCACTTATCCGTTCGGAGGAAGGTGCAAAAATAGCTTCAGAAATTTTCTATTTTAGTGTTTTGTTTTCCTGTGACAGAGTACAATTATTGGGTGACACTCATGTCAATCGCCTAGCTCTGAAGAAAGGGGCAAGTAGCATTAGAAATAGTCAATGTATGAGGGGGTAGGTCAAAATACTTCACCTTGGTTCGTATATAGCCATATTTGTCTGCTAACTTCCCAGGAGTTAGCAGCCCCCTTAAAAGTATCTGGCCAGTCGGGGCAGACGAAGGGGAAGTTGTGGCCTGGCTGGATGACACATCGAAGGTGGTTGAAAATTGATGAGGTTGTCTCAACCTGGTAAAGACTGAAGGAGTCTTTGCACGAGGAGATAGGTTGAAGGTGGGATCTATTGCCTTGTCCAATAGGGAGATCACCTCCTAAATCCAAGTAGGCTAAAACGTTGGGCTAGCAGAAGGAGGAGCGGACAAGGTCCGCTCAGACGATTGTTCCTATACTTCCTCCTGGACAGGCTTTGCTTGGATGGGAGATAGGTGAGCAGAAGGCACCTCACTTGCGGGTGCTTAGATTGTTGTCGTTGACACTTCAAAGACTTCGGCGTGAACAAGTGTACGCCTTTTCAAAGTAACATCCTCCCCCTCTAGGAGAGAACTTTCAGGCATAAGAATGGGAGCGAATGGTAATTCCACTAAAGCAGCAACCGCACTGGGCTCGGTCGGGCTATCGAACATCCCATTGGTAGGGGCAACCGGCTGTAAGCCTCGCTCGGCTTGCAGTTCTCACTCTTTAGCCTAGATCTCCTCCTCGTCCAAGTCAATTGAGTCATCGACTAGGGCCGCGAAAATGACATTCTTGTACAAAATAAAGAATAACTTTGCAACATCCCTAGATTAACCCTCATGTTTTTTTTTTTGAAAAAGAACAACTCTCTCATGATAGACAATATGCTCTGCACTCCTAAAATACTCGGACAGTGCCATGCGTCCATCCCGTCTTCTCGTCTACTCCGTTCGCAAGCCCTCCGTCATAATTGGGGAGACATCCTCACATGTAACGTAGGTATCATGAGTCTACGAACCCAGCAAGTACAATCCGATATGAATAAACGACACTCATAAAGTAGCAGGAATGAAAGCTAGTAGACATAATCATAACACAAATAAAGTATAGCGAAGGAAAATACGATATGTGAAAGATTCTACATAGCTAATATGAGTGAATATGCCACATATCCGGTAACCACTAATAGAGCCAGTCAAACAGTCTTATGACCCTAGGGGTATCTCCTAGAGAACATGCAGTCATATAGCCGAAGTTAACATAAATAAATTATCAGTCAAATTTGGAAGGGCCCTCCCCGGAGCTCATGTCGGGGCACTCATCCCGTACTGTCACCACATATGCACATACTCATCCAATTAACCACATAGGATTCATATAACCATAATAAACTCCAGTCATTCATTCCTTAGTATATTCCAATCATTCCTTCCATATTCGTTTCTATAACATTAGCATACTTCATTTAATCCGTAGGCATATCTATTCACAAGAATCTTTCCAGAGTCAAATTCATGCATAGCATAAGAAAACTATTAAGTAAGAACCCAACTCATGCATAATAAAATAGAGAATAGCTCACGAGAAACAAAACTAGCATGGAAAGCTTGAATCCCTTTGGACACATGGTACACTATTTGATACCAAAACCCACAGCAAAGCTACAATAGTTAGAGGAAAACCAAACCAATCTCATACAAAGTCCCAAACACATCGGTAAAACATAAGAATAAACTTGAAATCGATCCAACATCCACTAAATCTGTTTAGAAGAGAAAGGAACTCAAAACCTTCACAAGAAAAACCAGTACACCTCAAACCGAATCAATATCTTGCTATCAGTTCCAAGAGAGACCAATCAAAATCCCAAGCCAACACAAAAGAAAAATACCAGTCCAAAATTAGCTCCATTCATTCTTTAACCATGCTCATCTTAAAGAAGGGAAAGAGCTTCAACATTAAACGGCAAAATGCAGAAGAACCAATATCTATTCCAAATTTTTCCTATATACCCATTCTGTCTCAAGGAAAGAATATGCACAACATCATTAGACCAAAATATGCCCAATTTTTCAAAACCACCAGGAGCAATAAGAACGTCGTCATACATAGCTTAATTAACAAAGAAATTGTCTCAAACTTCAAGGCAATAAGAATAAGCATAACATCATCATTCGAAACCTAATCTATCAACAAATCTGGTCCAGAATTTCGGAAGCACTAAAGAGACATAAGAACCTCATCGATCACAGCTTAGTTTACCCAACAATCCATTGAGAATTTCAGAGGCTACAAAGAGAAGTAAAAACATCATCAAGGGTCGCATCCACCGTGAACCAAAACACAAAACAAAATTAGAATGCACCATCATTTCTGTGCCTAGAAATCCCTGATCAAAACACAACATCAGAATCAATTTGGAAACCCAAGAAGAAATCAAATCATCCTCGAAATCGACTCGAAGTCCTCACAGGAACCAAAACCAAATCCAGAGCTCCACAGAAAACTCAAAACATAACTCATTCCACTAGTTACATCTTGGCCAGGCATTTAAACAAATAGGTATCATATAGAAAGCTCACAACATCAACAACATGGAGGAAATTGAATCCAAACTCATTCACAGCCAAGCGAACACTGCAAGAATCACAAATTAAACAATTCCTCTAGCAAACGAACTCCATTAATAACAGAATGCACTGGCAAAATCTAGAAATCATGCGAACCAAACAAAATCATCAATGAAACCACAGATGACAGATCGAATCAACATCTCACGGTAAAAATCACAATCACACTGAAACCAGATCCGCATCGAATCCACTCCACAGCACATGAATCAAACATCGTTGTTTCAAACCCAACCTCCAAAACCCCACGGAACTCTGATTAAAGCCACCATCCAACAAGAACCTCATGACAATCACGAATTCAAAACATAAACTCAAAAAGAGCATCCTCCGAATCAAAAGAAACACAAAAACCCTAGTAAAAAATCCAAAAACATCGCTGGATAGAATGTATTGCGTTCCTTACAAGCAAGCAGAACTCGTCGATAAGGACTTCATCGACTCCCAGTTTTCTATTCCATACCTCACAGATCTCGCATTTAACATAGAGATTGAACTTGCCTTTCCCTTCTCGCGTAGCCCTATGATGTCATGACAACAGGGAGTGTGCGTAGGCCATCTGTGTCCAGTCATCGTGTCCTCTGCAGCTCGCCGACGTGGGAAGGTGTCTGACCAGATCTCACAGTCCGATGACGAGGTAGGTCGAAGACTGCGATGGAGGAGAAGAGGAATGGCAATTTTGGGAGGCACAGTGAAGAGAATTCGAGAATTTGGGATTTATACCTAGGTTAATGATTTTAACTTAGGGTAATTAGATTTACCAACTCCTAACTTAATTGGGTGTTATCTTAAACTTCTCTCTCTATTACTATTCTACCCCCTTAAACATGTGCAGAAGTTCATTTTAACTCCCGAAAATTCCTAAAAATTCGTAATTAATTTTGGTAAATTAATTTCTTAATTACTGCTTGTGGGGCCTTACAAACTTAGTTAGTGATAATGCAATGATTAAGTTATCGAAACTTACTGAAAGAGATAGGAATCTTCTTTTGTATTGGGCTCAAGCCAAACAAGTGTAGGAGGCCTTCTTGTAGCCACCGATGAATCTTAAATTGTTGGCTGCTTAGCTTGGGAATATTGATGTAATATCCCTAGGTTAAGGTTGACTTGGTTGACTAAGCTTGAGTCTTGATGTTTGAGTTTTGATGTTTGAATTTTGATGTTTGAGTTTTGATGTTTGACAATACATGGAGATTGAATATACAATCGTTCGATTGGGGAGATCGTTGATACAATTCCCTCTGGTCAAGGACTGACCAGTTAGATGTGAAGAATAGTCAAGTAGGTCAAAGGGTTGACAAGATACTTGACTGGGAAAGTCCTAACTAGAGGTTAGGCAAGGAAAAATTCTGGTGAGTGAAACCAGGTGAAAGACCTAGTGAGTGGAGCCAGGCAGTTGAAAAATCTTTGTGAGTGAAGCTAGGTGAAAGACCAAGTGAGTGAAGATAGGCAGGTGAAAGTCCCGGTGAGTGAAGCCGGGCAGTGTGAAAGTCCTAGTGAGTAAAGCTAGACAGATGGAAAGCCCTAGTGAGTGAAGCCAGGCAAATGGAAAGTTGTAGAGAGTGAAGCTAGGCAGATGAAAAGTCCTAGTGAGTGAAGCTAGGCAGGTGAAAACTCTAGTGAGTGAAGCTAGGTAAAAGTCCTGGTGAGTGAAACCAGACACGTGGAAATCTAGGTGGGTCAAGGCTGATCGGACACCTGGTGTTGGGAAGTCCAAGTAAGTCAAAAGAGTGACTAGATACTTGGCACAAGGAAATCCAGATGGGTCACAGTTGACCAGACATCTGGTGGAAGTTTAAGTGGGTCATGAAGGATCGGACACTTGACACGAGGAGAGAAGTTCAAGTGGGTCAAAGTATTGACCAGACACTTGGCGAAGAAGTCCCGGCGGGTCAAGGTCGATCGGATGCTAGGCATGAGGAATTCCAACAAGTCATAGTTGACCGGATATTAGATTTTAGGACTTTAGACTTGGTTTAAGCAAGTCAAAGGGAAGTCAATCGATTAACCGATCGATTGAACTATGGTTTAATCGATCGACCGATCGATTGAAGATGTGCTGTGAATGAAGGCTGGCCTAATCGATCGAGCGATTGATTGGGAAGCGAAATCGCGACCACAGAAGCTTCCCCAATCGATCAGCCGATCAATCGGTCGATTAGGCAACGCTAATCGATCGGTCGATCGATTAGGAGCTGATTTTCTCGCACGATCACGAGAAAGTCTGAATCAATCGATCGATCGATTCAGGTCTTATTCTAAAGAGCATAGAGGCGCTCTGAATCGATCAGCCGATCGATTCAATCCTCCTCAATCGATTGGTCAATCGATTGGGTTGTGACCGTTGCGAAGGAAGCGTCGAGTTTAAAGTCGTCTTCCTCGCAGCGATTCCATATATCTTCCTCTCCACTTCTTACGATTCTCACAGGTTCACGCCAGTTTCTTGAAGCTTCTTGGAGCAAAGTATTGCTGCACTTCCAAGGTCAAGAGGCGCTCCACACAAGGAGAAGCAAGGTAGGGTTTTGTAAATCTTGTAAGAATTGTATTTTATAAGCTTGTTTTTCTTTCTTCTTGTATTTAAAGTTTGTATAAGGCTTCTCCGCCTTCGATAGTTACCGTAAAGGAGTATTTTCATAGTGGATGAGTGAGTGAGGACCAGATCTTTGGATTAGTCACCTCTTCTTGAGGTGGATACCAAGTAAATCCTCGTATTAGCGTTGTGAGTCTTGTTTCGAGTCTTTCCGCTGCATATCAATAACAACGAAGCCAGCAAACGAAGCGCGACGAGCTATTCACCCCTCCCCCTCTAGCTACAAATCGACCCTAACATGGAAAGTAGGTGAGGTAAGTAGTGTCCTATTTATAATTCCCTATGTCAAGAAGATGAGGAAAGAAAGATTGTCAGATGGCCAAGAAGCGGGCTCGAACATTTCAAGGAAAAAGAATCATGACTTCCAAACCTTATTGGAAGAGGGCATGCCCTTGAAGAAAACAGATTTTGGGCGAGATTGGAAAACAAAAACTCCCGGTTCTGATTTCTTGGGATGGGAGAATAAAAATAAATTTCTGTGTATACGAAGAATGCTAAATAGACAGAATAGCATGAATGTGTCACATACAACATTGATAGCATTCGGGGCAAATTGTTGTAGGGGGATATGAAAATATTGGCTTATAGTTGACAAGAATGGGGGAACAAGGAAACGAAGACCGACTGCTAGCTGGTCCATAAAGAAGGTTGTGTAATTAGCAGGAAGATGATGAGGATGTGTGTCGAAAGAAGGGATGACGATTCGATAGCTCTTCGGGATTTCATACCGAGAGCGAATGCAAACTTTATCAGTGACATCAAAATCTGGAAAGGTCAAAGTGTACTAGGGGAGCCATAAGAGAATACGAAGTGAAGAAAGGGCAAAAGACTTACTAGTTGCTTAAGGGGAAGGAGAGGAGAACACTATATGTGAAAGGTCGTCGGAGAAGAAGACGGAGAAAACGAAAGGCAAAGTGTGAAGAGTATGAGCTGTTTAAGGTTTTCATAAAGTATGATTCAATAGTGACCGTTAGATTAAGATAGCATGCAACGAATCATTGATTTGTATAAAGAGAGAAATCGTTTAGTTGTATGAGGAGTTGTGTGTTAGAAGCCGTTTCAAAAAAAGAAGAGGGGAGCCACATGGTGGTAATTCATAAATAGACATTTACGATGGAGATGACAACCAAATCATTCCTTTGACCGTGCACCTCTCCGCACGTCCTCGGTAATCTTTCCCACACAACTGGCTGCGGACAAGCAACTTTTGAAAAACAAAATTGTTAGGTCCTCAAGGCGTAAATGAGAGTGTGAATTGATCAACGATCGTAATGAAAGGGCCAAATGGGTGAAAGTGGGACTTGGATCCAATTAGTCAGTTACACTTCCTTTGACTAAACTTGAAGAGGAGGCTAGAGATACAGATTGTGACGAGTGAACCCAGGAGGTGACATGACAGTCAAAGTCAAGATGGTATGACGGTCACAGTTGAGAAAGGATAACATCCCCTTATCTTGCTTTGCTTAATCGCCTGACACTAGGGTTCTCAGATCTAATCCGATCGAGTTATAATTCGGTTGACTAGACTAGCCCTTAAGTTGATCGGACTTTAGGAGTTCGATGCCTTAAAGATGATCAAACCTTAAGGTGACCAAGATTAAGGACGGTCAACCTTACATATCGATCAAAATGATCGGCTCATTTCTCAATAGATCAATTATAAATATGATCAAGAGAAAAATTAAACTTCTCCGTATTGACCCTGAGACGGATTGACAGGACACTAAGGACGAATATATTCATCTTTTTATCATCAAGAGAAAAATTAAACTCCTTATTTTATATAATTTGTATAAGTCTTTCGGAGTGACACTGATAGTCAGCCGTCCCCTAATAAATTTCCATGCGGCAGCGGACAGTCCATTATCAGAAAAAACTTCTTCGTCAACTATAAACTCACCTTACAAAGAGCGAATAGACTGTCCGCTTTCGGAACAGTCGATTATGCCTGAGTCTGAAATCTGAAATTAAAAAAAAAAAAAAAATCAGCCTAAGCTGAGCAAGGAGGTGAAAGTCGACGCAGAAATCCTAGTCGCCCGACGAGTAGGATTTTCTCGATGCACGTTCAAAAGAGAATAAAAAACTAATACTTTTCTCCACTTTACCGTTTTATTTATTTATTTATGTTAAAAAAAAAAGATTTGTGCGCTAACCGAGGGATACCGATGATGTAGCCATTTGCATAGAAAATGCCAGTTCCACTCCCCAGAATCCTCTCCTTGTGTCAAATATTTACTACTTTATTACTCCAAAGTATGCGAGGCATGCAGCTGCAGCAGCAATACTGCCATTTTACAGCTAGGGCATCGGCCCGCCTGCCTCCTGCCTCCTGCCTCCGCCTCATTTTTTATCCGAAAGAGGGGGAAAAAAAAGCAGCAGCAGAACCTGCACAATGCCCGAACAAAGAGAACGTCTTTGCGAGTTCGAGCTCCATGTCGCAGTATAACTGAAACGGTCGGTTTGGTTAACAGCGCGCTCCCACATGGCCTCGCTGCTGTCGTTCCGCCTCGTCGCCGTTGCGCTCCTCCTCTTCCTTCCGTCCGGGAGGCCTGATCTGGCCTCCGACACTGCGGCGCTCGTCGCCCTGCGCGATGCCGTCGGCCGGTCCGCGCTGCGCACCTGGAACTCCTCCGTCCCAGCTTGCAACTGGCCGGGTGTTTCCTGCGTGTCCGGGCGCGTCCGCGAGCTCCGCATCCCCGGCGCTGGTCTCATTGGCCAGATCCCCTCTGCCGTCGGTAGCCTCACCGCCCTCCGTACGCTCAGCCTCCGCTTCAATGCCCTCGCTGGCCCTCTCCCTCCCGAGCTCGCGGGCCTCACCGAGCTCCGTAACCTCTACCTCCAGGATAACCGCCTCACTGGCGAGATCCCCGCCTTCTTTGCCTCCCTGAAGAACCTCGTCCGCCTCGACCTCGCCGACAACCGATTCACCGGCGGGATCCCGCCCGTGCTCAACAACCTCACTCGCCTTAGCACGCTCTACCTGCAAGTCAACCAGCTCCGTGGCGAGATCCCTGCCCTCCCCAACCTTGCACAGTTCAACGTGTCGTACAACGAGCTCAACGGATCCATCCCGGCCAGCCTCCGCTTATTTCCCAGGAGCGCGTTCCTGAACACAAGTCTCTGCGGTGCCCCCCTTGGACCCTGTCCTAGCGAGATCGTGCCTGCTCCGCCAACAGAAGGAGCGTTTGCGGTCAATGCCAGCGGCGGCGTGGTAGACAGCGGCAAGAAGAAGAAGCTCTCGGGAGGGGCAATCGCCGGGATCGCGATCGGTGGCGCCTCCCTTGTGTTTGTCCTGGTCGTCGTGCTTCTCCTTCTCTGCAGTGAAAGAAGGTCGCAGTCATCGGGAGCAGCATCTGCTAACGAGAAGCCGAAGGAGATGAGAGCGATTGCAGAGCAAAGGGATAATGAGGGTTTGGCCGGCGGAGGGAACGGGAACGGCCCGGCGGTGATTTCGGCTACTGCGGCCTCCGCAAAAGCTTCCTCCAACACCAACAACCTGGTGTTCTTCGGCAGCGCACGAACGACGACGAGGCCGTTCGATCTGGAGGATCTGCTGCGGGCGTCGGCAGAGGTGCTGGGGAAGGGCACTTTTGGAACGACGTACAAGGCGGTGCTTGAATCAGGGATGACGTTCAGCGTGAAGCGTCTGAAAGAGGTGAACTTGCAGGAGATGGAGTTGAAGGAGAAAATCGAAGACATCGGCGTCATGGACCACGCCAACCTGGTGCCCCTCATGGCCTACTACTTCAGCAAGGATGAGAAGCTTCTGGTCTACGAGTACGTGCCCATGGGAAGCCTCTCTGCCCTTCTACATGGTTTGCCCCCGCCCCCATTCTTCCCTTTTCAAATGCTCAATTCAGTCAAATTTTCTAGTATTATCTTCGCGTTCTTGATCTACATAAATGATTAAATCTATGTTCATGCGGTTTGCATTCATCTGCGATGCATGCATTTTTCTGATTTAGGTTTTTTAGCCTCTCTGTCCCTCATTGTTTTAAATCCTTATTCTCTTCCTCGACTTACCAATTCCTTGGGTTATGTTCTTGATGATTGAGTCATGCCCATACTTTCTGTAGATAGATTTATGTTGGGCAAAAATCAAATGAGCACCTCAAATCATGCAAATCGTCGGAAGAACTCCTCTTTTTCAAAAAATAAAATAGGGCGTCTCATTTTTGGAGAATACTTTTACTTTCAGCGTTATTATAGTAACTACAACTAGTAACTACTTTGTAATGACATGTAATAATTAATACAATACTATTAGTATTGTAGTATTGTAACAACTACTTAGTAGTTTCTACAATTGTGTAGTAGCTACTTAGTAGCTTTTACAACCGTTTTAAAATAATTTTGATTAATTTAAAGTGATTTTGATGAAGTTTAAATAATGGTAAAGAGTATTTTGATATAATAGTATTCAGTATTTAAAATTTATGGGTTAGAATTTTAGGATTTAGACTTTATAATTTACAAGACTGTATAATTTATGGTTTAGAATTTTAGGGTTTAGACTTTATAATTTACAAAACGGTATAGCAACTACTTAGTATATTCTATAACTTTGTAGCAGTTATCTAATAACTTCTACCATTGTTTTAAAGTGATTTTGATGAAGTTTAAAATTTTTTGGACTAAGTTGTTAAAAAATATTTTGATATAATAATATTCCGGATTTAAGGTTCAAAATTTTAAGGTTTTAGATTTGGGATTTAAAATTAAGTTATAATTGCGTAGCACCTACCTTAGTAGCTTGTACAATTGCGCAATAGCTACTTAATAGCTTTTGCAATTGCTTTAAAGTGATTTTGACCAATTTAAAGTGTTTTTGATTAAATTTAGATAATTATGACCAAATTGATAAAGAGTATTTTTTTATAATAATTTTGATTAAAATGAAACATTGTAACAACTAATCATAGTAGTTGTTACAACAACACTCAAATTAAGAATATTCTTCGAAAGTGTGGGGTGTCATTTTGATTTAAAAAAACTAGATGTTCATTCACATAATTTGAGATACCTTTTTGATTTTTGTCCATTTATATAATAGGATATAGAAGTGTATACGCTAATTTTGATGATCATCAAGGTGAGTTTGGTTTTGATATGAAGCACTTATATCATGGTCATTGTTTTCTGTTAATAGTTCATTTGATTCGAATGCAGTGACAAGGCAATTACTTTCTTGTTTGGTTTTTCCATTTTCCTAGCAAGTAGCCGATCTATGGTAGAACAGTGAAGTGATTTCTTATTATGTCTTTGTCCGATCAACTGCCCAGGCAACAGAGGATCTGGTCAAACTCTCCTCAACTGGGAAACAAGAACTGGGATTATCCTCGCAGCTGCACGAGGCCTAGAATACATTCACTCCACAAGCCCTTCAGCCTCTCATGGCAATATAAAGTCTTCCAACATCCTCCTCACCAAGTCTTATGAAGCCCGAGTTTCTGATCATTGCCTGGCTCTTCTTGTGGGGTCAACATCATCGACATCTGGTCGTGTTGCAGGCTACCGAGCTCCAGAGGTCACCGATACCCAAAAGGTTTCGCAGAAGGCTGATGTGTACAGCTTCGGGGTCCTGCTTCTTGAGCTACTTACTGGCAAAGCCCCAGCACAGGTCCTCATGAACGAGGAAGGAGTTGACCTCCCGAGATGGGTGCAATCGGTCATCAAAGAGGAGTGGACGGCCAAGGTGTTCGATGAGGAGCTACTGAGGTACCAGAATGTGGAGGAGAACATGGTGCAGCTCCTGCAACTTGCTATAGATTGTGTGGCACAGTACCCAGACAAGCGGCCGTCCATGTCTGATGTGGTGCTCCGTATCGATGAGATTCGGAAATCAAGCCTCGCATCCTCCTACCAAGATCACCAGAGTGCTCCACAAAGCATCGAAGGTGGCAATTAACAGTAGCTCACAGGAACTAGGCCTGCTTTACCTTGAGTTACTCAACAATGTATTGGTCCGCGTCCTAGTTAGTTTCTTCATTCCTTGTGATTAAGTAGTTTGCTATATGATCTTTTATTTCTAAAAGCACACGCTGTTGTTCCTCTTCTAATCGGGTGGAATCGGTTTTTAGGATAGACAAGTTGTGTCTTATGCAGGTAGTACGTTCATGGATGAAAGTAGGCTCCTTGTGATTAACTAATTGTTGAGTTTGTTGGGAATTAGTTGACAATGACAGAATCTTGTGTTAGATTTCAATTTCCTTTTTACTGGTTCTTAGACTTGTCTCGACCTACATAGGTGGTATTTACATTTCATTCTCACCTCATTTACATAACTTAGATATCTAATTCTTACGATTTGATTAATTTTTAAGATGGACGGCCTAGTTCCACATACCAGTCACTGGTAAATTTGAAAAGCACGGATGGATCTTGACAGACAGTTCAGCATAACAAATAAGCCCTATGAGAGAATTGAACTTTTCTCATATGGATATATCATCCTACCGCTTAACATTGCACCGTGGCATTATACTTACTAAGTTAAATGTCACTAAAATAAGTCTAAGAAGTTCCTTATATTCTAACTACAATTTGTTTATCATGTATGATAAGTACCTCAACTCTCTATGTTAGGATATATGCCTTTTGTAGCATGATATACTAAAGTAAGTGGCAAAAATTAAAGAGTTGCTAAATATGTATTAGTAAAATTAACAACGATCTAAGCAAGCATTTATATGAGAAATTCTAAGCATCGTAAACCATTTTAACATGTTATAATAACTAAACATATTAAGATCTAAAATAAATAAGATACCACTAAATGAAGAAAAACATGGTCAAAAGGAGGGCTTATTCAAGTTGAAGGTTCAATCTAAACCTTCCTATCATATTCTTAGTAAGCTCATTGAGCATGTTATAAGTTTGCGTAGCATAAGATCTGACAACTATTAATACCATGTCATCTATTTTGATGACACTAAACAATGGACAATTCACCACAATTTCACAAGCACATCATCATAGTTTTACGAATAGGGTATGTTTTACCTTGATCGAGTTTTTGCGACAAAAAGAGCTTACCAACATATTATGGTTTATTTTAAAGCCATGATCCCATAATGATCTCACTATAGGACAAGTCAAACACAAGATATGAATCTTACACAAGTGTGCACCTTATGTATAAAACTTGCCCCATCCAAGTTTCTAGTCCTTGCAAAATACAAGATACACAAATATGACCCACTAGAACACTGATAGTTACTTGAGAAATCAATGTGGTTTATTTTTCCACATTGATTGTTACTTCAACAATGGTATACTGATGAAAGAAATCTTTGACCAAATAGTGCATTTTAACTTTAATTAAAAAAAAAAATCCAATAGGCACCCTTGTAAATCACAAAATAAGAGACCTAGTTGATCACCTTCAAGCGTAATTCCGACATCCTTGCTTCTGGCAGTTAAATCTAAAGGTTCTGGAAAAAGAGAAGAAAAAAAAAAGGCAGAATGAATCATTTATGTATAGTAGCTGTAAAAAATAACACCAATTTAGCTGTTGATCCACCACGTCTTTAGAAACTTATTCTAATGTTGCCCTCAGCAAATTGTGCAGGCTTAGATCAAGTTGTTCAAGAGAGTTTATTCAGGGCTTGAACATTTTGTAAGAGCCTGTGACACTTGCTAACAAGGTATATTTGAACTTAAGCTGAATCAGTGTTGAAATAGAAAACACAAGCATATATATATATTATACCAGCAAAAGGACCATACACACCATATTTAGAAACAACAGAGGACGTTTATTACCACACTCACAAAGACTACCCTAAAAACAAGAGCAAGTTAGGATAGTACCCACTGCAGCTCCCTAAACCATAATGTTCTGAATTTATGCATCTCCATCAGGTCTACTGGCCAAGCACAGCTCATGTAACTCGTTCAGAATCCATTCTTCACCTGTGCGCCCGCCAAGAACAAGAACCCTCGTCCCTCCAACTACACAAGTGCTATGCCCCCACGCAAACTTTGGTGGCTGACCAGGGACATTGAGGATCCTCCATGTCGATTCTTCTTCCAGGGGATCCAGGAGGAAGAGCTGAGATGGGGAGTGAAGTCCTGCAATTGATCCACCAAAGATGATGATCCTTCCACAGGGTAAACTCACTGCTACATGGTCCAATCTAGGTGGAGGCCCTGCACCTGGGAAACCATTAGTCCCAAGCTGCCTCCATTGTGGCTCCTCTTCTTCTAAATCAATACTGTAAGTGTCACATGACCGCAGCCTTAGTGTACCACTCTTTGCCATACCCCCAAACATTAAAATCTTAGTTTTGTCATATACTGAAAGTGTGTGGCCGAGTCTTGGGGGAACCCATGAAGAAGGTATCTCCCTCCATGTTGGCTTCTCTCTTGTCAAATCCAGCAGATAGGTGTCACTCAGAAGCACACCAGCATCTGTACACCCACCTGATACAACCAGTTTCGATCCATCAACAGTGCAAGAGCTGTGCCAGGATCTGGGCAAAGGGGGAGCTTCACCAAATACTTCTTTCCATCCTGGCTGCTTGGCATCCAAATCCAACACAAATACATCGTTGAGTAATCCTTGCCTTCCATAGCCCCCGAAGACAACTAGCCATGATCCATTTAGACATGAAAGAGTATGCCCCCAACGTCCTGGAGGAGAAGAAGTGACCTTCACACGGTGCCATTCTGGATTTGTTGACTCAAGATTAAGGACAAAAGTATCATCCATTGGTTGCATGTTGATGCCTTCTCCTCCAAAGAGAACCAACCGGTTACCAACAGCACATGCACTGAAATTGCAACGGGAAGGTTCTACTCTACCACCAACAGTGAACTTCTTCCATGAAGCTGCCTCCAGTGTGGTTAGCTCCCTAGCAAGTCTGCCCCAGCCTAATTTTTTGGTGCTCAGTTCCAATCTTATGGTCACTTCTCTTCCCCATGCATTTTGGCAAACCACCTTCCTCAAGTGCTCATTCTTTGTTAGCTGACGCATCCTTGTGCATACTGATCCAATAGATGCTACATCCCTAGGTGTTAGTCGTGACAGAATGTTGTGAGCAAGGACTTCATCCGAGAGCTGGAGAATCCCACAATAGTCTTGGTATCTGATAATACAGTCAGTTTCAGAAATAGAAGAATTTGCATCCTGATTAGAGGACTTAATGCAGGAGTTGTGTTTGAAGACAGGGTAGGATAAACGGTTGAGATCAATGTTTGCTTCAGAGAATAACTGAATCCCTATGATGTGGGTCACAAAACCATCATCACCATATATGGGCATGAGCCTCAATCTGTTTACCAATGGAGTTCCATCCTTCCGAAAGTTGAGAATCTCTCCATGAAACTCTATGCCTTCCTCTAGACATCTATGAATTTCAGCAACAACCATAGGATCCACCAGGGGATGCCTTCTTTGTGCTCGTGGATCACGAAACTGCAAGAATCGGCTGAAATAGAGTTCTAAAATGAATAAGATCGGATATTAAATCTTTATTTCTTAAATGAAAAGATTGAAAAAAAAAGTATAAGAATTGGAAGAGAAGTGGAGAAAATAATGTCTGATTATATCAAAATAATATAGCACCCAAGATAACAGATGGGATCATGTATACCATGATATAGACTCAGATATCTGAGCAATGTGGCACAAGAAATAGTGACTTCTTTTTGACAAACAGAACATCAACATGTAAGCGTCAATAAATTCCAAACATAAAACTGGAACAGATAATAACATGATTGTGTTCTATCAAAACATTTCCAACATCACTAGGTCTACAAAAACTGGAATTAATATGTCCTAATTGTAATTCTCAAGTAGCAAAATGAGCCGAGGCAAAAAAGCTGAACAAATAATAACAGGACAATAGAAGCCTCTTGAATTCTCATATGTGCTAAAGCGAACTGTTTGACCAGAATGATTCAAATGTATGCAACTTCCATTCTTATTGAAAAATTCTCTACCCGTATAGATTTGAGGTAAGCTTGTACCTTGTACAACTTCAATTGTATAGGTCACTAGAACTCCAATGGCCCCCAACTATTCATTTTTCACAATTCCTAACGTTCTAAACAGTAACTAGCCAAATTCCATCCCATTGCTCCATCGGTCATATATTTTTATATAAAATGAATAATTTGTGTACATCCATGATGTCTCAAGGAAATTAAAATTATTCATACGAGTTTAATCGGACTAACACTGAAACAAGCTAAACGCGAAAGACTATCAGCCTAATCATTAATCACATATAATTCATGGAATTCCTTCTTTGAGAAATTAGTTCAACTGACAGAAGTAGGGGAGAAGATCAGGCATTTAAATAAGAACAAAGGAAACATATCAAGGTGATCATACACACAACCTTTTTTTTTTTTTCTTTTTTGCCTGAGTCACAATAAAAATAAAAAGGATTTTAATGCCAATTGTGTCATCGAATCTCCACCTCAATGATTTTGCTAAGACATCGAATCTCCACCTCTAGTCAAAACAATGATTTTGCTAAGACTTCATACTCAGAAACAAGACGATCGAACTACCAACACTCGATCAATCGGGAAAAAAAAAATTACGTATGAATCAGTCAAACCCACTCAAACCGATTCAAGAAGAAAAGAGAACTTTTTTCTTAGCAAAACTGCATCCACCACAAAAGAAGTAAGTTTTCACAGAAGGAATAAAAACCCACCAGTTCCTTCCGAGGACCTCGTCGGCGCGGTACCCGGTGGCGTTCTCAAAAACGGAGTTGACGTAAATGATCGGGAAGTCAGGTTGGGCGGCATCGGAGACGACGAAGGCGGAGGGGGTGAGGGGGTAGTAGAACCGCCCGAGGTCCACCATCTCCTCCTCCGCCACCACTTCAAACTCTTCCTCCACCTCCATTTCGTCGTCCGGCGACCACTTCATCCGCTTCAGCGGCTTCTGTTCCCCTCCTCCCCCCGTTTCCGCTCCCGCCGCCATCCTCCACAACTGTCAACAGAAGACGAATTCGCTAAAAGAGAAAGATCAACACTCGTACAAGATCGGAGAGAGCTTCTGAATTAGGGTTTAATAGGAGATTGGGATAGGGATCGGGATTGGGGAAGGAGGAAGTGGCGGTGGACGAGAAGCTGCAAAATATCTTCGCATGTCAGAGCAAATGAGATTCCTGAAAATTCTACATTTAAATCTTCACGATGCTTTTTTAATAAGTTAAAAGGAGACGGAACATTATTGGTGAATTTGGATTGGCCCACCACGGGCCCACATAGACAAGATTTTATTAACAACTTGTCCACACACTAAGATATTTTAATTTCTTTTTTTTAAAAAAAAAAGAAAAAAGAAAATCCTGCTGCTGCTACTAATAATAATAATTATAAAATTGCATTTATGATGTTGTGGGAGGATCTAAATGATAATTTTTTAATTAAAAAAAAAAGAAATGCTTTGCTTGTCTCCTATTGGTTGCTTCCATTTTTGTGATGTGTGAGTCATTTGGAAGATATTTGCTAGTGGTCTCGGTCAACTCTTTAAATATCCTAGATCACTAGTTTGACAATAATCTAAAAAAATAAAAGTTGACCAACGAAATTCTTATTTTTGTTTTCTAAAGTTCTTGTTAATTTTAGATTTTGATTTGCTGTGACAAAGATACTTTATTGATTGTTATTTTAGTTTTTGTTTTCTGAAAATTGACTATAAAATCTATATTGGAATAATTACTTATAAATTATAGCAATCCGTGAGACTGATAATTATGTAACTAATTAATAAGACAAGTGGATGCTTCTTGTGATAATTAAAAGGTCAACTCAGTGAAAACTGATTATTGCTATAAGAATGGTCCTTAAGCAGGATCCAGTTGCATTCCCAAAATATCTTATCAAAAAAGGTGGACACAATTGTGCGAATGTCAAAATTTTCAAGTGGGATGATCTTTTGAATATGCGTGTCATATCTTCTCTACCACCCCCACAAAGTCGAATATAAACTTTTTTTTTGTAATTTTTTTTAATGATTATAGGAATATTCGTGTCATATCTTCGACAAGACTGTTTTTTTAGTTATGGGAATACCTACTTTATTTTCGTGTAATTATTTTAAATTTATATAAAAAAAATAGTTTTACTCCATTTTGAAAGTAAATGATTATTCTAAATCTATCAGTGATTCATTTGATTAGTCCCATTGAGGGGAAGAGTGTACTGATTGGTTCAATTGAACAAACTAGGCTAGATGAGTTAGTCAATCCAAATAGGCGGAGCAAGTCAGAGCGGTTCAATTGGGTTGAGTGGAGGGATGGTCGTGTCTGATTGAATTAAAGAATATGATTAATCGAGTTAAGTTATATATAGTTAATCGACATAATTAACATTGTTGACAATGTCACAAGTTAGTCAAATCTAACAAATTTATTGAAATGGTCAGGATGATGGCCGAATGAACCAATCAAATAGACTAGAATGGTTAGTCTAAGCCAAATGATATTAGCCGCAAAGCTCATTGAATGAGTCGACGGTTACGTTTTAAAAGATAAAAAAGGTAAAAATTAAAAGGGCATCCTTAATTATTAGAAACGTCAAAAAAATATATTTAAAAATCGAAGTCGGAATAATACTTAATATATTATTTATTTTGAAAATATCTTTATTCAACTACTATGACAATTATTTAGTACTTACTATAACCTATTAAAATAAATCGATTAAACCTATAAAAAAAATATTTTATATATAATACTTTTATATTAATTTTTATCAACTTATTTAAAAAATTATTGATAGCAATTACAATAATTGTATTTGTTAAGTGATATTTACCAAATTGGTAAAGAGTTTCTTTAACAAAAATATTATATATAATATTATTGTTTAAGTTGAATTAAAAATAATAATTTATTTTAACACATTGTGACGACCATATAGCTCTATAATAATAGTATTGAATAAGGTTTTTTTATATGAAAAATATGATGAACATTAACTTAGAGTCCGAGATCTTTGAATCGTTTATTCTTAAATAAATAATAACAATATATATATATATATATATATATATATATATATATATATATATATATTATCATTTTGAACACCCTTATTCTAATTTAAACATTATTCTAATATCAAATTTAGCACGGCGTCGGTTTGTGATCGGACGATGCGTAGCCTGACCTGCAGGCCAAGCTCCCCCGCCATCCCAACACGACTCGCAACACGGACCGGGTTGAACTCGACGTAACACAATTATTGTCTGCCATCATGATTTTCTCGATGGCGGCAAAAAACACCATGACCAATAATGATTTTCCACGTGTTCAGACGCTCCCGATGCACCACGTGGGCCCCTGCCGCGTGAGTATGGCTGGCCGCAGGAGGCGGCGACGCGCCCCTCGAGACTCACGTGGGACCCTACGCCGCCGCCCATCGCACGGCTACCGTTCACCGCGTCGTCAAGATGGACGAACGAGATCCATCACCTCCCGCCCCTTCGTGCGTATCATCTCACATTAAATGAGACAACTCCTGCTTCTTTCTATTTATAGCGTCTTCCATTCCAAACAATTACCCAAACGCTACCCGCTGGCTTACTCGCTTTACGATTCGATGCCAGTCTCGATGCCACCGGGCCCCAAGCACGGTCAATGGAAACGAAGACGAAAATCTCCAAGTCTTAAAATTCTCGGTGAATAAGAAAAATTGGAGAAGCAAATTAATAACCTTCCAATTCAAATCCACCTCCCATTCTATCTGTCGTTATAAAACAATTGGCAATCTTCTCAATTATTATTATTATTATTATTCTTATTATCATTATCATTTAAAAAAAAAATCTATCGAATTAGAAGTATTTACGAGTCGTTGGTCACATACCAGTTTCTACCGCAGTGAAAGCGACATGGTAAGAGATCACCACCTCTCAATCAGGTTATCGAACCTTGTTCGTTCAATTGCGTCGTCGAATTTTTCAATCTGATGAATCTGTTCATTGCGAATTCACTCGAGTTGTTGATTGTTTAAACCCTAGCTTAGGTTTCAGCAAGGAGCAATTTTTATTTTTATTTTTTATTTTTGTTTCCGGATGAATTGTGGTTAATTAATTGATATATATTCTTCAATCTTATTTGCTGTTTCTTTCTTTCATCTGGATTGGTTGCTTGGGATTCTACTGCAAATTGATTCGTACTCGATTTCATTTTGGGTATTCGACAATTGTCTCAGTTTATAATTTGGTGGAGATTTTTGAACTGATCGAGTTGCGAATCTTAGCTTTTTGTCTTCGTAGAAGCGATTCCATCGATCGATCGATCGATATCCAATCGCTGTTGTTTAACTAATTGACGGCGATTCGAATTCGTACTTAGGTTGGTTGTGCATTCCAATTAGAGAACAAGAGCATCATCAGAGCAGATGAAGAAGTGGAGCAGGAGGAGGGAGAGGAGGAGGGGGAGGAGGAGTCGTCCGAAATCGAACTCGGCAAGAGGATCGAGAAATTGCGGTGGGTGGAGCTGCTTCTGGTCGGCGAGTTCTTCGGGTCGTGCGAGCAGCACAAAGAGGACAGGAAGAGCGAGGAGAACATCTTCTGCGTGGACTGCGGCAGCCGGATGTGCCCGCACTGCCTCGCCGGCAGACACAGTGACCACCGCCTCCTCCAGATCCGCCGCTACGTCTACCAGGACGTCGTTCGCGTCCACGACATGGCAAATCTGCTGGATTGCTCCAAAGTCCAGGTTAGTTATAATTCTTCAAATCTCATAAGAAAATATCCTCAATCTTGCAAATTACATCTCCATTTTTTGCTTTGGGAGATCCAATTCCTCTCTTCTTTGAATGGTTCCATGTCTAGCAAAAATCCTTCCTTCCTTCCTTCCTTCCTGTTTTTTCCTTTTATTCTTTTTTACGTCTATTTATTCAGTTTCTACTTTTATTGATTTCCTAAACTTATTTTTTTTTTTCAATATTTAAATCATTGTTTAACATTTTCCTGTAATCATTCCTTTGGCCAGGATCTCTGTACGTTCATATTCTAGCTCATTTATTATTGGAAAAAGAGCATCGCTTATAGTACACAATGTTTTAGATATATGTTTAAATTCACGTACAAAAGACGGTAATTTACTGGCTAAATTGCTCGAAATTTTTGTTAATAATTCCTATGAATATAAAATTAAATTCATTATTATCAATTATTTACAGAGTGATTACTCTTTTTTTCTAGCCTTACGTTGTGAACAGTGCCAAAGTTGTGCTGCTAAAGCCGCGGAGGCAATCCAAGCCATTGAAAACGAACACCAGTGGCCCCGCATGCAAAATCTGCCGTCGGTCCATCTCCGATTCCCACTGCTACTGCTCCATCACTTGCTTGGTTATTCTATTCCCGAACTACGCCTGGTTTGTCAGGGGTTCTTTTGTCATTTCAAGAAATTTTTTTGCTGACGCGTGATTTCACGCAGGTTTCCGACGTGGACAGCCCTGTACTGACGGTCAAGGAGCCCACCGTCTGCTGCCAATCCGAGCCGCTGCTTGCAGATCGGCCGGCCAGTAGTGAGGAGCAGCCGTCCCCATCTCCCGCTGCGTCGCCTCCGCCGTTCGATGAAGGCCAGGAGGACGCTGGCCGTTCGATTCCAGAACCCTCGGTTCGCAAAGTTCACAGGAGGAAAGGATTCCCTCGCAGAGCTCCCTTTTGAAATCGAAGAATGGTGGAATATTTCTTGTATTTATTTTCCCTACTAAATAAAACAATGAACAATCGTATATTCGTATATTGGATGGATAGTAAATATACAAGCAACTCTTTAAGAAAAATACATGCATATTGCTTCATTTCTTTTTGTCAGATTATAACTGTTTTAATCATAAAGCAGAAATAGTGGCATTAAGATCCACATAAATCAAGAAATGAATATTAATTATTGATTAGATTACAAACGAATACTTCCTATCCAATATTTTAGCTACCCTTTTATTTAGATCACATTGCATTTTAATTGATAGGTATATATTCATAAGTGACTTTTATTATATTAGTGGTTTTCCTTTGAATTACATTTTTAAAAGATAAGAAAAGCACTGTGTTAACTAAGTACAATTATACATTATACATAAGCTCGTGGCATTTTAGTAGTAGTATGGATGAATTGAGACTTGAGAGAATCCTAAATTCATTCGGTCTACACGAAATAAAGAGTTGTTTGGATGAGCTTAAAGAAGATTTTACAAGTTTAAAGAATTTCCCCTACAGTTGGTTTATCCCACTTAAGAAACATCCTTAAATTTCATGTGGATTTACTATCTTTGATGGAATTTATGGCTCTTAAACTCTTCCTTAATTATATATATCTTAATAGCGATTTATAATTTTTTAAGCTCCCTACTTACAACCTAACTCTATCTTTCATTTGAGTAGGAACTTATAGCAGATTTCCTCTTTTATTGCATGAAATTTATAGGTTAGTTTGGTAAGAACCTCTGGCAATTTCTCAACATACCATAACCATTTATGACTAATAACTCGCTTGTCTGGTTCAATGAAGTTTAATACTATACCTTAGTTTGTCATTAGGACTTAAGTCTAACCTTTCAGATTTGACAAGGACTCAAAAGTTGTTCCATGGTTCGCCTTTTACAATCAACAACTCACCTTTTGTGTTTGGTGACTTGTTTTATAGCTTAAAGCTCACCTCTTCAGTTTTGTAATAACTTAATGCCATTCCTTAGTCAATCTTTTACTAGCTCACCTCTTCAGTTAAATGTGGCTTAATGTCGTCCTTCAAATTTTTCTTCAGTTCATTAATGATCGATGTAAGGTTGTTCTGTACGTAGCTTATCATTATAGCTCATTTCTTTAGTTCAGAAAGAACTCAAGATTCAAAGATCCTTCCTCAGTGCCTTTAGTGACTTACAACTCACCTCTTCAGTTTGTTGAGGATTTAAAATTTTGCTTCTCAGCTTGTTCTTTACCGCTTATAGCTTTCCTTCTTGAGTTTAGCAAGAACTTAAGGTGTTCTCTTCACCTTTTCACCTCAACAATTATAGCAAAAGATAATTATGTTCATTCCAAACTTTCATCGCAATATGTTCCCAAATTATACGAAAGGAGATAAATCACGAGATCAACTTATAATCGACTGCTAAATTAGTTAAGAGACGGGAAGGCTTTTTTTACTTGAGAGCATACATATGTCGAAAATTGATCTCTTGTCTCATTAAAACAAGTCTATCACTCTCTGACAAACTGGACATCCTATGGAGAGACATTTTCACCTCAACAAGGACTTAATTAAGGTTGTCCCTTAGCATGCATCTTTTGTATTCAACAAGAACTTATGGAGTTAATTAATCTTTTTGCTACTAAGGCAGATGTAATGGATGTCTCTGTTGATGTGGGATATCTCCTGCAATCCAATAACTAATAGCCTTTAGTTGTTGATGTTTATGTTGGATATCTGGCCATCTTTGGATGCAGTCCAAACTGTAGAGGCCTTCTTTAGTGTGTGTAATTTAAGCTTCTTGTAGTTAATTTACAAAGGTCTCAATAATGAACCAAGGCACTGGTCTAAGAATCTTAGGAGAAGGCCTGGACACCTTCTTCATTGAACAGGCCAAGTTAAGTCGACGCCTTCCAGCACTGATTGGAATCTTGGACCACCTGCCTTTCCCTTGTCACACATCTGTCATCGAGGTCACTCCTTTGGCCCCAACCTGACACTTCCCATCAAAGCTCGTTTATCATGATAGAGAAAGAAAGAAAGAAAGAAAGAAACGATGGAGGTCCAAACGCAATAGTTCAGCCACTCACATGATGATCAAAGTACAACATTAAAAATCTTCTCATGTGTCCTCCAACTTCCTTTGACAAAGCGAGAAGATCCACTCTCTTTGAATACAATACTGAAAGGATAAAATCCCTATCTGTTTATTTACGAGTGCTTTTGCTCGTAGTTATCTCTAACTACCTCTCTTAATTATATTTAAGTGTTCCACTCTCTTAAATTAATATGGTGGGAGAGTAGGACAATAGACAACTGGCAACCTGAATCATCTTAAAGGGAAGAGAGTTAGATTTGCTGATTATCTTTAGATTGATCTTTATCACGAGTGATAGCAATGTTGATTGCCTGGCGCCACTGAGATTAAGAAACAAAAACCATGGTCAAAGTCCGTAGTTTCAACGAGTGAATCATTAAAATACATTTCACCAGAGTATGACACCACTAATCAAATGCATGGTGGAAGGAAGGCACTGCCACTGACTAAATAAAGTTAATGCCATCTAATTTAATTCGTTAAATCGTGCTACTTAAGGTTAAATTATGAACTATCAACATCAGTTTATCAAACCGATGGAAAATATTACTTATTAAACCAGAGGAGTTCACATGATCCTTATTGAAGCAGGGTCAGTGAGTAAACTTAATTGCTGGATTATTGAAATGATTTATGGATTTTGAAAGGGCTGGCAAAAGAGTCTAAATTATGGAAAAAAAGTTGATCGATTCGAAGGTAGAAGAACTGGATCGAGAAAGTGCTCGGAGTAATTAGGGCAAAGAGTTTAAATTGATGAAGATCTTGATGGAGCAGGATGCCTGCATCAAGGAGACACTCAGGTGACTTTTAAGGAACTCAAATTAAGGAGGAAATGAAAGCTTCAAGATTATGAATCATATATTATGATTACATTCTAGAATAGCACGAGTTATGAGGTTAATTAAATATAAGATACATTCAACTTTGTATCAACATCTTTTTTTATGTGTGTGAGACATTAAGATTAAGATGAACATATTCTCTCTCTATATATATTATAATTTTTTTTAATAAGTTTATGAAATTTAGCTTAGATGACATATGAAAATTTAGTCAATTGTAGCATATAAGATTGAGGGTGTAATTGATTGGCATAACTATTTCACTAGACTAAAATCAAGTGTTTAATATATTTAATGAATATTCTATATCTTATATAGCATTATGGCAAATCTAATCTCTTTTATCTCTCATCTACATATAATAATCTTTCTCCTATTACATATAATAATTATTATGGTGCTGATTTTTAAAAACCAGCACTACGACTTAATTACACCAGCCACCGCTATGAAGATGGTGTTGGTCTTTAAAAGCCAATACCAAGGTTGTTGCTGATTTTTAAAGACTAGCGCCAAGGTTAGTGCAAGACCAATATCAAAGTGGTGCTAGTTTTTAAAAAATAATACTACCTTGGTGTTGTTTTTATCAACAACACCTTGCTGCTTGTTTTTAAAGACCAACAATAAAAACATCACCATCTTAGTTCTATTTTTTAAAGATCAATACCACCTTGGTATTGGTCTTGCACCAACCTTGGTGTTTTTAAAGACCATCACCATCTATACAGTGATTGCTGGTGTAATTAAGTTGTGATGCTGATTTTCAACATCACAGTGATTATTGCATCCAATCAAAAAAGAGAGAAAAGAAAATTTTATTTAAATTTAAGAGGAAAGAGAGAAAAGTTGTTGTATACAAATGAGAAAAAAAAGAGATGCGATTGTTCACAACACCGTGTCAGATTGCTCACGTTGGATATCACCCACAGTCACTCACCTAAGAGTGTGTAGGATATCATCTATATATATATATATATATATATATATATATATATATATATATATATTCCTGTTTTTTTATTTAGTATTTAGGGCTTAATGTTTAAGCTAAATGAAATAAAAAATTAACATTAGGTATAAGTGTCAAAAATGAATCTGATCCACCAACCCGATCTGAGTCGATTCGAAAAAATTAAGTTCAGGTTAGGGGTTTCCGGATTCTGGTTAGGGGTTCTTGGGGTTGATTTAGTTTCGGATCATGTTTGGATTGACCTAGATTGACCTAAATTTAGGATTTAGGGGTTTCGAGGGTTTAAATCAAATTTTATATTAAAAAGTATGATGTTTTATGTACAAAATAATATAATGTAGTATAACAATGATGAAATATTGAAATAAAAGTGAAAAATTATAGTGAAATAATTAAAAAAAAAAGGTTTTTTCATGTTGGGTAGATTATTTGGGTTATCCAGGTTTAGGTTTAAGATTTTTTGTTTGAGTTTAGGTTTGGTCAGATTCGGGTTGGGATTTTTTTTTTTTAACTTATCTTCAATCCGATCCGAACCCACCCAATGTGTTAGAATAAAAAGAATTTAGATATCTTCACAATTCATCCAAATTAGCACCCCTAACACTAGGTGCTCACAGATTGCCTATAGATGGATGTGCAGGATAACAAAACTCTCTCTATATAGATTTTATAGTGGGCACAAAGTGCATTTTAATATCTTTTTTGGTAATTTATATTGAGAATACAATCAAAATCTCATATTGGAAATACATATAAGATCATGTATTAAAAAAATAAAAGATATTTTCATTAGTACGAGGTCTTTTTAGCAGAGTTCAAAAATAAATCAAGAGCTTAACCTCAAAGTGAACAATATCATACTATTATAGAGATATGTGAATTTTTTTAATCTCAACAAATAGTATCAGAGTCATGGTCCATATTAAGCTATGTGAGTAAAATAGTAACCTTAAGGGGAGGTCCAGAAGAGTGATTAAATATTTAAAAGGAGATTCATATCATGAAAATTATGATGATCTTTTATCTGAAGAAAGGACTGTTGTACAGTTATATAATTTTTTATCTAATAATCAAAGTATTCATGCTTAATTTATTAGATAAGTTAGGAGCACAACTTATGCCTAGCTAGTAGCCAATGTTTCAGATTTTCCATTTGACTGGAGAAAAATACGTGGAGATTCTAAACATGCATGCTTGGGAGTCTAAATTTATCAAGATAACAAATCTATTAAAATGTTTGTAAAATATCAAAACTCCTAATTAATAATAATAATAATAATAATAATAATAATAAAGCTTTGCAACGTTTAAATTAATTGTCTTGTCTAAACCTTTTTAAGAATAAGAATCACCGAGCGTTCCAACAAAAGCTTAAATAGAACCCTTAAAGCATTACTTCGTGTCATCTTTGTTTTTTTCTCTTTTATTTTAATAAGTATTCAACTTGATGAATACTCAATTTAGTCTATAAAAAAAATTAGTAACGACTCGTCAACTAGTATTCCGGAATTATCTTTATCCACTGAAAAAAAATTAATTATACAGTGCACCCCAATTAAGAATTGATCCGTACACATCTGATGAACTGTGAAACACCAGAGCCCGGGACACTCTACTTTTCTAGAGCACGAAGACCTTGATTTAGTAAAATTTTTCTTCATCAACACATTTCTAGAGTTCTCTTAGGCTACCCACTAAAACTTTGAGAGCATGTTGCAGGACAATAAACTTGATTCCATCCCCCTCTACCTTAGTTTTTTTTATTATTGGATCGCCACCGAAGCTTCTACTTTTCATCATCTTTTTTCAGCCCATAATTACAGACAATTATCACTTAATCATTCATGATTCAATTCCCAACTATGACATATTTATAAGAATTTAAACTGTTTTTTTTAATATTTTTTAATTTATCTTAACGATCGATGAAATTTTTTTATAAAATCAAATTAGTCATCCTAAATTCAATATTTCCTGATTCATCATTTTGTTGTCGTTGTTTTTTTTTTTTTTTTTTTTGATCGTCTGATTTTTCTTCTGATGAAGTTTGTTTCTTCAACCCTTACAATTGTGTTTTCCACCGTCAAATTTGAAACCTTAATATGATTCTCGTCTTATTAGAGTCGAATGAGCTTCCTGCCGTTGTGAATTAGAAAAGTCCTTAGTGAGACCTTCAAAAGGCCCAAGAAGTTAGGAATATATATGTTGTTCATGTGTTTAGCATTCTAATCGTAGTTTATACTCGTGCTAAAACACATGCAATCTTTGGGTTTGTATTACCATCATGCAATTAAAAAAAATAAATGATTATTCTAGTTAGTTTTATTGACTATCTCTGAGTGATCGACTCAGTCCCACGGAAATTTTTCACTAGCCACCGGAGTAAATCGAAAAGCACACACAACAACCAACCCAGAAATCCAGCATCATGCTATTAAAGTCCCTAGTATTGGAAGATTATAAGTGTAATCATCCTCGAATCAATGTTAATAAATTTGACTAATAAGCTCGAGTGGATTCGAGTTGGAGTTTTCATATTTAGACAATATGTTTAGATAATATATGAGAAGAGGTCAAATAAATCAAGATTGACTAGATATTTGACAATATGTGAGACGGGAGTCAAGTAGGTCATGGAGGATTGAATACTTGATTGCAAAGTTCTAAATCGAGGGTTAGACAAAAGAAAGCCTAAGTAAATCAAGGAGGACCACACGTTGGCAAAAGAAAGTCTAAGCGGATCAAGAAGGATCGTACGTTGGTATAGAAAAAGACCTAACTAAGGTTAAGTAAAAGAAAATCCAAGTGGATCAAGAAGGAACGCATGTTAGCAAGAGAAAAGACTTAACTGTGGTTAGGTAAGAAGAAAATCCAAATGGATCAAAAAGTACCACACTTAGTGATTGGAAGTCTAATGAGAAGTTGGTGTTGAGAATCTTTGGGTTGGCTAAAAGGGGGGTTGAATAGACATTTACCTCAATCATTCGCTTTCTATATATTCGTTAATGCATAGTAGAAAACAAACAAACAAATATGAATACGAAAGATAAACTACAAAGACAAGAAGAGCAAATCACTATATATTTATTTATGTGGTTAGGAGATTAGGACTCCTATTTCACGGCTATCTGTAAGGTGGATGATCTCTATCCGTCGGTGGATTAGTCCCCAAAACCTCCGACTAGCTCAAACTTCCTTGTAAGGGGAGAAACCTCACCACAACTCGATCAAGACGTTTGGATCATACGAGAACTTCGATATCTCTAATTAAGCTTTAACTAAGTCTAATTTCGACACCCAAGCAAGCTACCTCAAGCTCCATTATATAGAGTTGGGGAAAATACATAGGTTGATTTTCATGTTAACAGTCGACTGATATCTCCATCAGTCGATTGGTGTTACCGTTAGATAGACCCAACAACACTCCATAATCCATGATTCTATTTTACTAGTTGATTGCTATAGTGTACCAGTCGACTGCTACAATGTATCAGTCAGTTGGCTACAGTGTCAGTCAGCTAGCTACAGTACTAGTAGACTAATTTTTATAGTCATCGGGCACAGAAACATTATGTTCCCTGCCCTAGTCGATTGGTCCAAACACTAGTCGGCTGGTAAAATCCTAAACCTAGGGGTTCCCTTCTCTAGTACATTTCTCTCACACTCAGATCCATACGACTCACTTGACTCTTTCTCACAACCTTGACCTCTTGCTTTCAAGCCTCCATGCTTTGACTCTCGTCCCTCAAATACATCCAAGCCCATAGCTTGTCCCAATGTCATCCTTCGCATATGCCTTGAAGTGTGCTTCCCTTGGCTTATCCTTGCTACCTTGTCTACGGTCCCTCGAATCCCTCGGATGCTTCATCCTTCACTGTACCTGAAGCCATCAAGTTAAGTCATATGTGTATGTTTCAAAACCGCACAACTCAAATATATATATCAAATACAAGGGTAAACCTAACTTAAACTTTTTTCCCAAACATGAAAACTTATGGTCACACCGAACCCTCAAGATTGCTTCTAGCAGTTGGCACAAGAGAAAGTCCAAGTGATTTAAAAGGTTGATCAAACACTTTGTGAAGAAGTCCCAACAGGTCATGGTTGACCGAATATTCAGCAAGGGAACCTAAACTTGGTGTTGGATCGATCGCACGTGAGAGGGGGGGTGAATCACATGGTTTTTAAAGATTCATCTTTTCTGTTTTAAAATCAAAGTACGAACACAGTGGAAAATAAAGAAGAACGAGAACACAAGAAGATACGAACGGTTTACTTCGTTTGGAGCCTTTGGCGACTCCTACTACAAGACCCAAATCTCGTAGACCTATCGATGGGTAATCTACTAAAGGCCTCTTCTGGTACCTTCGGAAGAGGAAATCGAGTATAAAGAAAGTTAAACAAGTGCAACACACTGTACTTGTCCTTTTGCAATAATTAATTAAAAATAAAATTACCGACACTTAAAGATTAAAGTGGGAGCGCTCATGTTGATGTCGGTCTGTCGGCCATGATCGAAAGTGTTCGGAGCAGTCGTCGAGCGCAGCAGCTTTGCAGCAGAGTCGTAGCAGGAGCCCGGAGCAATCGGAACTTCAAATGAATGCACAATAGCTTGTATAAGTATTATTATCCAATGTCTTCTCGAGACAGTTTTATAAAAGGCATGGAAGCCACCTTCCATAGCCATGGAAGGCGCCTCCAATGAGGAAGGTTCGATCCTGAATAACCCGGTGCTTATCCACGACTTCGGCCAAACTTTATCCTGCGGAAGACACCTTTCATAGTCATGGAAGGTGCATTCTATGAACAGTACGAAGGTGCCTTCTATCAAGCTTGAAGGCGCCTTCAGACATCATTCATTCGAAGGCAAATGTGCTCCTTTGTTCTGCAAAACAACGTTAGTCCAATAAATAAAATAATAACCTACAAGACAAATATTAGTATAATAATGAGTAGTATTAATTAGTTCCTATCCTTCCAGGACCAGGAACTAGTCAAGGTCTCAACTTAGGAATCCTAAATGGACCTAAACTGGACTGACGCCTACTGTTCCTTCAACTGGGATGCGTCCTCACTTGGTCACTCTCCTCCAGTGACTTACATTAACTTACCAGTTTGCCAGACATCCGGTTAGCCCGTCGACCTATCTGGACTTCATGCTAGCTATCCCGTCGGCCCGTTGACCTAGTTGGACTTTTTGCCAGATATCCGGTTAGCACATCGACCTATCCTGGACTTCGTACCAGCTATCCGATCGGCCCATCGACGTAGCTGGATTTCATATCAGCTATCTGGTCGGCCCGTTGATCTAGCTGGATTTCGTACTAGCTATTCGGTCAACCCGTTGACCTAGTTGAATTTCCTACACACTTAATCAAGTGGTTAGACTACAACAAAGCCTAACTTAACTTACTTGTCATTCATCAAAACCCGAGTTAGACTGTTAGTACAAATCGTACCAACAATTCCCCCCTTTTTGATGCAATGATAATCTGGGTTAAGTTAGGGGGAAAAATACAAAATAGACAAATAATATGGTTTAAGTTATTTGGATTTCGATTTGTTTCAAAGTTTGCTAACTTAATCAACTTAACCTCTTAACCCTCCTCCTTTGGCATTCATAAAAAAACATGAATAGCTATTTTTTTAAAAAAAATGTGCTAAGGAAAGTAAACAGAGAAAAATTTGTTACAATAAAATAGTTCTCAGGATTACTTGAGGGAGGAAAAATGTTATAACCATAAAAGCTTTTCAAAATAAAAAATGTTTTATAACATATGTTAAAGTATGTTCAAAGATGATTTTGAAACCACTTAGCATTTTAGAATGATAAAAAAACAACTAATTAACCAAAAAAATTAGTTTTAAAAAAATCTTCAAAATTTTTTTCAAAGTGTTTTCAAGACATTTTGTAAAGTAGATTTCAAAAACTTTTAAAACATTTTTAAAGGCATCTTTCAAAACAAATTTGAAATCACTGTATATTAACATTTTCACAAATAAAGTTGAAAATACTTTAAAATCTACTAACTTCAGAAACTTTCAAGTTTTCCCAAAAAAAATTAAAAATGCTAAGTTCTAAAAAAAACATAAAGGATTTAAAGTTAAAGTTTTCCAAAGCAAAAATTAAAATACTAAGTGTTGTAAAATTATTTTAAAGTAGTTTGAAAAAATTGAAATAGTTTTTAAAATAATTTTTCAAAACATGTGATAATCTATTGTTGAAAAAATAAGATAAATGTTTTGACTTATTAATCCTCCTCCTGAACGTGAGCTTATTTCAAAATAATCTAGTCAACTATAAATTGTCCTTAACTGTCTAACCGTTAGTTACTAACTAACTATTAGAAGATAGCAGTGTTCACTTGGTTAGTCAGGTTAGGTATTTATATCCAGTTAGTGTGTGTCTAACCTGAATTACTTAACCTGATTACCATAAATTTAGTATTTAACGCTTAAACTTATGTTGATGCACTGATATAAGCATCTTAATTCCAAGCAATCTGTCTATGCATCTTACCCCTTTCTAAGTTTGACAATCGCAAACAAGGTAATCCTAATGTGTTGGTGAGATGCTCAAGTCCTAGATCTATAGGAACTTGCTTTCTATGGATTTGACCTAGACTAAGGCTAAAAGTGATTTTGAAAAGTCTAAAAATAAGAGAATTTTGAAAAAAGTATAAGTAAAGAATTTTATCCTAGAATTTAAAAATTTTTGAAAATAATTTTGAAAAAGATTGGTCCTAGTCTATTAAACACATTCCTAACTGACGTCGTAAGTGATAGATCGATTAAGTACGATAGAGGGGGGGGGGGAGTGAATATCGCGCTCATTAAAAACTTTTTCTTTTTCTTTTTGGAAAACAGAGTTATGCAGCGGAAAGTAAAGAGAGAGACAAGTTTGTTTACTTCGTTCGGAGCCTCGGTTGACTCCTACTCGAAGGCCCGCGATCCTCGATCGCACTGATGGGCAAATCACTATAATCCTTCTTTCTGAGATCCTCGGAAAGAAGCAGATCGTACAGGTACAAAGATATAAGATAGTAACAACCCTACTATCTTATATGAAAATGCAATACAAATAAAATGTACCGACAGTAGTAAGTAAAGGTTGAAATTCGGTCGGTTCTTCCGGATGAAGTATCTTGAAGAGATGTAGAAGACGTGCAGTACAGTTAGCCTGTAGAAATTAACTTTGAGATGATCGGAAAATTGTATTTTTACCTCAGACCTCGAGCCCCTTTTTATAAGTACCTTTGAGGTTTGGTTGACTGATCTCTCTATTCGGTCGACCGAACCAGCTCCTTTCCTTCCTGGTTGGATTCTGACGCTGACCCGATCTCTGATATTAATTAATCATAAAGGGTTCGGTCGACCGATCCCATTTGTCGGTCGACCGGACAAGCTCCTTCCCTGTTCGCTGAGATTCACATTTACTGTGCATTTAATGTTGATTGGTTCGGTCGACCGATCATTTGGTTCGGTTGACCGATCAGTGTAGTTTCCTTCTGCTCCTGATCGTTGCTGTCTGTGCTGAGTCATAACGATTCGATCGACCGATCCTCGGTTCGGTCGACCGATCATGGCTTGATGGTTTGTTCTAGTCTGATCTGAACACTGCTTTGATCTCTTCTTATTCGATCGACCGATTATCCGGTTCGGTCGACCGATCCAGCCAAACCTGCAAAACAGTGTTAGATAATAAACCTACAAAACAGATGTTAGCACAACAATATAATAATGCATGAGTAATGTAGGACAGTAGAACTATCTTGATCTTAACTTGAAAATCTTCCCGGTTTCTTCAGTTGGATCAGCGACCTAAGGTTGTTCCCTACGAGAACCCGATCTCACTGTCGCTCCTCCAGTTGTTTACCTCAACCTACCTGCCAAACTTAGATCCTCCAGATCTAGTTTGGACTTTTCACTTAGCTTTGATCGGCTTGCCAGGACTTTTTCCTTGATCTTCAGTCCTCCAGACCTCTCGATCGCACCGCCAAGCGTCGGGTCCCCTTGACCCACTTGGACTTGCACCTGGGTTCCACGATCTACTAAGATTTTTCTTGCCTAGCATCCAACTAGGTCTTTCCTGATTGAGTAAACAACCTGCACACTCAGTAAACTTGTTAAATCACAACAAGACTTAACTTGAACCTTTGACAACATCAAAACTTAGGTTTGATTCTGGTGCAACTTGCACCAACAATCTCCTCCTTTTTGATGTTTGACAACCAAAGTTCAAAGTTAAGTTAAAATATGTAGAAATTAAATAAACAAACAATTTAACTTTTAATTTCCCCCCCGAGTTAAATAACTCCCCCTGAATTCACTATCTCTCCCCCTTTGACACACATCAAAAATAGGGAAAAACTATAAAAGCAAGTAAAAGAAACATACTCAAAGAAAACAACTTAGTTCAAGTGTGAACCTAGTAGTAATGAACATGTAAAAAATTATAGAAAAATTCTAATCATAGGTAAAATATATATTTTTGTTTTTTTATAAAAAATATGTATATTCTAATCATAATTATAAAGAAAATTTAAAATAAGGAAGTAAAAAATTTGAAAACTTTTACCAAGTTAAAAAAATATTGATGTTAAGATAAAAAATTTCAAAACAAAGTAAAAAAATAGTTTTGAAAAAAATAGACAATTTTGAAAATTTTGGGAAGTGGAAAAATTTTCACTAAGTTAAAACTTTTGAAAAAGATTTTGAAAAGTGTGAAAATTTTTATTAAGTTAAAACTTTTGAAACAAATTTTGAAAAAGAATTTGAAAATGAATTTTGAAAAACATAGTAAGATATATAATTTTGAGAAGTGTGAAAATTTTGACTAAGTAGAAGATTTTAAAATATTTCAACAAAATGTCAAAATTGATTTTTAAAACTTGGAAAATAGTCTTAAAAAAAAGCTCAAAGCTCCCCCTAAAAGTGATGACAACCTAAAAGTCTAACCATGGTTAGAAAGACTAAGGAAAAAGCGTCCTTATGATGAAATGTCCAACCATTTTACAAGGCTAACTATCACAAGATAGTAGCTATTGACTCAGGTTGATTAATTTGAGTCACGTGGACTGACTAAGTTGTTACTAGTGAGTCAACTCAAATTGATTCATGTATGTTGTTTAAAGTCCAAATTTATAGTGATGCACTTACATAAGCATTTGCAATCTTAGGCTAGGTCCTAAGCATCACACCCATTCTAAGTTATCAAACAAGGGATTCTACTGTGCTTGTGAGATGCTGTCTCCTAGAACTATAGGATCATGTAATTCTACGGTAGTACCTAGGCTACTCCGAAAAAAAAATAAAAATATTTTGAAAACCAAAATTTTTATTTTTTTAAAAAAATAATTTTAATTTGGGTCTTAAAATAATTCTAATTGAGTTTTAAAATAATTTTAATAAAATTTTAAAAATATTTTAATTAAGTTTTAAAATAATTTTAATTAAGTTTTTTTTAAAAAAAGATTTTGATTAGGTTTTTAGAATAATTTTAATTAAGTTTTAAAAAGGTTTTGATTAAGTTTTAAAATAATTTTAATTAGGTTTTAAAGAAAATTTTAATTAAGTTTAAAAATAGATTTTAATTAAGTTTTAAAAATATTTTAATTAAGTTTTAAAAATATTTTGATTAGGTTTTTAAAATAATTTTGATTAGGTTTTAAAATAATTTTAATTAAGTTTTAAAATAATTTTAATTAGGTTTTAAAATAATTTTGATTAAATTTCAAAAAGATTTTAATTAAGTTTTAAAATGATTTTAATTAAGTTTTTAAAATAATTTTAATTAGGCTTTAAAATAATTTTAATTAAGTTTTAAAATAATTTTAATTAAGTTTTAAAATAATTTTAATTAGGTTTTAAAATAATTTTGATTTTTTAAAAAGATTTTAATTAAGTTTTAAAATGATTTTAATTAAGTTTTAAAATAATTTTAATTAGGTTTTTAAAATAATTTTAATTAGGTTTTTAAATAATTTTAATTAAGTTTCAAAAAGATTTTAATTAAGTTTTAAAATGATTTTAATTAAGTTTTAAAATAATTTTAATTAGGTTTTTAAAATAATTTTAATTAGGTTTTAAAATAATTTTAATTAAGTTTTAAAATAATTTTAATTAGGTTTTTTAAAAAGATTTTAATTAAGTTTTAAAAATATTTTAATTAAGTTTTAAAAAAGATTTTAATTAAGTTTTAAAATAATTTTAATTAAGTTTTAAAAATATTTTAATTAAGTTTTAAGGTTTTTTTTTATTTTTTTAATTTTTATTTATTTATAATTTTTAATTATTGAATTATTGAAAAAGGTTGTTGAACCCATGTTAGATTCAAACTTAGCTTTGGGTTAATCAAGCAAGCTTTCTAAGGATAAGCTTTCAGTTCAGTGGCGAGGCTTATGACCTTCTTGTGTATCAACGGTGGACCACTTGCTGAAAACTTTCTAAACTGTTCCCGCTCAAAAAACTTAATACTAAATTTTGGTCTAACTAGCGCATGTTTGATTGGGGTAGCTTCGGTCAGATCCACTATGTCTAGTGCACCAGGTAGAATACACAAGATTCAGCCTTGACATGCTTTCGACAAAGTTTCCTTGACGTACACTACAACAAAAACCCTCATAGACATCAGTGGAACAACAACGGTTTTAAGCAAAAATCGATGTCTATGAGTATTTTACACCGATTTTTCCAAAAATCGGTGTCTATGAGCGCAGATTTTCGCTCATAGACATCGGTTTTTTAGGCGATGTCTATGAGCATCCGTTTTTTCGTTAATAGACACTGATTTTAACATCGGTTTTTAAAATCTGATGTCTATGATAATTTTCCCACCAATACTTAGCTAAAATTTTCAACTCTTCCCTCTAACCTAACCCTATATGATGCCGTCCACGGGAGGCAGAGAGAGAGAGAGCTGTCTTCGGGCGACTCACCTTCTCCGCCTCTATCTTCTCCTCCCCTCCCATCGCTGACCCAATCTCGACCTCCTTTATTCTCCCAATTCGAAGCAGACAGAAACAGAGATCGGAGATCTGTGCTTCCGATTCACCGCTCGATCCGCCAAGATGTAGATAGGTTCCGAGAAGGCGTCATCCCTTGATCTCTTGTCGGTCGTCGTCGCCTCCCTCTTCGACGGATATGGGCTCAATTCCAGCACCGAGGATGCGTTCGTGGAGAACCGGCTGCTGATCGCCGTCCTGAGCATAGTCATCGCCGTGCTTGTCGGTTGCGTGGCAATCTTCTTCGTCCGGCGATCGAGTGGAAGGAAGCCCGCCGAGCCGCCGAAGCCGCTAGTGGTGAAGACCCAGATGGATACAGAGGAGGACCAAGGGAAGAAGAAGGTCACCGCCTTCTTCGGGACGCAGACCAGGATGGCTAAGGGGTTCGCGAAGGTTAGGGTTTTTATCCGAGTAGTTCATTTTTTGAATTTTTCTCCCATGATCTTAGATTTTCCCCCCTTCTAGGCGCTGGCTGAGGAGGCAAAAGCACGGTACCCTAATGCCATATTTAAAGTCATGGATATCGTAAGATTATCTTCCTTCTATTTCAGATAATTGGAAATACTACTGATTAATTGACTGATATGTAGTTAGTTTCCTCAATTATAGGACGAATATGCTACTGAGGATGATGAGTACGAGGAGAACCTGAAAAAGGAGAGCTTGGCTTTGTTCTTCTTGGCTACGTAAGTTGAAAGCCAGGAATTTTTTGTTTGTATAAACAATCAGCTTCCTCAAAGTTCGAGCTGATCCCTTTGTTTTCTTTAGGTATGGAGATGGTGAGCCTACTGATAATGCTGCCCGGTTCTACAAATAGTTTACAGAGGTTCTGGAAGCATGAACATTTAGTTAATCTATTCTACCAATAATCCTTTTGCCTTGATCGATTACTGATTATTAGTTTTTTATAGGGGAAAGAGAGAGGAATCTGGTTGGAAAATCTTCAATTTGGTGTGTTTGGTTTGGGCAATCGGCAATATGAACATTTTAATAAGGTTTGGCATGATGAAATTGTCAGTATTCTTTTTGTGGGAATTGCTTGGCTGATATATTTGTGTATTGTGTCCTTGCAAAGGTTGCTGTGGTGGTCGATGAACTGCTTCATGAGCAAGGTATATACTCGATTTATTTAGTTTGTGATTTGACTAAGTCACATATGCTCCTTAAGCTGATTTTAAATCCTATCTTCAGTTGCAATCTCAAAGTTCATGCATTTCATTTTCCTAGAGAATTTAACTTGTTTTGTAGACTAATTGTTACTCTAAAAACTTGTAAAGTCAACATGGTCTGAGGAGTTACTAAGAAACAGTTGAGTAGTCATGTTATCTGTGAGTTTCATAAATACAACTGTAATGTAGTAGTCATGTGCAAGTTTGTAGATGTGTTTAATGAATTTAAGCATCATTCTTACTTGCATATTCTTCTATCTTTTTTTCCTCTGCATAGGCGCCAAGCACATTGTCCAAGTGGGGTTGGGAGATGATGATCAGTGTATTGAGGATGACTTCTCTGCATGGTATGTAGTATCGGCAAACTTTTATGCATGCCATCCAAATTCCAATGTCGGCTACATTTATTTTTCAGTTTTCTGTTCTTTTTTCTCTTTTGCCCATCACTATCTCATTACTCCTTTGTGGAATATGAAATATCAACTGTACTTTCAGGAGGGAGCTTCTTTGGTCGGAGTTGGATAAGTTGCTTCAGGATGAAAATGAGACAGGTGCATCTACTCCTTATACAGCTGCCATTCCTGAATACCGGGTTGTATTTGTCAAGCCTGAAGAAGTTCCATATCTGGACAAAAGTTTGAGTTTTGCAAATGGCCATGCTATTCATGACATACAACATCCATGCAGGTAGAGATGCTCTTTACAAAGACAATTTAAAAACAGTACTGGTTAGGATTTTCCAGTCCGTGAAAAGCATATCTAACACAACTTTTGTATCTTCAAGGGCTAATGTGGCTGTGAGATGAGAGCTTCATACTTCAGCTTCGGACCGGTCCTGCATCCATTTGGAGTTTGACATAGATGGCACTGGCCTTACGTATGTGTATAAATTATATCATTCTGAAATCATGATTTCTTATTTATCTTTACAATGACAATCATTTTAAATTTCTTCTAGCAATGCTCCCCCATCAATGAATTTGGTTTTGAGTAAATAATAAAATATATTATGGAAGGAAATCTGTAATGCATGCAAAATGTGTTGAGGCCACTAATGTGCAAATGCTAGCTAATTCTAAAGTTCAATCACATAATTCTGAATCTGATACATGTCATTATTAAAGAACAGCTGTTAGCCTAATCAAAGGCCATATATCTGATACTATTGTAATTATAAATTTTAGAATGATGTTCTTGATTTTGCATACAACACTTCTACCAGACATCTAAACTCTGTTGGTCCTGGGGCTCGATAGTAGTGAAACTTATCCTTCCTGAACTTTACTTATTGCATGGAACTTTTTTTTTAAATTTGTGAACCGCTTGTTGAATTACCATGGGACAGCCTTCCACGAGTAATAATTTTGTGGACACATCTACCCTCTTGACACTCATTTAATCACAAATACTTATGTTTTCTTTAAGGAAATTTTGCATGGATAGTCTAGCAACCAGTCATGTTGAGTGAAATTCAGATTCTTTTTTTTTCATTGTTTATTACACATAATATTAAGCCCATTTTAGTGATTGTGTGGTTACGTCCTCTCATTTTATTTTCATCTTCACATTCATACTGCTTAAGATTAAGTTTTTCAATTTGTATGTTAATCATTATGGATCATTGTGATATTCTAAAAGTTGATATGTTCTGCATTCTTGCACTGGATTGCTTTTCCTTTTTTGCTCGCCTCTTGTTAACAAGTAGCCAAATTTTTGTGTCGTTTAGCATCTCATTAGTTTTTTTCCAAGTCTCAGGCAGCAAAGGAAGTTGATTTTTCTGGCAATGGGATTATAGCAGTTGGCCTAAAGGCACTTTATGATGTTCTTCATACGAATACCATGCTTAAAACTCTGAACCTATCAGGAAATAATATTGGCGATGAAGGAGCTAAGGTAAGTCCATTTTTTAATTTTAATTTTACTAATTTTTATGTTTGCGCCTATTCATCTAGAAATAAGTAATTTGATTCTGCTGGAAGTACAGTAGTGTATTGGAATACAAGAAAAATTAAAGTTCATTATCACCATTAATTGATAATTTGATATTAGATGATTTCTTTGACGGTAAATGACAAAATTCTTGAATGGTATTAGATAAATTTACTGTGGTTGATATAATATGAATTCACACAAAGTAATTAGCATACAAGCATCCTAATTGTAGTTGCTAAATGCAAATACCCTACTATGTTTAGCTAGTTCATTTAACTGTATTTATCTTAGTTTGTTTAGGTCAGTTTAATGGGGTTTTCATGGGGTAGTGAATTTTTTTTAATATATTTGTGTTCTAGCAGTGATGAGATAATTATTGGCTTGCCATGAAATTTATCTTTGCTTGGCTGATTTATTTCAGTTTTAAATAACTATAGTTTTTACATGATTCTTGCTTTGTAAATATATATATATATATATATATATATATATATATATATATATATATATATATATTTTCGTTTTTAGATTTCCTTCTTTGATGATGATGCAGTTCTCCAATTTGCTGTTATTTTTTGTTCATTTCAGTATTTACCTAGTTGCATCACTCTTAACCATGTTTCTTTATAGCCCAGTTGTGCATGCAGTAGTGATTAGCATATCATGTCACATGGGAGATATACCTCATGTTATGATATTTTCTGTTGTCAAACCTTTTGTGAATGATTGGTATAGTGCATGATGATTTAAACTAGTCTTTTTGACTTCAGAAGAACATGCTGAATTTTCCATGTATGCTGGCCTTTAATATAGAGGGCTACAAGAGGATTATATCTTAGGTCAAGACACTCCAAATCCATCATAAACCAAAGGGAAAATAGTTTCTACTTACTAGAGGATTGAATGGACCCAAAAGGAAGCTCTAACTTGCTGTTTTGGGTGCTGAACTAAGGAGGCAGCTGCCTTCTTGCCGCATTCCTTGCTGTTGTGGTTGGTAGCAGAAATCACAGAAAATAGGGGGCTTAGTGCAGGATATTCAGGATACCAAGATGGCATCAGAGGTAGTACAATAAATAGTATATCTCTTCATCAGAGGTAGATTTGTTCTTCTATGCTTCCTTCACTGGATTTGTTATGTAGTCATATTTCTTTATTCAACCATTACATGCCTAGTAAGTTGTTGTATGATGCTGCCGGTTCTTATCAATCTGTACACTTGAATTAGAAGGAGCAAATTATCTATGTTATATTCTAAGCAGCATATACTAAGTGTCATATATGAAAGTTTTAGATTCTATGTTATATTCGTTATCTTCCACAGCATCCTTTAAAAACTCAGTATTCTATTTTATTTGATACATGTACACATTTGTTTTAGTTATTTGACATATGGTGGATTTATGTGTTTTTACAGTTTACAAATCTCAAGTACTCCAGAGTTGAAATTGATGAAGTGCGGTTCGAGTGGGCTGAATGCATGCTAGATTACATTTGAAGTGCGGTTCTACCTTGATGTGTTAAAAGAATGTTCTACCTTGATTTTGATATATATTAGCTAGCTTTTGATGTAAAAAGAATGTTTGGGTATTTTATGGATATTGTTGTAAGAAGATTATTTATATAATTTGTTAATATTTGTGTATTTTATGGATATTATTGAATGAAGAATATTTATATAATTTGTGAATATTTGTGTATTTTTTTTTGTTATTATCGGTTTTTCATTGTTTCGGAAATCAAATTTGTGAAAAAATATACATATTACATCGATTTTCCACCGCTGCAAAACCGGTGTTATTAACTAATATTACATCGGTCATTTACCGCTACCAAAACTGGTGTTATTAACATACAATATTACATCGGTTTTACACCGTTGATAAAACGGTGTCGTTAAGTGATACTACACCGGTTAATAACCGATTCGAAGACCGGTGTCGTTAAGTGATACTACACCGGTTTTAACCCGATGTCTAAAATGACAGACTTTTAACATCGGCTTCATAGACATCGGTCGAAAATGAAATAGACACGGTGGAAAACCGATGTCTATGAAGGTTTTTATTGTAGTGGTACTATCATCCCAATTCATTCCGATGCTATGTTGTAGGGTTTGGTAAACCTTTTTTATCTAACCGTTCTAAGCATAAAGTAAACCTAATCCTAAATGTATAAGTTTGGTTAATCATGTTGGTTGAATTGTCTTTCTAGTTGCTCCCCCTAAGTCATAGCTTAGATAAAGTCTATCTAAGTAATGAATTTGACTCTTAGGGACCAAGTAGATGTTTGTTTTAATTGGTTTGGTTAAATGTTTGTTTTGAATCCATGCTTGGACTTGACTTCTAATATTTTGGCTAATTAACGACAAATATGATTTGTTTGTTTGTTTAGGGTTGTAACCAAGCCCTGATTTGTTGTACACGGCTCGTTGTGATTCAAGTACCATATTTAGACATTTGGATCCCAGTATGAACCTTTCCAACGTTTTCTTGAGTCGCTCAACTTGACCCTTCAAGTTGGAATTCTCTTCCTCGAGTTTTTCAACTTGAGTTGAGGTTCCAACTTGAACTTGGTTAGTCGAATCACTTAAGTTAACTTGTTGCTTAAGGTGGTCTATTTCCTTAAGTAACAAGTTATTTTATTTTTCAGATTTTGACAATTTTCTAAACAAACATTTAACTACTTTCAACAAGTTAGACTTAGAATAAATCGTTACCATATTTGGATCTTCCGATCCGTGGCTTCCCTCGGAATCAATGTCGATCTCGGACTCGTACTCTTCGTCGGACTCGGAGTTGGAATCTTCATTTCTTGCCATAAAAGTAAGATGGCTCGAATGTTTTGTTTGCTCTGTGTCGGATTCGTCGGAAGAAGTCTCATCCCATGTCGCTTGAAGAACCTTCTTTCGTCTTGTTGATTTAGGTCTTTCTTCCTTCCGATTTGGGCATTCGTTTTTGAAATGCCCTTTCTTGTTACAACCGTAACAAATCATTTTTGATTTGTTTTGGATCTGGTTGAGAGGTGTGTTTTTGGCAGTCTGACTCGATCTTTGTTTTTGATTTTATTTCCTTGCTTGGACTTGCATACAAAGCAACTCCTTTCTCGACATGGCTTACATTAGATTGTTCGTGTAATTTCAATTCACAAAATAATTCATCTAACTTTAGAATTGAAAGATCCTTAGAAACTTTATAAGCATCTACAATTGATGCCCACAAAGTATTCCTCGGAAAGGCATTCAGCGCGTACCTTATTGTGCCACGATTTTCCAAGTTGTGTCCAATCAGATGTAGGCCATTTAGGATGTCCTTCAATCGGGCGTGTAGTTGAGAGGCCGTCTCTCCGGGAAACATTTTAATGTTGAACAAGTTATTTAAAAGTAAATCTCTTTTATTTACCTTAGATTCGTCATCCCCTTCGTGTAGTTTGACTAGAGAGTCCCACAGTTCTTTAGCGTTGTCGTAGGGACTAACTCGGTTCAACTCCTCCATTGTGAGCCCGCACTGAATGGTATTAATCACCTTGTAGTTCAGTTGTGCCTTCTTGATCATTGGGGGAGTCCACTCTTCTGGCTCTAATAGTATTCTGTCTTTCGTCGAAGGAGTGTAGCCTTTCAAGATTGTGAACCAAAGCTCGATATCGGACTTCAAGTAACACTCCATTCTATTCTTCCAATAACTGAAATTTTCTCTTTTGAATAGTGGAGGCTGGACAGTACTGTATCCTTCTTGATATGAGTTTGACATCCTTGCAAGAAAAGAATTATAGAAAAAATATTTCCAAGACTTTCATCTTGGGATTAGTAGTGCTTGAAAAAAATAGAGATGAGAAAACAAGTTCTAAAAGAAAAGAAAAAGTTTTTTAAAAATATGCTTTGAAAAACAGTTAAGTTATTTCAGAGCTTACGAGGCTCTGATACCAATTGATAGATCGATTAAGTGCGATAGAGGGGGGGGTGAATATCGCGCTCTTTAAAAACTTTTTCTTTTTGGAAAACAGAGTTATGCAGCGGAAAGTAAAGAGAGAGACAAGTTTGTTTACTTTGTTCGGAGCCTCAGTTGACTCCTACTCGAAGGCCCGCGATCCTTGATCGCACTGATGGGCGAATCACTATAATCTTGCTTTCCGAGATTCTCGGAAAGAAGAAGATCGTACAGATACAAAGATATAAGATAGTAATAACCCTACTATTTTATATGAAAATGCAAAACAAATAAAATGTACCGACAGTAGTAAGTAAAGGTTGAAGTTCAGTCGGTTCTTCCGGATGAAGTAGCTTGAAGAGATGTAGAAGACGTGCAGTACAGTCAGCTTGTAGAAATTAACTTTGAGATGATCAGAAAATTGTATTTTTGCCTCAGACCTCGATCCCCTTTTTATAAGTACCTTTGAGGTTCGATCGACCGATCCCTCTGTTCGGTCGACCGAACCAGCTCCCTTCCTTCCTGGTTGGATTCTGACGCTAGCTCGATCTCTGGCATTAATTAATCATAAAGGGTTCGGTCGACCGTTCTCATTTTTCGATCGATCGAATAGGCTCCTTCCTTGTTCACCGAGATTCGCATTTATTGTGCATTTAATGTTGATTGGTTCAGTCGACCGATCATCCGGTTCGGTCGATCGATCAGTGTAGTTTCCTTCTACTCCTGATCGTTGCTGTCTGTGCTGAGTCATAACGGTTCGATCGACCGATCCTCGGTTCGGTCAATCGATCATGGCTTGATGGTCTGTTCTGGTCTGATCTGAACACTACTTTGATCTCTTCTTGTTCGGTCGATCGATTATCTGGTTCGATCGACCGATCCAGCCAAACCTGTAAAACAGTGTTAGATAATAAACCTACAAAGCAGATGTTAGCACAACAATATAATAATGCATGAGTAATGTAGGACAGTGGAACTGTCTTGATCTCAACTTGGAAACCTTCCCGGTTTCTTCAGTTGGATCAGCGACCTAAAGTTGTTCCCTACGAGAACCCGACCTCACTGTCGCTCCTCCAGTTGTTTACCTCAACCTACCTGCCAAACATAGATCCTCCAGATCTAGTTTGGACTTTTCACATAGCTTTTATCGGCTTGCCAGGACTTTTTCCTTAATCTTCGGTCCTCCAGACCTCTCGATCGCACCGCCAAGCATCGGGTCCCCTCGACCCACTTGGACTTGCACTTGGATTCCACGATCTGCTAAGATTTTTCCTGCCTAGCCTCCAACTAGGTGTTTCCCGATTGAGTAAATAGCCTGCACACTCAGTCAACTTGTCAGATCACAACAAGACTTAACTTGAACTTTTAACAACATCAAAACTTAGGGGGCGTTTGGTTTAGGGTAATAGGAGTGGGGAATGGGAATGGGGGAATCATTGATTCTCATTGTTAATGTTTGGATTATAGGAATAGGAATACAAATAAGGGAATGAATCCTTGAAATTGGGTAATGACTCATTCCCATGTACCTCCCCTTCAATGAGCCATTACGCTATTTTCATCAATCAAAATATTCCCTTATTCTAAAAATACCCTTGACTTAAAACTAAAATTTTCTCCATTAATATCAAATATCAAAATATATATATTTATTTATTTTTTCATATCACTTATCTCTCCTTATTCTCTCTCATTATATTTTCTCTCTCATCATAGTTTCTCTCTCATCATTTTATCACACACTTTCTCTCTCCTTAATCTCTCCTATCACACTCTCTTTCCTCTTTTTTTCTCATTACACTTTCTCTCTCATCATACTTTCTCTCTCCTCAATCTCTTCCATCGCACTCTCTTCCTTCTTTTGTTCCTCATCACACTTTCTCTCTCCTCAATCTCTCCCATCACACTCTCTTTTCTCTTTTTTCTCATCACACTTTCTCTCTCCTCAATCTCTCTTATCACACTTCCTCCTTTTTTCCTCAACACACTTTCTCTCTCATCACACTTTCTCTCTCCTCAATCTCTCCCATCATATTCACTGTTCTCTTTTTCTCTCACCATATTTTCTCTCTCCTCAATCTCTCCCATCACACTCTCTCTCCTTATTTTTTCTCACTATATTTTCTCTCTCTTCATCCTCTCCTATCATACTTTCTCTCACATCATATTTTCTCTCATCATGCTCTCTCCAATCACACTCTCTTTTTTCATTTTCTCTCATCACACTTTCTCTCTCTTCATTCTTTCTTATCATACTTTCTCTCTCATAATACTTTCTCTCTCATCATTCTCTTTCATCATATTTTTCTCTCACATTCATTTTTCTCTCACATCTAATTTTTTCTCTTATTTTCCTTTAAGGGTAAAAAAGGAAACTTTGATTTATTCCGATAGAAGATATACAACTAACCAAACATTGCTTTTAAGAGTGATATCCATGCTCATACCCATTCCCATTCCACAATACAATGATTCCCATTCCGATTCCTATTCCTAGGAAAGAACCAAACGCCCCCTTAGGTTTTATTCTGGTGCAACTTGCACCAACAGTAAGTTGCTAAATTTACTTTCACGGAGGGGTTTGGTGAATATGTCAGCTAAGTTTGACTTGGACTCAATGTAATTGAGTTCAACATGACCTTTAGTGACAAGATCCTTGATAAAATGACGTCTAATTTCAATGTGTTTGGTTCTTGAATGATGCATAGGATTTTTTGTTAAATTAATTGAGCTAACATTATCAACTAGTACTTTCATTTTTGTAAAGTTTAAATTAAAATCTTTTAGGGTGTGCATCATCCATAACAATTGTGCAACGTATTCTCCTATTGCTATATATTCTGCCTCAGTAGTAGATAAGGCAACACAATGTTGCTTTCTATTGAACCAGCTGACAAGTGATGTGGCAGTAACTGACATCCACCACTTGTACTTTTACGGTCTAGTTTACAGCCAGCATGGTCTGAGTCAGAGTAACCTATGAGTTCAAAACAAGGTGTTCTAAGATACCAAATTCCTACATTTAAGGTTCCTTTTAGATATCTGAAAATTATTTTTACGTTAGTTAAGTGGGATTCTTTAGCACATGTTTGGTATTTAGCATACATACTAACTACAAATAAAATGTCAGGTCGACTTGCAGTTAAGTATAAAAGGTTACCTATGACATTTCTATAGTATTTTAGGTCAACTGATTTTCCATTTGGGTCATTATCTAAGGTTGTGTTAGTTGTCATTAGAGTTTTTATTTCTTTGGTGTTCTCCATTCTAAATTTTTTAAGTAATTCCTTAATATATTTTTGTTGGTAGACATAATTTCATTCATTAGTTTATTTAATTTGTAAACCTAAAAAGTAAGTTAGTTTTGTTGGGACTGATTATGTAGCTAGAGGGGGGGGGGGGGGGGGGGGGGGGGGGGAATAGCTCGTCGCACTCCTTGTGCTCTTCGTTGCTTGTTTCTTCAATGATATGCAGCAGAAATACAAGAAACAAAACCTACAACGTTAGCACAAAGGATTTACTTGGTATCCACCTCAAGATGAGGTGACTAATCCAAGGATCCACACACACGAGCACTCTCCACTATGAAAACACTCCTTTACAGTAACTACCGAAGGCGGAGAAGCCTTTACAAACTCACACAGCAAACAAGAAGAGAAGAAGAAGCAAATACAAGTAAATCTTACAAGATTGTGTACAATAAACCCTAGCTAGCTTCTTCCTCTTGCTTGGGATGCCTCTTGACCTTGGAAACGCTACTCCAAGAAGCTTCAAGAACTGGCGGTGAGCTATGGAGATGAACCCTCGAAGATCGCTGTGTAGATCGGGAGTGAACAGTGCGAGAGATGCCGAAGGAATCGCACGCCAACGGCTTTATCCAGCGCCAACGGTCGCATCCCGATCGATTGGATTGCTCCCAATCGATCGGGGAGGCTTTGGATTGATTGGCCGATCGATCCAAAGTGCCTCTGTGCTCTCAGGAAATGCCTGGATCGATTCATTGATCGATCCAGGGCTTATTGCACAAAATTGCACCTCCCAATCGATCGGGCGATCGATTGGGAGCTCTGGATCGATCCGCTGATCGATCCAGCGCTGTTCTGTGCGATTGCGAGCCTCTCCCAATCGATCCACCGATCGATTGGGAGGAAGCTTATCGCGAGGACTCACCCAATCGATCAGCCGATCGATTGGGCATGAGCCAATCGATCGGCTGATCGATCCAACTCCTTGATTTTGCCCAAAATCAAGTCCAAAGCCCCCTAAATCAACATCCGGTCACCTATGACCTGTTGGTAAATCATGCCTAGCATCCGGTCACCCTTGACCTGCTAGAACTCGCTCACCAAGTGTCCGGTCAATCCCTTTGACCCACTTGGACTTTTCTTCGTGCCAAGTATCCAGTCAATCCCTTTGACCTACTTGGACTTTCACCACCAAGTGTCCGATCAACCTTGATCCACCTGGATTTCCTTGTGCCAAGTATCCGGTCAAAACTTTGACCTACTTGGACTTTTCTTAATTGTCTGGCTTCACTCACCAGGACTTTCAATCTGCTTGGCTTCACTCACCAGGACTTTCAATCTGTCTGGCTTCACTCACCAGGACTTCCAATCTGCCTGGCTTCACTCACCAGGACTTCCAATCTGCCTAACCTCCCAGTTAAGACTTTCACCTGACTTCACTCACCAGGATTTCCAATCTGTCTGGCTTCACTCACCAGGACTTTCTAGTCTACCTGGCTTCACTTACCAGGACTTCCAATCTGCCTAACCTCCCAGTTAGGACTTTCACCTGGCTTCACTCACCAGGATTTCCAATCTGCCTGGCTTCACTCACCAGGACTTTCCAGTCTGCCCAACCTCCCAGTTAAGACTTTCACTTGGCTTCACTCACCAGGATTTTCTAGTCGAGTATCCAGTCAACTTTGACCTATTTGACTCTCCTTCACAAGCTTACCACATGAAAAATTGCACCTGCAATCTCCATGTCTTATCTCCATGTATTGTCAAACATCGAAACCCATACATCAAGATTCGAGCTTGAACCAAATCAAGCTCAGTCAACCAGGTCAACCTTGACCTAGGGAATATTGCACCAACAAGTTTACCTATTAAGCTCATTTCAAATTCTTGTTCCAATAAGATTATAAATTCTTGTAAAAATTCTGAATTAGTTGAACCAAAGATTATATCATCTACATATACTTGAGCTATAAAGATATCTTGGTTGATTAATTCTACAAGTTGGATCAATTTGTCCTTGGTTGAATTCTTTGGAAATTAGGTAGAAAGTCAACCTTTCATACCAAACCCTAGGTGCTTGTTTAAGACCATACAAGGTTTTCTTGAGTTTAAAAATATGGTCAGGATGGTCTAGATTTTTAAACTCAAGTGGTTGACCCACATAAACTTTTTCTTTTATCAGTCCTTTTAAAAAGATGAATTTAACATCCATTTGATAAAGCTTAAATCTCTTATGGGCTGCATAGCTAAGTAGCATTCTGATAGACTCAAGTCTAGCTACTGGGGCATACGTTTTATCATAGTCAAGTCCTTCCACTTGACTAAACCCTTTGGCTACTAGTATAACCTTGTTTCTAATAATTTCTCCACTTTCACTTAGCTTATTTTTGAACACCTACTTTGTTTCTATGACCCTTTTATTGTTGGGTGGTGGCACTAAGTCCCATACTTCATTTCTTTCAAATTAGGCTAGCTCTTCCTGCATGACTATGATCCAATCTAGGTCAAGTAAGGATTCTTCTATCGTTTTGGGTTCAATTTTTTAGATCAAAATTATTTGACCTAAATTTCTAAATGATGATCTAGTTTGAACTCTTAGGTCTCGGTGACCAATTATTTGGTCAATTAGATGATTTGGGTTGACTCTTACAGTTCTAGTAGGTTCCTTTACTTGAGGTTGATCTTCTTCTTCGTATTCGTGACTTAGGTTTTCACTGGCTTCTCCTTTACTATTGTTACTTTGAGTTTGAACCTAGGTCTGTTCTAAGTTTTGGTTGGTCTCTTCAAATATTACATTAGAGGGTTCTTTAATTCTTAGCGTTACTTTGTTATATACTCTGTATCCTTTACCGTTTAATGAGTAACCTATAAAGATTTTATTTTCTATTTTGAGGTAAAATTTCCTAAGTATTCTCTTGTGTTTAGTATATAGGTTGGACATCCAAATACTTTAAAGTATTTTATATTAGGTTGTTTATTATAATAGAGTTCAAATGAAGTTTTATTATAAGTTTTATTTATTGTGGTTCTGTTTTGTACATAGCAAGCTGTGCTAGCAGCTTCTGTCCAAAAATATTTAGGTAGATTATACTTATTTAGCATCATCCTAGAGGTTTCAATTAGAGTTTTATTTTTTTTTCTACTATTCCATTTTGTTGGGGTATTCTAGGATAAGAAAATTCATGATAATATCCATTTTCAAGGCAGAATTGATTGAAGTTGTGATTTTTAAATTCACTTCCATTATCACTTCTGATTCTTTTAATTTTTCTATACTTTTCATTTTCAATTTGTTTGCAAAAATTACTAAATACTTCAAATGTTTCATCCTTACTTTAAGAATTTTACCCAGGTGAATCTAGAGTGATCATCTATTATTACTAAGAAGTAAAAACTCTCACTTATTGATTTGATTCCATGGGAGATAAATAGGTCTAAATGCAACAGTTCTAGTATAGAATTTGTTTGAAGTTGATTAGTTGACTTGTGAGTTAACTTTGTTTGTTTTCCTTGTTGACAGACATTACAAGTTGTTGAGTCTAAGTTGGGTAACTTTGGTAAGCCTCTAACTAATCCATTTAATTAATTTAGATTTCTAAAGTTTATGTGTGGCATTCTTCTATGTCATAACTAGGTTTCTTCTTTTTGTGTCAAGTGACACTTAAGTGAGGAACCAATCAGGTTAATTGCATAGATGTTGTCCTTTCTAAACCCTTTTAACATTATGGCAGGGTTATCTATGTGCTTAATTAAACATTTCGAGGATAAGAACCTAACCTTATATCCAGAATCCCACAATTGACTTATGCTAAGGAGATTGTATTTTAGATTTTCAACAAGTAATACTTTCTTAATAAAATCAGTATTGAGTTTAATATTACCTATTCCAATTACCTTGAGTTTGCCATTGTTTCCAAAGGCAACAGTTCCTAAGATTTTGTATGTTAATTAAGTGAATTTGGTGTGATCTTCAGTCATGTATTTGGAGTAACCACTGTCCAATATCCATTTGATTTTCTATAATAGGTAGGAGTTTAAAACCAAATTAGATTAAGTTTTGATTTAAACTTCTATTAGGATGAGTAAATTAAGTTTGAGTTTATCTTAGGTTTGATTTTAATAATTTTGAAAATAATTTTTAAGTAATTTTGAAGATAATTTTTAAGTAAATTTGAAAATAATTTTTAAAATAATAATTTTTTAAGTAATTTTTAAGTTATATGTTAATTAGTATATTTGAATAAATTTATGTTAAGTCCTTAGTGATCTCATCCGATCTACGTTTTCAATCAGGGAATCCTATAATTTTGTGAGATGAGTTAAGTTTAATTTCAAGGTTTGATTTAACTTTATGTTAGATTCAGGTTTAGCTTTGGGTTCAACAAACAAACATTTTTTTGATAAAATTTCGAGCTATAGTGAGTCACTTAGACATCATTAGAGTAATCATGCTTTCGAGGTTTTCAAATAGTCCTATCCACTAAACTTAGTACAAAACTTTGGTCTAACTAGTTAGAATCTGTAAGGGATAGTTTCAGTTAGTTCCACTAAGCCAAATGCACCAGGTCAAAGCCATATCTTCCTAGACATGCATAGACATAGTTTCCCTAATCTACTATCATCCAAAACTTCACTAGTACTTTTGTCAAGTTAGACTGTTGTCCTTATTTTAGCTAGTCCTAATTATCCTACCAGGTAAGTTATTATTTTGGAGGTGCCAACTAATTTGGAGTCTCCTCCTGAATTATTGAACATTTTGAGTTTAAGTTTTGGGTTTATGTCGATTACTTTTATAGTTATAGCTTACTTGATGGTAATTTGATCCATTTGCTATGAATTTGTTTCGTACGTTTGATTTTATTTTATCTTTTAGATTTAGGTTTGATTTTGTTTTATTTTTAAGTTTAGACTTTGATTTTAAGAATTCATTTTGGTTTGAATTTAAGAGTTTAGTTGGATTTATTTTTAGGTAATGAATTTCATTTTTTGGTACATAATATTGATTAATTCCTACTTGCATGGTTAGACGTAGCAACCCAAGCTTTAGCTTAATTCTTATTTTGCTTAACTAATGATATAAAGGATTTGTTGGTTGAGCTGGACTTGTATCCGAGTCCGGACTTATTGTACACAGTTCTTTGTGATCCAAGTATCATATCAAACTCATTATCGCGAGTTTAGAGAGGTGCTAAATCGATTGACTAATCAATTCAAGCGTCTACAATCGATTAAGTAATCGATTGAAGTGAGTGAAATTTCGTAAAGCACAACATTTTCTATGCTAAATCGATTAAGAAAGTCTCCAATCAATTGAGAGAAGTTTGCGACGAACAGTGGACTTTTGAATCGATTGGGTGATCAATTGAAGTCATATAATCGATTGAGAGAATAAGAAAAGAGCCGTTGTGAAGTATGGATGATTGGATTTGCTTGGATCTAATGTAGCAATCGATTTGGGGTAAGGTCAATCGATTGGGAACCCTAATTTACGCAATATAAAGGTTTTTCCAAAGATTCAAATTATCTCTTCATCGTCGGTGCTAAGTTTTGGAAGAGAAGTGTTGCTACACTTTCCAAATTTCAAGAGGCATCTATAAGCAACAAGAGATTAATAAAGCAATATTTTCATTTGTATTGTGTATTTACATCTTACTTTCATTGTATTTTTACATGTAGGCTTGTACGAGATTTCTCCACTACCGGATTGTTTCTGAGAATGAGTGTTCTTTATAGTGAAGTGTGTGCATTGTGTATATCCTTAGATTAGTCATCTTATGGATACCAAATAAATCTTAGTATTAACATCGTTCCAAGTTTTCTGTTGAAATAAATCATCAACAAAGTAATTGAAGCTAATAATTCTCTAGCTCTTGAAGTGTCCTAATAACTAGCACCTTATTAAAACTTTAGGAGGTGATGGAGATATGAAATCTTTGTTGAGTTGTCGATATGATGCAACAAAGATCCCTCTCTAGCTAGCTCAATCATCATAAAAGGATCGTGATTGTAGATAGATTGAAATATTTTGAAGGAGTTATTTTTACATAAATTGCTACGATCAATTTGCCTTCTTAATAAAGTCATAAACATCTTAACTTAAAAATATGACTAAATCTAGAATCACTATAAGCAAACATAATCACTTAATTTTAAATTATGTCACCAAGGTGTCCTATTTTAATAATCAACCAATTAATTACACAACAACTCATACAATCTACTATCGAGTTACTTTTTTAAGCAAGAAGACTTATGATGGATTAGTTAACATGTATAATACAAATGCCCATAGCCAAAGACAATTTTAATTATTTGCTATCAAATAATAAAAAATATCAATCATGGTCCTAACTTTAAATACTTTACACTATTCAACTTGATGACATTTTCTGCAGGTATTATAATGTTATATTACACCAGTAGTACAAATTCAAACCTGATACAAATAAAATACAATGGCATAAATAAATAAATGAACAAACAAATAAATAATAATTAGATGAGAAGGATGAGGACCATCTTCCATCATCAAGTATATATTATTTCAAATTATTAAGGTAAAAGGTTGTGTTCGTGAAGAAGTACTGAAGGATTGATTTGGTAGGTGGGGCCAGTGTGTCCCCCGAATGCTTTGACTGATGACATGGCTGTCATAATTTAAGATTTGAATAAATAAATCAAATCCTACTTTTATAATTTTAGATTTTGCCTCTATATAGTCAAATCTTTGACACTGTTTTGCCGACAATACACAGCATGATGAGTACTGGTTTTGAGGCCACTCAAGTTTAGTGGGACAAAATGCGCAGATCACTTTTCATATCTTTTAATGCTTGTGCTATGAAAATCAAGCCAGCTTGATCTCTTCAAAATAAATAAATTATATTAATAATAATTCTAAGTTATTTCAACCTCCACGAATGGTCTTTTTAAAATATAATTTATTAACGAGTCATTTATCAAATATTTTATTTTAAAAATATCTCATATTTAATTTTATTGTAATAATTACTGATCGCTAATAGTAGAGTATTTTTAAGCGGATAGAAATTGATCATTAACCATTTTATATAAATTTATCATATGATGATTAACACGGGATTTTAAGAATTAGGATTTAATCATACTATGTATAAGTATAACTACTCTGTAATTACTATAACATGTACAAGCATTTGATGGCTATTATAATTTTAAAAATCAACTATTTCAATATTAGGATTGAAAATTTTAAGATTCAGAGTTAATCCCAATGTGTAAAATTTATTCAGTAATTATTATAATGTGTAGAAGTTATTATATGTATAACCTTCTTGTTAGCGGTTATAATGTAAAAAATCAATTATTTTCATTAAAATTTTAAATTTTAAATTCTAAATTAGGAATACTATTATATCAAAATACTCTCTTACTTAAAATTGTTTAAATTTTATTAAAATTATTTAAATTGATTAAAATTATTTGAAAATGATTATAACAACTATTAAATAAGTGTTATAATTGATTGTAGTTACTAAATAGTTACTATAATTATATTAAGTGTTATTTGTTGTAATAACTATCTAAGTAATTTCTATCCAATTTAGGAGCTAGTTGTATAGATATTTTTGAGATAAAATATGTAACGGGAGTCCTTTTGAATTTTCTTAATGAAAAATAACGCTTTTTTATATTTACTTAATTTGGGACTTTTGATTTTTACTCATTAATCAAACCATATATTTTAAAACACATAGAGTAGGACATGTCATAATTCCAATAGCACAAAATCACAGTGAAAGCCTATCACTGCCACCAGTCTCCTTCAATATTTCTATAAAGTGGGCATATCCATCATGATAACTTAGTCGATGGATTAAAAATCTTATCTTTTCATCAGATTTTATGCCATCACTAGGATTTTTTTTCCTTTTCCCTATTCACATAAAATAAAGAAAGAAAGATAATGAAATAATAATAATATCTGTCCTAGCTATAAAGCATTAGTGAGAGCCCCAAATCAATTGAAATTAATAAAAAAAAGTGAGTCTGATACAATTCAAAAAGTCTGATGTATCGCATCATGAAATAAAGGAATCACTTTTGCTGCAGCATCTGCTTGCAGAGTGGCTCATGAGCTGAAACTTCCATTGCTGCCCCAGTCTTCATATTCATTCTTTTATGCCAATATTTTAATGCAGTGTATCGTTTTTGCCAAAAAAAAATTTAAAAAAAAAGAAAAATATTTATTTTTTTGACGTCACGTCAGTTTCAATATACTGTAGATTATTATTATTATAATTATAATTATAACCCAAAGAGAGCCATGTGATCGCTCTCTGGGTGCGATGGACCACGGTCCGTGCCTTTCGCTATTCACCACCGAGTCACCACAACCGTGACGTCATTAGACAAATCTGTCCCTTTTTTGACGCGGAATTACTGACAACTCCTGTCATATTCTCATCCCATATGGGGACATAACCGTCCTTACGGAGCGCGATTGGCTGCCGCTGAATAGAAGCCGACAGAGAATGGTACAGAACCATTGGTCAGGATGGGGTCCAAACAGGTGGGGGCCATGTATCTGGCCAATAGGCGAATCGGCGGTGAGGCAAATCCGGAGCAGGAGAGCCCACGGAGTTGCGGGTGGTTTAGTCATTTCAGGCCGCTTCGAGGAAACAAATAACTGCCACTGTGTCGAGGCATCCGGAGAACAAACCGGTCTTATTAAAAAAAAAAAGGTTCTTCAGAATATCCTGTCGGTGCGCATTCACCGTTCAGGAAACTGACGCTGTTTACTTGGGTTGCAAGGACGGGGCGCACGCGGTTTTGAGTTTGCACTTGCACAGTTGCTGGTTGGTGATTTGTCCACCGCAGGCGAATTGCAGACCGGCAGAGTCCACTACCACACTAGAAAAGGAAACCGTATCTTAAATGACCATATTACCCAAAACAGCAAGCACTGTATTTCAAAGGAGGCAAGTTAGATGAGGGGCATTTTAGTAATTTCACGGCTCTTCGATCTTGTTAAGTGAGGTGCCCGTCCTTCGAAATCTTTCGGACAGCGATTTTTTTGGTTTTTTCTCCATATTTTTTTCCGTCTTTTATTTTGTCCTCTTTCACGTGGCCGAAGACGTTAAACCCTAATGGCTGAAACAGAAATAAACCTGAGCAATCCCTGATCCCTCAATGTAGATCTGACGTCGAGAGATTGATTACCTCTCCCTCCGCGTCATCCATGGCTGAAGGTGGGTGAACGCTCTTCCCGGTGCTGTATACCATGCCCCACTTGCTCACGCTGGATTCCGCAGTAATTGGTAATTCGAGTTCACTCGCCCCCTATACAAGGTGTGGTTGAAAACGGGAAGCAAAACAACTTGGTATTGCCATGGAGCTGTTGCTGGATGTGAACGAGCTTGACAGTCCCGCTTTCGAGCTGAATCGTAGCTGGGTATAATGTTTTCTGATACCTATTCGACTCCAGATTTCCACGGACTAGGGGAACAAAATAATTTGGATCTTGAATTAGAATTGGCGAGAAAGAAGAACCTTTTCTGATCAATGTAAAGGCGAAGCAGAAGAGTTATTATTATTCCGGTTCCTCGATTCTTCCCCCAATCTGCTGACTAGAGATCAAGGAGGAGGAGGGGGAGGAGGCGGAGAGGGAAGAAGGGGGTTGAAGGCGGCCAGCAATTGGTAAAGAAATCGGTGGGCCAAGTGGATGAGATTTAGGGAATAAAATAGTGAGATAATCCAGAAAGGAAATAATTAGTTTAATCGCCGCATATCTCGTGAAAATCCAGAAATTCGATTCAGTTGTTGCTTCGAGAGGAGAGTTGTCTTCAATATCTTCTCGCCTTCATTGCATTGCACTCCACCAAAGAGTTCACTTTCTTTTTTGCTTCGCTGTTATCCTCGCCAGCTCTCTTGTTTGTTTAATATCTAAGAACAGGTGTGCTGCCTCTGGCTTTGTCCGTAATCCCCAGCCAAAGCCCCAGAGATTTGAACAGAAAGGTGCGGCTTTTTTTTAATAGCTGTGTTCCCCCTCTCTTTCACTCATCTCCCCTGTCCGGGATCTGTGAGCTTTTCTTTTACCCAAGTGCCTGGTGGTGACCAATTTGTTGAGGGAGGAGTTTGAGAATGGAGGCACCAAACTCACTCTTTCATCCTTAAAAGGGAAAGAGCGAAGAATAACAAGTGAGTCTCTTTTACCTCTTTGTGCATACTGGAGCCAAAAAGAGAAAGGGAGAGGCGAGATTGGGTGTTGGACTCTCCTGAGATGGGCTTGGAGGTAGTAGCGGTAGCTGAAAATATGTGGTGGTGGAACAGAAATGTGATCATGGCGATGTGGGTGATGCTTTCGATAGGGTTTTGCATAGGTTTCCATTGTCACATGAGAACAGAAAGTATGAGAAAGGCAGAGGAAATGTTAACGAGCATGTGCGAAGAGAGGGCAAGGATGCTGCAAGAGCAGTTTGCTGTGAGTGTCAATCATGTGCACGCTCTAGCGATTCTTGTATCTACCTTTCATTACCAGAAAGACCCACCAGCCCTTGATCAGGTTTGACGAATTTCTTTCTCATGATTCATTTTGTTTTCTGTTCAACATTCATATCGTTTGGTATGAGTTTAGATTCCCATTTATGCAATAGTTAGGTTTCATTCTTCCGTTTAGCAAACATATTTTTTTACATGTGTAATCAATGGGTCTGTCATACCTTATTGCAAATTGTGAATGATCACAAATTGTCTTTCGTTTTCTTCTTTTGTACTGTTCTTTAATTTTGTTCAAACTCGTTGGTTTTCATGTTGTCATATGTTCTTTTAGCTTGAAATGCTCAATCTTTTCCAATGTCTGTTGCCCAATTACCTTCTAAATTCAGCAATCTGGTCCATGCTTCCTTTATTTCCTATTATAGGAATTGCTTTATTTTCATTTTACTTGATAGTTTTAGATACATGAGTTTATGTGGATTAAAAACTTGCTTTCAGGAGACATTTGCTGAGTATACAGCAAGGACATCTTTCGAACGGCCATTATTGAATGGAGTGGCCTATGCACAACGAGTTATACATCCTGACAGACAACTGTTTGAGAATCAGCAGGGTTGGACAATCAAGACCATGAAACGGGAGCCATCTCCTATCCAAGATGAGTATGCTCCTGTGATATACTCGCAGGAAACTGTTTCCTACATTGAAGCCCTTGACATGATGTCCGGAGAGGTTTTTTCTCTCTCTCTCTCTCTTTATATTTATTTCCTTATGATTTTCAGTTCCAAAGCTGATTTTATTTCTTTCTACTGTTAGGAGGATCGTGAAAATATCTTACGTGCTAGAGCCACTGGCAAAGCTGTTCTTACAAGACCCTTCAGGCTATTGGAGTCTAATCATCTTGGAGTAGTTTTGACATTTCCTGTATATCTATCAGGTCTTCCTTTTGATGCAACAGCTGAAGAACGCGCGAAGGCAACTGCAGGGTGAGATGCAATTTTTATTCATAACGGTTATTGTTATCCATTAGTTTATGGTATTTAAATTAGTGGGTTATTTCAGAAATTAATGGCATCCAGATTGCAAACTCGTTGAATGAGTATAGGTTGAACTGACATAGGCATACTTGAGTTGTTTTCAAAATGTCAATCAACAGCCTTGTTAAATGAACCTTGTTGTAGATACCTTAATACGAGCAATTACTTTTCTAGTTCTTTGTTGTAATTCATATACATGATGCTAGCACATAGCTGTTAATATCTATTAATTATGAGAAATGGTAGCTTCTCTGCTAGTTGACTTGTTAAATAATTGTACATTGTCTTGGTTTAAGTAGTTTGGTTACCTTTACAAACAGGTATCTTGGAGGAGCATTTGATGTTGAATCTCTAGTGGAAAATCTGTTGCGCCAACTTGCTGGGAACCAGGAAATTGTTGTGAATGTGTATGATGTCACAAATTCATGTGAACCCTTACTAATGTATGGAATCCATCCTCCTGATGGTCACATGTCCCCTTCCCATGTCAGTATGCTCGATTTTGGAGATCCATTTAGGAAACATGAAATGAACTGCAGGTGATGTTTGCTTGGAGTGCAGTTCCAACCTGAGATTATTCTGAGTCTTGCTTTCATGGGCTTAATGTTGTGTTACCTTTCAGGTACCGCAAGAAGCCTCCAGTTTCGTTGTCATCCATCACTACGCCAACTGGCATTTTCGTGATCTTTATGCTGGCAGGATATATAGGTTATGCTGCTTGGAGCCACTATGACAATGTTAAGGAGGATTTTCGGAAAATGGAAGAGCTTAAAAGGCAAGCAGAGGCTGCAGATGTTGCTAAATCCCAGGTGATTTTTTTTTTTTTATTTATACTAATGTTTATGTCCAAATAGTCTATCTGAATTAGTTTTGTTTTCTCAGTTTCTTGCCACCGTCTCCCATGAAATCAGAACGCCTATGAATGGAGTCCTTGGTAAGCTAGAAACTTTGTTTCTGTAGCATAGAGCAACGATTTAATTATTTGGAAATTGAATGTTGCCTATTTTTTTCTTTTGTCAGGAATGCTTGATATGCTTTTAGATACAGACCTAAATTCAACTCAGAAGGATTATGCACAAACTGCTCAAGTATGTGGTAGAGCACTGATCTCACTAATAAATGAAGTACTTGATTGTGCAAAGATTGAAGCTGGAAAGTTGGAGATTGAGTCAGTACCATTTGACCTACGATCCATACTAGATGATGTCATATCTTTATTTTCTGCAACATCAAGAGAAAAAGGAATTGAGGTCAGTTTAACATCTTTTACTCATTTAAAATTCTAGATACATGTTTTGATTCATAAATCCTTCAATAAGGGCATCATTTAATGAATGACTTTGAGCACCAGTTGAAAACAAACAACTGCAACCAGATGTGTATTGGAATTTGATAATTAGCATTTTAACTTCCTCCTTTTTTCTGTTTTCTTTCTTGTCAAAAGCAGCTTGCTGTCTATGTTTCAGACAGGGTTCCTAGTATTCTTATGGGAGATCCTGGGAGGTTTCGGCAAATAATCACAAATCTTGTTGGAAACTCTGTGAAAGTAAGTGTATTGTATTATCATGCAATGTGTACCCTCTAGCCAAGATGAAAATAATTCTATGATTCTGTGCCCAGTCATCATATAAAATAGTATCACTGTTCAATTTTTAGATTGTGAAATTCCTGAATAAGAAACAGACTAGTTTACAATCAAATTGAACCATTTGATCATATATATATTTTTTGTAATTTAGTTCACCGAGCGTGGTCACATTTTTGTCCAAGTTCATCTGGCTGATCATGTGAAAATGGTGATGGATGCAAAAGCTGAACACGGCTTGAATGGACATGCCAGTAAAGTGAACTGTACATCAGCCAATGGTGCATTCAATACATTAAGTGGTCTAGAAGTTGCTGATTATAGTAATACATGGGAAAGTTTCAGACTGCTACTCTCTGATGGCGAATCCTTACCTTACACATTAGGAAATGGTTCAGTTTCTGAAACTCTGGCAGATAAAGTAGCTTTAATGGTTAGTGTTGAGGATACAGGGATCGGGATCCCTGTGAATGCCCAAGAACGAGTTTTCACACCATTTATGCAGGCTGACAGCTCAACTTCTAGGAATTATGGAGGAACTGGTATTGGATTGAGCATCAGCAAGTGTCTAATTGAATTGATGGGAGGCAAGATAAGCTTCTGTAGCAGACCTGATATTGGAAGCACTTTTATTTTCACTGCAGTCTTCCAGAGATGTAGAAAAGGTGCTGGTGTTGATAGGAAGAGATCAGTGTCTGAAGTTTTGCCAACCTGTTTTAGAGGGATGAGAGCAACTTTAGTTGACAGACATCCAGTAAGATCTGCTGTAACCAAATATCATCTGCGAAGGTTGGGCATAATTGCTGCTGACGTTAGTACAATAAACGAGGCACTTTCTGTACTATCTGGACAAAATGGCTATTCAAATTCTAGGTAAATTTTCAATTGTGTGATTGTTGAATAAGTCTTATTCTTGCAATACATCAAGTTTCATTTATTGGTAATCTTCAAGTTTTCGATCTCCATGGCATCTTATGGGAACCATTCCTTGTATTGCTACATTTGTTACATTTCTAGTTATTGTTTTGATAATTTGTTGAAGTTTCTATTCGCTTTAACAATTCAAGAGCATGCATTGAGACATAATATTACTCTTGGAGCACAAACATTTAGTTATTATAACTACTTCCCATGTAGGTAACATCTATCAGTTCCTGTTTTAAATAGAGAATAGATTTGTTTCTGAAAATTTAAACACTTTTTTTCTGATTTGGTATTTGACATGTTACAATTTGAATCAGGTCAATATGAATGTTTCTTGTGCAACTTATGATATTTTGATATTGCTGCAGTCATCCTGGAAAGCAGCCATCCATCTTGTTGATTGAGAAAGATTCCTGGGATTCCAAAATTGATTTTCGCATTCAGAATGACCTTTTGAAATGGAAAGAAGCTGGTCGTACAAATGATGTGCCCAAGATTGTCTTGTTATTGACTGCTGAAACTGACAAAACAAGAATTGGATCGCATGTAGATGCTGTAGTAATGAAGCCGTTGCGAACAAGCACTATAGCGACATGCTTGCAACAAACATTGGGGATGGGTAAAGTCCAAAATAAAGATACCCATAGCGGTTCAAATTTCCTTCACCATTTGTTGGATGGGAAAAATATACTTGTGGTTGATGATAACAAGGTAAATCTGAGAGTTGCTGCAGCAGCGCTGAAAAAGTATGGAGCAAAGGTAGAGTGTGTTGAAAATGGCAAAAGTGCACTTTCTCTGCTCCAGCCCCCACACAAGTTTGATGCTTGCTTTATGGATATCCAGATGCCAGAGATGGACGGGTATATTGCCATAATCATATCAAATTAAGTTTGTGTGTGTGTGTGTCTATATATATATATATCCACAAAACTAGATGGTAGAAATTCAAAACAACACAGTGCATATAGGTTAACGTTTAATGAGCTCATCACTAGTTCACTTCTGAAACTCACGGATGGCTTATTACTTGTAAAGAAAACTGAACTTGGGAGAAGGCGTGTTCTCCTTCATTAGATTTTTTGTTATCATATACAAATCTTACAACTAAAGAACAAAATGAGAATATAAAGCTGTTCTATATAATCCAACATTCTTTCCATGGATGCTGTTAACAGGATCTAACTGTGCTAATATTGTCAGGTTTCAGGCGACTCAGGAGATACGTAAATTGGAGGACATGGCAAGTGAAGAAGCTTATATGGAAGAAGGATCAACAAAGGCTAAATTGCGCGTGCCAATCCTGGCAATGACTGCGGATGTTATCCAAGCAACATATGAGCAGTGTGTCAGATGCGGCATGGATGGGTACGTTTCCAAGCCTTTTGAGGAAGCCCAGCTTTATCAAGCAGTCGCCAAATTCTTGGTTTCACAGCCCATTTCAGGTTCTTGACAGCATTCGCATTCTGGCATTTGCACATTTGAAGGGTACGTTAGTGTACGTCAGTAGATGAATTCTTGCCTGAGGTCCCTTGCATGTTGGAAACTGGCGCAATGGGGGAAAAAAGCCAGAAGTTCCTTTTTCTATGGAACTGAAAAAAAAAGAGGCTGATTTTGATGATTCGTCTTTGTATTTTCATGGAGCCATTTTAAGTTTAGACTATGCTGTTGTAAATCTGAAACTTACAGCATCAGAGGCTTAAAAAAACATTAAGCATTAGGGGATAACGAGTATCATCCTTCCTGTAATCTGGACTGGATGGTGTCTTGGGCAAGGTAAGATCTCAGGACCATGCCATGTAAGTGCTGTAAATTATGTTTATGGTAAATTTCTTTCTTTCTTTACAACTCCTGGGAATACAAATGACTTCAACGTTAAATTTGTAGCATATTTAATAAAAAGCCCCTGTTCCAAGCCACGTCCATCCATAGGGTTAACAGGCGGGATCTTCTGGTCTAGAGGTGCAAATGAGCTGAGCAACTCGGTCAAAGTTTGACTCGAGCTCAAAGTTGATCGAGCTTGAGTTGGTTCGTTTAATATTCGAACTGAGTTTGAGCCCATTTAAGATTGTCAGGCTAATTCAGTATTTTAATATTTAAAATAATTTATATTTTAAAATTAAATAATAAGTTAAGGATGGGTTAGTAGTTAGTATATTTCGTTAGGTAATTAGAGTTCAAATTTTCTTATGTAGCTTGTTTTTTTTTTTGTTTCGTTTAAATTCACTGTCGAGCCCGAGCTCGAGCTCAGATTTAAAAATGAGCTCGAGCCTCTTTAGTTTTCTCGAGCTCGAGCCAACTCAAGATTGAGTTCGGCTCGATTTATTTACATCTTTATTCTAGTCTCGTCTGTCCTGATCTACCCCTAGTCTAGGAGTAGTGATCGAAGAGATTCAATAGTGCTTGAGATTCAATAGTCTCCACTTGCAAAATAGGTGAGGATCAAGTGGAGACCATTGAATCCTTCTAATCACCGCAATGACTAGAGCATGAGGATCCCTACTCTAGTGTTAATGCCCTCTAAATTTTGCACTGGCTACGCCTCTTCATTGATCAAATTCTTGTGAGCATAGATAATTTGGATTTAGATCGAAAATTTTCATATTCCTATATCATAACTACTAACATCTGACCTAAAAGTGATGTACGGAAATTATTGACAAGCACGGGAAATAATCTTCTAAAATTATTATTGATTTAGCAGAATATTAGTAAAATAGGTCTTCAAAAATTAAATGTCAGAAAAAATTATTGATAAAAAATAGCTTTAAAATTACATAAATAAATAGTCTAAATATCAGCTAAATAAACAATTTAAATAGTCTTGTCAATTAAGGATGGAAATATCCTTAAAAAGATAAATTCTTTGGAGCCTTAAAAAGATTTTAAATAATATTTTTAATAGAAGACTGAGTCGTTACAGATTCTATTCAGTAACCAATTATAAATAAATGAGTTTCGATTAATATGTTAAAGATTTTATACTTCAATGCAAATTAAAAATTATGATACGGGGATCAAAATGACCTCAAAATTCTGGGCTCTCTTATTTTGCATCAAAAATGACCTTCCACTCAATGTTTGAAGGATGAATTACAGGTCACATGGACATCTACAGCATTTCCATGTACTTTGTAAAGGCATGTCTCATAGCGTTCAATTGGAGTTAAAGATTACAATACTTGCAGGGAAAATGGGAAATATTTTCCCTAAAGAGCATTTGAGGATTGCATATGAAATTCTATTACAATTCATATATGTAATTCCTTCCCAACACTCAAATCACGTTTACAAATAAGATAATACGATGGATTGGCCTAGTGTCCATTGCATTACAGGCTGCATAATCATTTCCCTTTTTGTGTTAAAATATTTAGTAAGGGAATTACTTTTACTTTCTTTTCCATTCATACGTTATTTATAGCTTTTTATTGTCTAATTAACTGCTAGTTTCCAGCAGCACTCAACGGCACATGGAAAATTAATTAGATATCGCGCAATAATTGCATTGATGTCCATGGTAGATATGCTGCCGGATTCGACAATATTGGATAAGACGTCTGACTTTGGCAGTTCAAACAATTATTTTTCTTTGTTTTTAGTTGATGAATTATTGCTGCATCGTTGCCCGTGAGAATCCCTGCCAATGATTAAATTGGAACCTAAATTGTTTAATAAACTGAAATGATGACTTTGAACAAATTGTGAGTTGGATAGTCGGTTAGGGTTTATTTATACTAAATCGATGAATTTTTTTTATGAATTAGATTGATTGTCTCTATGATTAATTCGATCATAAAGGTCAAATATCTGAATTATTTGAATGATTACCAAGTGAAATTATATTATTTTTTATATGATATTTATATATGGTATTATAATTATACGTGGTATTTGGGTATGACATTATAATTATAAGATGCTGAATTATTATTTAAAATTTGAATTTATATCTATCTGGTGTTGATAATTATATGTGATTTTAACATCACATCTAATTATAGTGCGTGGTGCGCGTTGTGAATTCTCTTTATTGTAGCCCGTATCATGCGCAGTCAAGGCTCTTAATTGTAACGTGCAATGCGTGCTAAGAATACTCTTAATAATCATGCTTATCGTAGATTGCGAATGTTTTTAATCACAACGTGCAACCCGTGTTGTCAATATCTTACATTTGTACAACGCGATAGAATAATTATGCACCATAAAAAGACAAATTTATTAGAGTATAAGAGTCTGATATCTAAATAATAATAATAAATAAATAAATGAAATCCAATTAAGCTCAAGCAAGGTCTAATAATAGGACTTGAATTGAAACTAATTCTCCAAAATCAAAAGGGAGAGATGAAGTGAAAGCCAATTTGCTAGAATTGAGCGAAGTGAAAGCCAAATTGGAGCCTAAATAGTTTGATAAATCTCTCTTACTGCTCTTAGTCTTCCTTATTGGCCGCATCACCTAGTTGTGATCCACACTGATAAAGTCTTCGATCTTTGATAGCTAAGCTGGTCCCCGACGAGCCTACATTTTGTAAATCAATACCCGTCAGCAGGGGATCAGCGTTGCCGACTTTACTCCTCTAGTCAAGTCAGCACTAGGCTGAAAAGAAGGATTGCCTTCTCTAAGAGAAGAGCTTGAACTCAGAAAAAGGATGCCTCTCACGGGGGCTTTGGCAAGCTCTAGAAGAAGGTGTCTTCCCACTGAGGAAGGGCTTGAGCTAGAGCAGATGGTGAAAGAAGCACAATAATTAACTAAGTCAATCTACTACATTTTACTCACAGTAGTTATTTATTTTTACAAAATAGCCAAGAGAGTCCGTTTGATCAACCTTCGGCTCCTTATATAAAGATACAACTCCTCGTGGATCAACCCATGCTCCAACTACCAGTCTCCCATGTGGACGGAAGGCAACCATCGGTAAGGGCTAACGTAAGGTCATAATCACCTCTGGGAGCATCAATCAAAGCAACGTCTGACATAGATAAGGGTCCAGGAATGAGAGATTGACCTTACCTGAGGTTGACCGCATACCATCCCATGCTTGCTATCTGACACGCTCAGTTTGCAGACATTATCGAGTGATAATTCATTGCTGACATCGCCTCACCTTATGCCACCATGTATGCCGACCTCATCTGGTTTTGTTGTAACTTTGCCTTGTTCTTGGTTCCTGATGCAAGAGGAATTATCAAAGATGGTTAAGTAAGATACTAGGAAGGATTGGAGTCCAGAGGGGATATATGTGGATAGAAATATTCTTGCGACTTGGATAATTGCACTAAGAAGGATGTTCTTGGAACCTGAATGGCTGAGGGGCTTAGGATTAGGGAAGATATTTTCTCAGGGATGTTCTCGTGGCTGGATAACTGCACTATCTGTTAGACTGTTAGTTAAAGAAGTATTAGCGAGAATGATAAAAGTAAAAATCAACGAAGGGGTCTGAGTCCAGTAGAGATATTCTTATGGGGGGGATGTTCTCACAACCTAAATGATGTGCCGAGAAAGTTTCCTAACTGGATGCTCCTATGTTGTCAGTTAGTTATGAAAAGAAAGAGCTTGGAGGGGTTTACTTGAGAAGGTACCGTTGTGAGTTTTTACCATCATAGTTGACCATGATGTTCGTCCCGGTAGGTTGGCAAGAGATGGATGAACAGCTTTGTAAGTTAAAATTATCTTTCTCTTGCTATAGAACTTAGCAAGGACATACACTCAATTAATTAGAAACAAAATACATAAAAATAGAGTAAGAGACTAGAGATTATTTGGTTTACAGCTAGATAGTTATTGCTAGTCCAAGAATTATGTAAAAACACTACTAAAGACTCATTATTCGAGCAAAGCATCCGAGACAGAGTAGCCTTTTACAGAAATGAAAGCACAAACAACTTAAAACAAAATTACAAAAATGAAGTACGAGTGTGTTGTGTCTGACTTCGAGGATCAGAGTTCTATTTATAACCCACTGGTTGAAGTTAATCGTTGGCTGACGTGGTAGCTCCCAGACACTTGAACTCGGTTCGAGCGCCTGGATGTGGTGGCCTCAATTCACTCCGCAACGACTCTTGGTCAACGACTTATCGGTTCTCGGGCGCTTGGACCCGATCTGGCCTCTTGGAGTTAGTTGACGTGGACTCCTATGTCGATCCTCGCTGCAATGACTCGTCGACGTGGCCTGGAGTATGCCAGGTGCCTAGAGCTAATCTAGGTGCTTGGTGTTGGGACACTTTGGAGCTGGGGGGGGGGGGGGGGAATGGCTCACTTTGCGTTGATGATGATCTTTTACAGCAGAATACTCGGAGCAAATTTCTCCAATGCTAACAAGATGGATTTACTTGGTATCCACCTCAAGAAGAGATAATTAATCTAAGGATCCGGTCCTCACTCACACATCCACTATCAAAAACACTTCTTCTCGAAAATAATCCGGAGGCGAAGAAGCCTCTTACAAACTCACACACAGAAATACAAGAAGAAGAACAAGAAGAAGCTAATATAATATGCAATTGTACAAGATTTACAACAAATGAAACCCTAGCTTCTTACTTCTTCCTTGTAGACACCTCTTGATCAACTTGGAAGTATAGCAACACTTCTCTCTAAGTCTCCAAGAATCTAGTGTGAAGTCGTATGCTCAGTAAAGAGTGTGGAAGAAAAGAGCTGCTGAAACAGTGCTCGAAACCCTTTTCTAGGGTTACCGTTGGCGCCTTAATCGATTAAGAATCCTCTTAATCGATTACTATGTCAGCAACCTGCATAAACAACTATATTTTCAGCCTTAATTGACTACCCTAGTCGATTAGGCTTTGTTGAATCGATTAGTTAGATCAATTCAGCACCATTCTGTTCGAAATAGAAAAATAGCTTAAGCTTAAGTTTCGAATAGAACCATTCTGTTCGAACAAAAGGCACCGTAAGCAATTACCCTAATCGCTTATGATGTCCTAATCGATTACACCAATCAATTAGAAGACTGTTCTCATGATTTCAAGCTTAAGTGATTATCATAATTGATTAAGCTTCAGTAATCGACTAACCTAGTCGAATACCAAACCCTAACTTCCAAACCTAAGTCTAGGGTTCCCTTACCCAACATCCGGTCAACCTTGACATGTTGGAACTGTAAAATACGGCAACAAAATAATAATTTAAAAATAGAGTTATTTGACAAATAATCTTATTAGATTTTTCAGGAATTTTTAGAAATTTTCTGAGATTTAATCGGAACTCGTATGACATATTTTGAGAGGATAAAATTATAGGTTTTGGAAAAGGTCCGTTTGGAATACCCAAACATGGCAGTTGATTGAGGAATAAACTTAGGTTTTAATTTAGCTAAACCTAAGTTTATATTATAAAAACCTAAATTGCCGTGCCTAGCATCCTCACCTGCGCACCTCTCCTCTTCCCCTGCCGATTCCTCTCTTGCGTCACCGCCGACCGCCTCGGCCCGACACCGATCGCCAGCCACCGGATGGCCGACACCGACCCTTGAGCTCCGATCCGACCATTGTCTTTCCTCTCCTAGCCGAAGACACTCGGAGATTGCCGGAAATCAAGCAAGGAGCCCTGAATCTCTTCACCGCCGAAACCCCCCTAGCCGTGCCCTAGCTCCCTTGACCGCGCCAAGCTTCTTCTCCCTGAGCCTCACCCAGGCTAGCACCGGCCGATTCCCTTCTTGTGATCCCCTCTTTTCCTCTTCGCCAAGACGCGCCGCCGCCACCTACTCCCGAGCCTTAGCCTCTCCTCGCGCCAACACCAGAGACACTGTGACGAGCCACAGCCGCCGACCTCCTCTCTTCGCGCTGTGCCCTAATTGATCCGGCAAGTACACTTCCTTATGAACTTGGGAGATCTGTGAGGTAGGGGATTAGAAACTAGGATGCTGGATGGTCTTCTATGAGCTCCGATTGACTCGTTCTATGAAGTTCTTGACTGATTTAGGTTTTCTTTGTTTTTATGTGATGTTCTTGGTTGTTACTATGCGTTTTTGATTGTTCGATTTCTCTGTGATTTCGGCAACGGGTTTGGATTGTCAGCCGGAGGGTTCTTTGCCGTGGTTTTGTGGTTTCCGATCTATTAGGAATGAGCTTGTGTATGAATTCTTCTATGAGTATCGATGTTTGAGTTTTGGTGCGACAACTGCTTGTTTAAATGCTTGACAGAACTGCCTAACAGCGGATTGAGTTACGATTTGGGTTCCTTAGGATATGCTAGTTCCGGATTGAGAATTTCTGTGACATTAGGATTTAATTTGTGTCTTCCGTGAAGATTGGTTCGATACCTTGTGAAGTCTTACTTGAAAATGCATATTATGTTGGCTGAAATCGTATGCGGTTTCCTGGAAATTTCGGACTGGAATTGTTATGAGTTTGTTCTTATGCTGGATTAGGTGTTTCAGTGCTAATTGGTTTCACTTCGCAAGCTCTCTCCATGTTGCTAAATGATTGATTTCTAAATTATTGATGTCGCACATCTCTTTGTATTCACACTCGAGTTTTTATATTAGCATTGGGGTGATGATATGGTTTACCCTGCACTTCATTTACCGAAACTCTGGTTGAATTTTCTGTACTGGATTGTTGGGATTTGAATGAAGCTGCTCTTATTCTTCGGTGGAGTTTTGATTGAATTTGTTTCCTTTTGATACAAGAAGGTTTCGGTCAATTTGTAGTGGAATTAATTCTTGATGCTCTGTATCATTAAATAGTTAAAGTTTTTGGAGGTTTAAGTTTGTATCTGTTTGGTTCTCTTTGTTGTTGTATAGCCTTGGTTTGTGAGTTTATTTGACGACCATGGAATTCATTGAGATTGTCTTGCCATGTGGATGAGTTTGATTCGATGGGAGCTTAATTTGGAAGGTGGTTTTGGTTGTGGGTTTTCCTGAGCTCGGGATGGATCTGAAGTTTTAATTCTTCATGTCATGTCTTTTTGATTTTCGAAGGGATAGGATTTAGTGTGGTTAGGTGGATGTGTCTACAATGTTTTCTTAAGAAACTTAAGTTGGGTTTGAGTTTAGTTTGTTGTTCTTGTGAGATTAGCTTAATTGTATAGTACATGATTGCAGGACATTGTTTCGAAACGAGCACTTTGACGTGACGGAGCGTGATTTGTTTCAGACTACCTAATAAAGGCGGGTACTTCTTGCTTTGTTTTCTTTTAGTACTTTGACCTTAGTGCATGAATTATTTTGGATAAGGACTGTTTACCTTGACTCCACTCTTATTTTCCTGCGCTTGATACTTCCACGCAATCTTTGAGAAATTCGTTTCCATATCTATACAGTCTCTTGTTGTTGTCCATGATCAGTAGCAGATAATAGATACCATGTTTGTATGTTTTGACTGTTGCTTATTTATGTACGATGTTGAGTATGCTGGCTTCATGTAGCATACCTGTTTCTGCTTATATATATATATATATGATGATTGTTGCATTGTTCGCATCATGTCATTGCATGCATGTCGCATCCTGGGCCACTCGTGAGAGTGGTAGCTGGAGTTGATGCCGCTTGTCTTGTCGTGCCGCACTCGGCCACTCGTGTGAGTGGTAGCTGGAGTACGAGCAGCAGGGACCCCCTTCGCTGTGTAGCTAGTTAGCTACTCAGCACCTGTCCATTCGGTCACTCGCGGGAGTGGCGGCCTTTGGATGGTACAGTTGTCATTGATCCGGCCTCTCGACCATACATGGGTCATGGTGCAGAGAGGTGGGCGGGGTGACCATCCGTGCATACGCTGTTATTATGCCTGCTTTGGCTGCTGCTGTTTACGTATGTTATTATTGCTTACTTATGCTGATGTGGTATATTTATGCTGTCGTTGCTTCTTGTTGTTGTTCACTTATGCTGATATGCTGTCTTATGTTGAGATATGCTCTCGTTGTAGGCGAATAGACCTTGGTGTATTTATTGGAAATGTTTATATGTCTGACACATTACCTCTATAGTTACGAGCAGTATTGTAGCAGATTAGTACCATTCTTGACCTTCTATATCTAGCCTAGGATATGGTTCCAGGTATGAACATTGATTATGGTTTCATTTTGTATATGCTACTTCTCTTATGAGACTGTATACTGTTGATACTCTCTACTTACATGTTATGTTCATGCACTATCTCTTCTCTTTACCCGCTGAGTTCCAATACTCACCACCCCACAAAATGGTTTTCTTTCGCCAGGTAATAGATAGATGAGTCATGGATGCTTGGAGAGATGTCGGCTGCCAGTCCTGGGTCCTGCGCTATATCAGTTTTATTTCCGCTTTACTTGTATTTTTAGTATACAGTGATTTTGGTATTGTATGAGTTGGTCTGTGTTTTACGTTCGTATCGCTTTATGTCTTCCGCTGCTGTGTGTTTACGTTCAGCCGTGTAGGCTTATTAAACTGCGTGGTGGTATTTATTTTGTTCCAACCGAGTGGGCTGATGATATAAACTGCGTGGTTGTGTTTATTTCATTTTTGTTCAGCCGGGTAGGCTGAGTATATTAAACTGCGTGTCATGTTGTTTATATTTTGTATATATATTCCAGCCGAGTGTGGCTGAGGTATATTTTATATGTAGTAATGTTTCAGATTGTCACCCGTACAGGGGAGATGCTGCCGAAATTTCTTCGGACAGAGACTCCTCTGGGGCGTGACAATTTAGTGGTATTAGAGCCAAGTTGCGAAGCCTATTTTTATGTTTCAAATTTTCTGATTTGTTTTTCATGTTTTGGATTTTGAGTTAAGTTGATACCAATTTAGTGGTATCAGAGCGGGTTTACGATGTTTGTTTGTTTTTCGAATTTTTGATTTTCGAGTTAATCTGATACCATTTAGTGGTATCAGAGCAGTTTCGATCTTGTTTTGATTTATGATTTTTGAGTTAATCTGATACCAATTTTTGGTATCAGATTGGATTTGCAATACTTGCTTTTCGTTTTGGATTCTTGGAGTTAGTCTGATACCAATTTTGTGGTATCAGAGCATGGTTCGAGTCAAATGTTGTGTTTTGTGTTTTGAAATTTTGATCTTGTTTCGATTTATGATTTTTGGTGTTCCAATTGTTTTGTTTTCCCTTTGTAAGTTGATCCCTCGATGTGACTCTCGAGTTGTGGGACCAGGCAGCGGCATGACATCTCCAAGCTATAGGAGGTATGTTGGTATAATGTCATTGTACATATTTATTGTTACTTGACTAGTTGTTTATGCCATGTATGATTTTTGTTGTGTCAGTCATTGGTTAGATCATATGTTGTGATATGTTGATTCTTGATGATTTACGGGTGGATATCCTCTTACACAACATCTAAATGTGGTAATATTTGATTTTCAGATACTTTATTAGTGGATATATGACTTGAGGATTTATTGTTTGGTATTTGAGGTGGATAGAAACATAAGGAGTAGCACTTGTGTGATGGTTATGGATTTGGTGATTTGTAGTTGGTGATCTGATTTCAATGATCTTATGATTGATTGACCCTTTGGATTTTGGATTAGAACTTTTGTATGGTGGATACTTGAGTATTTGGAGGATCTATTGATAGTGGATTATGGATTTCTGAAGTAGTTGACTTAACTACGGTTAGCTAGAAAGTAGTGTGGAGTAGCGGCAACATGATGAGCTCATAACCCACAGAGTCATATCTTACGATTGGAGATTTGTTTATGGATACTTGGATTGAATGGTATAAGAGTATCTTGTTTGGTTGTTATCCTTGGATGAGGATCCCCGAGTTGAGTAGTAAATTTGGGGACCAAATTTTTATTAGGGGGGAGAATGTAAAATACGGTAACAAAATAATAATTTAAAAATAGGGTTATTTGACAAATAATCTTATTAGATTTTTCAGGAATTTTTAGAAATTTTCTGATATTTAATCGGAACTCGTATGACATATTTTGAGAGGATAAAATTATAGGTTTTGGAAAAGGTCCGTTTGGAATACCGAAACATGGCAGTTGATTGAGGAATAAACTTAGGTTTTAATTTAGCTAAACCTAAGTTTATATTATAAAAACCTAAATTGCCGTGCCTAGCATCCTCACCCGCGCACCTCTCCTCTTCCCCTGCCGATTCCTCTCTTGCGTCACCGCCGACCGCCTCGGCCCGACACCGATCGCCAGCCACCGGATGGCCGACACCGACCCCTGAGCTCCGATCCGACCATTGTCTTTCCTCTCCTAGCCGAAGACACTCGGAGATTGCCGGAAATCAAGCAAGGAGCCCTGAATCTCTTCACCGCCGAAACCCCCCTAGTCGTCCCCTAGCTCCCTTGACCGCGCCGAGCTTCTTCTCCCTGAGCCTCACCCAGGCGAGCACCGGCCGATTCCCTTCTTGTGATCCTCTCTTTTCCTCTTCGCCAAGACGTGCCGCCGCCACCTACTCCCGAGCCTTGGCCTCTCCTTGCGCCAACACCAGAGACACTGTGACGAGCCACAGCCGCCGACCTCCTCTCTTCGCGCTGTGCCCTAATTGATCCGGCAAGTACACTTCCTTATGAACTTGGGAGATCTGTGAGGTAGGGGATTAGAAACTAGGATGCTGGTGTTGGTGCAACCTTAGGTCAAGGTTGACCTGGTTGACCTGACTCGAGTCGACCTGACTCGAGTTGTATTTTGATGTTTGACGAGAATAGAAAAGCTCTATTCTGATGTTTGACGAGAGTAGAAAAGTTGTATTCTGATGTTTGACAGAATACAAACTTGGGAGATTGTGGGTGTAATCTTTGGTCAAGGTCGACCTGGTTGACCCGAGGTGAGTCGACCTGATTCGAAAAATCCTGGTGAGTGAAGCCAGGTGAAAGTCCTGGTGAGTGAAGCCAGGCAAGGGAAAGTCCTGGGAGTGAAGCCAGGCAGTTGGAAAGTCCTGGTGAGTGAAGCCAGGCAGTTGGAAAGTCCTGGTGAGTGAAGCCAGGCAAGGGAAATCCAGATAGGTCAAGGTTGACCAGACATCTGGTGAAAAGTCCAAGTATGGAGACTTGGCACGGAAAAGTCCAAGCAGGGAGCTTGGCACGGGAAAAGTCCAAGTATGGAGACTTGGCATGGAAAAGTCCAAGCAGGGAGTTTGGCACGGGAAAAGTCCAAGTATGGAGACTTGGCGTAGAAAAGTCCAAGCAGGGAGCTTGGTACGGGAAAAGTCCAAGTATGGAGACTTGGCACGGAGAAGTCCAAGCAGGGAGCTTGGCACGGGAAAAGTCCAAGTATGGAGACTTGGCACAGAAAAGTCCAAGTATGGAGACTTGGCACGGGAGAAGTCCAAGTATGGAAGCTTGGCATGGGAAGTCGGAGAGGGCTCGGCAGCTCGTTCTCCGGACTAGGTCAGAGAGGGCTCGGGAGCTCGTTCTCTGGACCAGACGAAGTCGGAGAGGGCTCGGCAGCTCGTTCTCCGGACTAGGTCAGAGAGGGCCTTTGCAGTTTCTTCTTCATACGAAGGGCTATTAGGAGTAGTCTTCTTCATATCAAGATCAAGATCAAGATCGGATCAAATTAAGTTTTAGGGGATCCACTGGAATTGCCGAGAAAGTATCTATTTTTATTTTGATATGAAAAAAATCGTTTAAAAATATGAAAAAGAAGATCGGGAGAAGAAGAGGGACAACGAACCCTGAACATTCAGGAGAGCTCACTAGACAGGATCGACATCCGACGACGCTGCCCAGAGTTGGCTGATCGGGAGGGGCCCAACCTAAGGCCTGATCGGTCCCAAGACCGATCAGAACACTCCTGGACCGATCAGGAGTGTGCCTGATCGGTCCAGGCCCTAGCCGTTGCGACACAACGGCTAGTTTATCTGTCTTCTTCTTCGTAGGTTATATATCAAGGTCGAGGGCCTCTACAGGAACAACTCTTCTTCCTCCTAATTGCGACTTGAGCTTTGCTGAGCTCTCGGTTTGCTGAAGCTTCGCGTGAGCTTCGTGCTGGTTTTCTAGCTGCTGGAGCCGTGAAGCTGCTGCTTCATCAACGAACTCCGACGAGAAGGCAAGCAAGTGTGTTTACAATTTCTATTATTCTTGTTTGTTTCCTCTATTGTTGTACTCCTCTGTTTTGCTGTTGCAAAGACTTTGTGGTGAGGTTTCTCCACCCAGAAGGAGTTCATATTAGCCGGTTATCCGGGGTTTCATCCACCGACGGATTGATAGGCTTCGTCCACCTTACGGACACGCCGAGGAGTAGGAGTTTCATCTTCGAACCTCGTTACATCGCTGTGCTTGAGGTTTGATTTCTCCATTTACGTTTCTGTTGTTATTTTTCCGCTGCGCTAACTTGATTTGTAGAAAGAAACGCAAATTTGAGGTCGGCTATTCACACCCCCCCTCTCTAGCCGCTATCCGAAGGTCCTAACAGCTGGATGGTCTTCTATGAGCTCCGATTGACTCGTTCTATGAAGTTCTTGACTGATTTAGGTTTTCTTTATTTTTATGTGATGTTCTTGGTTGTTACTGTGCGTTTTTGATTGTTCAATTTCTCTGTGATTTCTACAACGGGTTTGGATTGTCAGCCGGAGGGTTCTTTGCCGTGGTTTTGTGGTTTCCGATCTATTAGGAATGAGCTTGTGTATGAATTCTTCTATGAGTATCGATGTTTTAGTTTTGGTGCGACAACTGCTTGTTTAAATGCTTGACAGAACTGCCTAACAGCGGATTGAGTTACGATTTGGGTTCCTTAGGATATGCTAGTTTCGGATTGAGAATTTCTGTGACATTAGGATTTAATTTGTGTCTTCCGTGAAGATTGGTTCGATACCTTGTGAAGTCTTACTTGAAAATGCATATTCTGTTGGCTGAAATCGTATGCGGTTTCCTGGAAATTTCGGACTGGAATTGTTATGAGTCTGTTCTTATGCTAGATTAGGTGTTTCAGTGCTAATTGGTTTCACTTCGCAAGATCTCTCCATGTTGCTAAATGATTGATTTCTAAATTATTGATGTCGCACATCTCTTTGTATTCACACTTGAGTTTTTATATTAGCATTGGGGTGACGATATGGTTTACCCTGCACTTCATTTACCGAAATTCTGGTTGAATTTTTTGTACTGGATTGTTGGGATTTGAATGAAGCTGCTCTTATTCTTCGATGGAGTTTTGATTGAATTTGTTTCCTTTTGATACAAGAAGGTTTCGGTCAATTTGTAGTGGAATTAATTCTTGATGCTCTGTATCATTAAATAGTTAAAGTTTCTGGAGGTTTAAGTTTGTATCTGTTTGGTTCTCTTTGTTGTTGTATAGCCTTGGTTTGTGAGTTTATTTGACGACCATGGAATTCATTGAGATTGTCTTGCCATGTGGATGAGTTTGATTCGATGGGAGCTTAATTTGGAAGGTGGTTTTGGTTGTGGGTTTTCCTGAGCTCGGGATGGATCTGAAGTTTTAATTCTTCATGTCATGTCTTTTTGATTTTCGAAGGGATAGGATTTAGTGTGGTTAGGTGGATGTGTCTACAATGTTTTCTTAAGAAACCTAAGTTGGGTTTGAGTTTAGTTTGTTGTTCTTGTGAGATTAGCTTAATTGTATAGTACATGATTGCAGGCCATTGTTTCGAAACGAGCACTTTGACGTGACGGAGCGTGATTTGTTTCAGACTACCTAGTAAAGGCGGGTACTTCTTGCTTTGTTTTCTTTTAGTACTTTGACCTTAGTGCATGAATTATTTTGGATAAGGACTGTTTACCTTGACTCCACTCTTATTTTCCTGCGCTTGATACTTCCACGCAATCTTTGAGAAATTCGTTTCCATATCTATATAGTCTCTTGTTGTTGTCCATGATCAGTAGCAGATAATAGACACCATGTTTGTATGTTTTGACTGTTGCTTATTTATGTACGATGTTGAGCATACTGGTTTCATGTAGCATACCTGTTTCTGCTTATATATATATATATATGATGACTGTTGCATTGTTCGCATCATGTCATTGCATGCATGTCGCATCCTCGGCCACTCGTGAGAGTGGTAGCTGGAGTTGATACCACTTGTCCTGTCGTGCCGCACTCGGCCACTCGTGTGAGTGGTAGCTGGAGTACGAGCAGCAGGGACCCCCTTCGCTGTGTAGCTAGTTCGCTACTCAGCACCTGTCCATCCGGTCACTCGCGGGAGTGGCGGCCTTTGGGTGGTACAGTTGTCATTGATCCGGCCTCTCGACCATACATGGGTCGTGGTGCAGAGAGGTGGGCGGGGTGACCATCCGTACATACGCTGTTATTAAGCCTGCTTTGGCTGCTGCTGTTTACGTATGTTATTATTGCTTACTTATGCTGATGTGGTATATTTATGCTGTCGTTGCTTCTTGTTGTTGTTCACTTATGCTGATATGCTGTCTTATGTTGAGATATGCTCTCGTTGTAGGCGAATAGACCTTGGTGTATTTATTGGAAATGTTTATATGTCTGACACATTACCTCTATAGTTACGAGCAGTATTGTAGCAGATTAGTACCATTCTTGACCTTCTATATCTAGCCTAGGATATGGTTCCAGGTATGAACATTGATTATGGTTTCATTTTGTATATGCTACTTCTCTTATGAGACTGTATACTGTTGATACTCTCTACTTACATGTTATGTTCATGCACTATCTCTTCTCTTTACCCGCTGAGTTCCAATACTCACCACCCCACAAAATGGTTTTCTTTCGCCAGGTAATAGATAGATGAGTCATGGATGCTTGGAGAGATGTCGGCTACCAGTCCTGGGTCCTGCGCTATATCGGTTTTATTTCCGCTTTACTTGTATTTTTAGTATACAGTGATTTTGGTATTGTATGAGTTGGTCTGTGTTTTACGTTCGTATCGCTTTATGTCTTCCGCTGCTGTGTGTTTACGTTCAGCCGTGTAGGCTTATTAAACTGCGTGGTGGTATTTATTTTGTTCCAACCGAGTGGGCTGATGATATAAACTGCGTGGTTGTGTTTATTTCATTTTTGTTCAGCCGGGTAGGCTGAGTATATTAAACTGCGTGTCATGTTGTTTATATTTTGTATATATATTCTAGCCGAGTGTGGCTGAGGTATATTTTATATGTAGTAATGTTTCATATTGTCACCCGTACAGGGGAGATGCTGCCGAAATTTCTTCGGACGGAGACTCCTCTGGGGCGTGACAGGAACTTCTCATTGCCTAGCATTTGGTCAACTTTTACCTGCAAGAACTTCTTTACCATGTGTCTGGTCAATCCTTTGACACACTTGGACTTTTCTCCTTGTACCAAGTGTCCGGTCAATTCTTTGACCTATTTGGACTTCCAATCACCAAGTGTCCGGTCAACTTTGACCCACCTAGATTTTCACATGTCTGACATCACTCACCAGGACTTTCTCACTACCTAGCTTCACTCACTAGGGCTTTTCACTTGGCTTCACTCACCAGGATTTTCCAATTGCCTGGCTTCACTCACCAGGACTTCTCATCTGCCTACCTTCACTCACTAGGGCTTTTCACCTGGTTTTACTCACCAGGATTTTCCAACTGCCTAGTTTCACTCACCAGGACTTTCACTTTGCTTCAGTCATTAGGATTTTCCTTTTGCTGCCAACTTTCCCGTTGATCTTTTCCTTGTCTAACTTCTAGTTAGGACTTTCCCAATCAAGTATCTGGTTAACTTTTTGACCTACTTGACTCTTTTTCTCATCAAACTGGTCAAACCTTAACCAGAGGAGAATTGCACCAACAATCTCCCCACATAGACAATTGCAACTACAATCTCCATACATTGTCAAATATCAAAACTCAAACATTAAGACTCAAGTTTGAGCCAACTCAAGCTTAGTAAAACTGATTAACCTTAACCTAGGGAAATTGTACTAATACTTTGTATCCAGGCAACTGGACCAGGTCTAGACGCTTGGACAAAGTTGACTTAGCATTTGCTTATCCGGTTGCTTCTTCGATCACTTTTGTGATCCTTCGACCGTCTAGAGTTGAGCTCATTTGAACTCAACTTTGGTCTTCTCCTCAAGCAACCTTCCTCCTAGGCTTCTCGTCGGTCGGAAGCGTCATGCGCTTCCTTCTCATCCTCTGGTGTACTCTTTCACAACTCCTCATCTCTCGGATGCACCAAGTCTGTCGACTCATTTCTTGTGTCATCCTTCTCACTCCCTACGTCGTCTACTCGACTTCTTATGTTCCTAAGTCGCTACATAGTTAGACATAATATATAAAAAATGTAGAGTCTAACTTAACTCAGTTGAATACATCAAAATCAACTTAGGATACTTAAAATCTCTCCCTTTTTGATGTGCATTAACCCAAGTTAAGTTAGAGTTATAACAAAATAATAAAACAAAATAAAGTTGTAATTATTAAAAAAAATTGTAATCAATTCAAGAACATGTTAGGGAAAATAATATCAAATAATATACCTTACTTTTAACTTAATCCTTAATTTTCTCCCATTTGATCAAATCAAAAACATGTTAGGGAAAATTGAAACACAATTAGAAAAATATTTAAACTTTTTCTAAGGGTTTAAAACAAAATTATCAGTTATATGTATTTTAATCGAAATTATTTTTCAAATATAATGAATTTTACTAATTAATTCTATGTTTTGATAAAAATAATTAAAAAAATATTTTTAAGTTTCAAAAAGTACTAAAAACTTCTAATAGAAAAAGTTGGATAAAAAAAAATTCATGAAAAATATATTTTTATTTTGACTAGAATAAATATTTTATTTCGAAATAATCATTTTCAAATTTAAATGCTTAAAAATAGAATTTTTATATAAAAATCTTGCTGATTATTCTCAACATTCAAAATATAACGGTCTTTAGTCAAAAATAATTAGGGTTTTCAAAATTTATCTATTTTTCTTAAAATTTAAAATTCCTTTTTTCAAAAATAATAATAAAAAACTATATAAACTTAAAAAAATCTCAAAATTTTTTAATCTAACAGAAAACATAATTCATTATCAAAGAAAATTAAGTTTTCTAAATTTAATTTTTGAAATAACTTTAATCATTAAAATTCATTTTTTAAAGAGTTTGTATATGAGCTAATTAATTTTGTAAATAATGTTAAAAATGTAAGTAAATTAAAATTAAAGTATTCCTAAAAATTAATTTTAATCAAACTAAGTATGATTTAGGAATCTAAAATAAGTTCCTATCTATTATATTTATCAAAAAAATTTATGGAATATAATTCCTAGGATTTTTTACAATTTGACCCTTATAATGTTAGGGCAGGTAGGCCAGTAAGAGGGGGGGGGGGGTGAATTCCCTATAAAATAAAATTGATCTTTCTCGATCCTTCAACTTTAATTAGTAGCACAATTATATTAAATTAAATCAACAACTAAAAAGAAGAGACAAAGAAATTACTTGGCTACAATTTAGGTGGTTGTTAATTCAAGACAAAATAAAACACTAAAAATTTTCTTTTTTGAAGGCGGAGAAGTCTCTTACACTCGTTGAACACTCAAAAAGTTGTGAGAAAATGAATACAATAGTTGTTGTTTATTTCCTAAGTACAGGAGTCTTTTTATAGTCTATAGAAAAAGTTATCCGCAGCTTGTGTTGGAATGTATATTAAAATCCTAGCTTTTTGTATAAACATTTACTTAGAAATAAGAATCATATTGATCAAATATCTACATTTATAAGCTAAGTGTAGTTGTTCAATTAATTTATATTGTAGATAATATGGTGTGTGGTGTCACACACAGAAGATCATATTATCAATTCCTTATAAATTATAAACAGTAGTTCACGACTAAGATGGAAATGAGCAAACCATTGGAATAGTCGTAGTGTAGTTTGATATTAGTTTATCTTAACTATAAAATTACACTAGTACACTCTGAGTGTATTGATCAGGACCATTTAAGGTAAGTTCTTTTTATACCGACTGAATAAAAGAACAAGACCTTTGTTATTATGGAAGTGTGTGCTCTTAATCATGATATAATAACAAGCACATATACTTAATATTCATTTCTTTGATTTATCAAAGGGTGTGATTTAGTTCGATAAATCAATAGGCCCGATAAGTTCGGAAATGATACTATTTATATGGTGTGTTGTTGATTATAGAATGGAACTGTGTCATAGTAATCTAGGTTGATAATGTCCCCAAGAGGAGCTCATAAGGATTGTCATGTTAAATCCTGCAGGTGGACTTAGTCCGACATGACAATAAAGTTGAGTGGTACTACTCTTGAAATTAAATATTAATTAAATGAGTTGTTAGTAACTCATTTAATTAGTGGATATTCGATATCTTAAACACAGGGAGACTTACACACTCATGATAATAAGGAGCCTATATAGTAATATGAAATTGGTGCGGTAGTTCAATAATAACGCTTTAGTGGAGTGAGTTATTATTGATGAACTCGAGTTGGGTGTTTGGGGCGAACACAGGAAGATCAAGTTCATCGGGAGACCAAAACCAATTCCTCCTCTCGGTCCCTGTCGTAGCCTCTTATTTATAAAGTATTATACCTACCTATACTCACCTTCTTACCCACCTTAAGGTGGCCGGCTAAGCCTAGCTTGAACCCAAGCTTAGGTGGCCGACCACAACACAATAAAAGGATTTTAATTTTTAAAATCTTTTCTTATGTGGAAGCCATGGTTTTAAAAGAGAGTTTAAAATTTAAATCTTTCCTTTTATAACTTTCTATAAAGGATTAAGAGAAAGGTTTGATATATTTTCTTATTTGTAGTTAAAAGGAAAATTTTAATTTTTTGATAAAACTTTACTTTTTTGTAACCATCCTCATGATTTTAAAAGAGAGTTTTAAAATTATAAATCTTTCCTTTTATGGTTTTCTACAAAAGATTAAGAGAAAGATTTGATATCTTTCCTTATTTGTAGTTAAAAGGAAGATTTTAATTTTGGAGAAAACTTTCCTTTTTGTAATCATCCATATGTTTTAATAGAGAGATTTTAATTTATAAAAGTTTCCTTTTATAACCAACCATGAAGGAAATTTTTAAAAGAGAAATTTTACTTTTAAAATTTCCGGAAACAAATTAGGAAGTTTTAATTTTGTGTTTAAAACTTTCCTTATTTGGAGGAGATTGTAGGGGCCGACAATTAGAGGTTTGATAAGGAAATTTTAATTAAATTTTCCTTCTTAAACATTGGCAAGGAATATAAGAAAATTTTATTTATAAAACTTTCATTATTTGCCAAGACCAAGGAATATAAAAGAGAGGGTAGAGGTGCCTCACCTCATAACACATAATCTAGTATTCCTTTCTTCTATTCCTTGGTAGTGTGGTCGGCCCTCTCATCCTTCATCTTCTCCTATTCTTCTTCTTTGGTGGCCAGAAGCATCTCATCTCAAGGAGCTTGGTGGTGGCCGAATCTTGTTAGAGGAAGAAGGAGAGATAGGAGATTTTGTTTCTTAGCATCCCTTGGAGCTTAGTTGGTGGCCGAAGTTCTTCATCTCAAGGAGTTTGTTGATTGACCGAAACTTGCAAAGAGAAGAAGGAAGCTTGGGTGAATTTGTTGGTTGCTACTCGGAAAACCTAGAGGTTCCACTGTACAAAAATTTTGTACAAAGGTCTGAACCTTTTCCTAGCTACCATGTGTTCTTTTAAATTAAATTTTGGATCGCCTGCGGAACTTAACACGTTTGATCCAAAACTTAATCTATTTGTTCTTTTAGGTTTTGACTTGGATCTCCTGCGGAACTTAACATGTTCGACCCAAGTCTCCTTAAGTTATTAATTCCATTAAATATTAATTTCCATAAAAGGTTCCTAGTACTGACGTGGCGAGGCACATGGCCTTCTTGGATATGGGAGCAACCACCACCGACTAGACAAAACCTTTAATAGAAAGCTAATATTTAATTTCCTAAAATAACTTTAGGTTAACCAAAGAGAACAATCAAATCACAAGGAAAAGAAAGAAAACAAAAGAACACAACATTGAAAAACATATTCGAAATACTAGAACGTAAGCCTCTTGTATTTGGTATTATTTCCATAAATAACTAGCATGATGCGGAAATAAAAATTACTAGTTATACCTTGTAGAAAAACCTCTTGATCTTCTACCGTATTCCTCTTCTAACCTCGGACGTTGTGTGGGCAACGATCTTCCGAGACGAGAAACCACCAATCACCTTCTTCTCCTCCTAGCTAGGTTCGGCCAACAAAGAGGAAGCTTCGCCAAGGAAGAAAATCAAAATACTAACCAAGCTCCAAGAGATGCTAGCATTCTCTCCTTCTTCTTCTTCTTCTCCGAGTAGTATCCGGCCACCACAAGAGCTCCAATGGAAGAGTAGGGTTCGGCCACCACAAGAGGAAGAGAGGGAGAGGTTGGCCAGCCACACCAAGGAACAAAAAAGGGAGAGAAATAATAGATGTTGTGTCTCATGAAGGCACCCCTACCCCTTCTTTTATATTCCTTGGTCTAGGCAAATTAGGAAATTTAATTACCATAAAATTTTCTCAATTTCCTTGACATGATTTTATTGAGAAAAATAAAATAAAATTTCCCAAATTAAAACCAATGGCCGGCCACATCATTGGAGAACAAATTGGACAAGTTTTAATCAACAATTAAAACTTCCTAATTTGTTTCCGGAAATTTTTAAAAATAAAATTTCTCTTTAAAATCTCTTCATGGTTGATAAAAGGAAATTTCTATAATTTTAATTTTATCAACATGTGAATAATTTTTAAAGAGAAAATAAAACATCTCTCCAATCTACAAATAAGGAAAGAGATCTAATATCTTTCTTTAATCTTTTGTAGATCTTTTACAAGAGAGATATTTTAATTTTAATTCTCTTCAATAAATTATTTCTTCCACATAATAAAAATTAAAATTAAAATCCCTTTTAAATCTAATTTGGCCGGCCCCCACTAGCTTGGGTTTAAGCTAGGGCCGGCCACCCAATATTATACCTAGGCCGACCCTAGCTTGTTCCCAAGCTAGCTTGGCCGACCCCTATTGGGTGGGTTTAGAAGGTGGGTATAGGTGGGTATAGAACTCTATAAATAAGAGGCTACGATAGGGACCGAGAGGAGGAATTGGTTTTGGTCTCCCGATAAAATTAAGCATCCCGTGTTCTCCCCGAACACACAACTTAATTTTATCAATGATAATTCATTCCACTAGAGAACTATCATTGAACTACCGCACCAATCCCAAATTACATCTTTGGGCTCCTTCTTATTATGAGTGTGTTAGTCTCCCTGTGTTTAAGATATCGAATGTCCACTAATTAAGTGAGTTACTGACAACTCATTTAATTAATATCTAAGTCCAAGAGTAGTACCACTCAACCTTATTGTCATGTCGGACTAAGTCCACCTGCAGGGTTTAAAATGACAATCTTTATGAGCTCCTCTTGAGGACATTATCAACCTAGTATCTCTAGGACACAGTTTCCTTCTATAATCAACAACACACACTATAAGTGATACCATTTCCCAACTTATCGGGTTTATTGATTCAACGAACTAAATCTCACCCATTGATAAATTAAAGAAATAAATATCAAATATATGTGTTTGTTATTATATTAGGATTAAGAGCACACACTTCCATAATAACTGAGGTCTTTGTTCCTTTATAAAGTCAGTATAAAAGAAACGACCTCAAATGGTCCTACTCAATACACTTTGAGTGTACTAGTGTAATTATATAGTCAAGATAAACTAATACCTAATTACACTACGACCTTCTAATGGTTTGTTCCTTTTCCATTTTGGTCGTGAGCTACTGTTTATAATTTATAAGGTACTGATAACATCATCTTCTGTATGTGACACCACATACTATATTATCTACAATATAAATTAAATGAACAACTACAAACAAATGTAGACAATTAGACCAAATGTGATTCTTTATTCATAATAAATGTTTACAAAGCTTAGGCTTTCAGTATACACTCCAACAATCTCCCACTTATACTAATGACTAAGCTGCCATATCTTCTACCATACATCTGATTCCCATTCCCTCCACATGCCGATCGAAAGCTTTCGCCGGAAGGGCCTTAGTGAAAGGATCTGCCAGGTTATCCGCTGATGCAATCTTGGCGATGACAACTTCTCCTCGCTTCACGATATCTCGTATCAGGTGGTACTTGCGCTCTATATGTTTACTTGCCTTATGAGCTCGTGGTTCCTTCGAGTTTGCAACTGCACCACTATTATCACAATAAATTGTGATGATTTTGGGCAAACCAGGAATCACATCTAAGTCCATTAGAAAGTTCCTGAGCCATACTGCTTCTTTAGCTGCCTCAGAGGCTGCTACATACTCAGCTTCCATGGTTGAGTCCGAAACGCATTTCTTCTTAACACTCCTCCATGAAATGGCTCCACCTCCTAAAGTAAACACATAGCCTGATGTAGACTTACTGTTATCCCTATCTGATTGGAAATCTGAATCCGTGTAATCCACAGGGAGCAGATCGTCTGCTTGGTAAACTAGCATATAATCTCTAGTCCTTCTCAGGTACTTTAATATATGCTTTACTGTAGTCCAATGTCCTTGTCCAGGGTTACTCTGATATCTGCTGACCATGCACACGGCAAAACAGATATCAGGTCTCGTACATAGCATTGCATACATTAGGCTTCCTACAGCCGAAGCATAAGGAACTGCTTTCATGTCCTCTATCTCTTTTGATGTCTTTGAAGACATCTCTTTAGATAGAGCTACTCCATGTCTAAAAGGTAAGAAACCTTTCTTGGAATCCTGCATGCTAAAACGAGCAAGGATTGTATCTATATATGAAGCTTGGGATAGACACAACATTCTTTTCTTACGATCCCTTATAACTTTGATCCCAAGAATGTGTGCACATTCTCCTAAGTCTTTCATATCAAATTGTTTGGACAACCATACCCTTACGTCTGATAATACCTTGACATTGTTGCCGATTAACAAAATATCATCTACGTATAGTACAAGAAATACCACCACGTTTCCGTTACACTTCTTATATACACAAGACTCATCCGGACTTTGAATAAATCCATATGACTGGATTACTTCATTAAACCGGATGTTCCAAGACCTTGAAGCTTGCTTCAGTCCATAAATGGACCGATTGAGCTTGCACACTAGATGCTCTTTGCCTTTTCAATGAACCCTTCGGTTGCTTCATATGGATGTTCTCTTCAAGACTTCTATTAAGGAAAGTCATCTTGACATCCATTTGGCAAATCTCATAATCCATATGAGCAAAGAATGGATAAGAGTATCCGGATAGACTTAAGCATGACTACCGGTGAAAAGTCTCCTCATAATCGATTCCCTCTTTTGAGTGTACCCTTTTGCAACAAGCCTAGCTTTGAAGGTTTCTACCTTCCCGTCATCCCTCTTTTCCTTTTGTAGATCCACTTGCATCCAACGGCTTTTACACCATCGGTGGTTCTCAAGCTCCCAAACCTTATTAGAGTACATGGACTCTATTTCGAATTCATTGCCTTTTGCCAAGATGCGATCTATATCTTGGAGTGCTTCGTTATATAACGGGGATCAGGTTTCATGTTTACCGGATCAAGTCCAAGACTCTCCCAAAACATGAATCTTCAGTCGCCTCACAACCCTCCCACTACGACGAGGCATCGCGTGGTTGTGTATCATGTGTGACACGTGTTGCAGTCTCTTGTGGTACTTCATCTTGTACTGTTGGTACTGAAGTAGACATGTCCTCTCTAAGTTCTTCTAAAACAACTTTACTACTGGGCTTGTGATCCATTATATAGTCTTCTTCTAAAAACTGGGCATTGGTGCTAACAATGACCTTCTGGTCTTTAGGACTATAAAATAAACCACCTTTCGTTCCTTTGGGATATCCTACAAATACGCGAACTTCTGTACGAGATTCTAACTTATCAGCATCTGGTTTCAGCACATGTGCTGGACTACCCCAAATCCGAATATGTCTTAGACTGGGTTTTCGCCCATTCCACAATTCTATGGGAGTAGAAGAAACTGATTTAGAAGGTACTAAGTTCAGAACATATACTGCTGTTTCCAGAGCATATCCCCAAAACGAATTTGGTAATTCTGAATAACTCATCATCGATCTAACCATCTCCATAAGAGTCCTATTCCTTCGTTCTGCTACACCATTCTGTTGGGGTGTTCCAGGTGCAGACAATTGGGATTGAATCCCAGCCTCTGATAAGTAATTCCTAAACTCTCCTAAGAGGTATTCGCCACCACGATCAGATCGTAGTGTCTTGATACTTTTACCTAATCGTTTCTCCACATCAGCCTTGTATTCTTTGAACTTGTCAAAGCATTCGGACTTGCGGCGCATTAGGTAAATGTATCCATATCTTGAATAATCGTCTATGAAAGAGACAAAATATTCAAAACCTCCTCTCGCTTGGACAGACATAGGACCACACAAATCAGAGTGAACCAATTCTAACACTTCTTTGGCTCTATACCCCTTGGCCTTGAACGGCCTTTTGGTCATTTTACCTTCTAAGCAGGATTCACAAGTTGGAAAATTTTCCAACTCTAATGAACTCAAAAGTCCATCGGCTATAAGCCTCTGAATCCTACTTAAATTAATATGACCAAGTCTTAGATGCCAAAGATATGCTTGGTTCATTTCTGAAGGTTCTTTTCTCTTATTAGAATTAGAAGATGAGTTATAAATTTCCATGTTTTGCTTTGTGGAAGAAATTGGATTTAAAATATACAAATTGCCAACTAATGCACCAGAACAGATAATCACTTTATTTCTTTTAATAACTACATCGTTACTGAAAGAAACTGAATATCCATCTAAAAACAGTTTTGAAACTGAAATTAAATTCTTTCTAAAACTGGGTACATAAAGACAATTTCTTAAAATCAAATTTCTATTTCTACTAAAAGATAAGTAGACGTCTCCCACTAACAGATGCCACCTTAGTAGCATTGCCCATGTAGAGGGTAATTTCTCCTTCAGATAGTCGTCGGGTTTCTGGAACCCCAAGGAATTGCAGACATGATCGATGACTCCGTATCTACACACCAGGTCTTTGGTAGATAACACCGCTAAACATGTTTCAACAACTAGAGTATGAGATATACCTTTGTTTTGGTTCCTACGAGGACGATCCGCCTTCCAATGTCCTGCTTACAGATGAAGCACTTGCCCTTGGCTTCTTCATTCCAACTTTAACCCGTACACTGAGATTTATTCACTTTCTTTCTGAACCACTTGTTTCTTCTTCTTCTTTCCTTTCGGTTTAGAAGTAGAACCATTTTCGATAGTGAATTTGAGCATTGTGACGAAATAATCCTTCTGCTGCTTGGTAGTTCCCCTAATGAATAAATCCTTTTATTCATATTATAGTTCAGTCGGCCTCAAAACTTCTAGGTAGCGTTTGGAGGATCATATCGATCCGGGTTTCCCATCAATTTCTCCTCCAAGGATCAGATCTCGTTCGGATAAGCCATCATCTTTAGGATATGATCCTTACAGAGTACCCTCTTGCATGGTGGTCATCATTATCTTTCTCATAGCTTCTTGTCTAGAAGCCCTATCCTGATGACCAAAGAGCTCCTTGAGATTGTTCATAATATCATAAGCTGTTGGTAAATCTTGATGCTGATGTTGCAATACATTTGACATTGAAGCCAAAATATAACACCGCGCCATCTCATCTGCCTTTACCCATCTCTTATGATATTCAATCTCCTCTTGGGTAGATTCACCAGTGGGTGCATCAGGACAAGGTTCATTCAGTACAAATTTATAGCTTTCAGCAGTCAGAACAATGTCCAGGTTCCTTTTCCAATCTATGTAATTAGGTCCAGTAAGTCTATTTTGTTGAAATATGATGGACAGTGTGTTGAAAGTCATCCTAAGAATCACAAATAACTTTTGGTCAGAACTCTAAATTTAGAATAATATTGATTCCTCAAACAATACTATTTTAAATTAACCAACACCTCATCACACCGTGAATTTTGTATGCCACGTTAGTGTGGACGTATACAAATTCAACATTTGTAAAAGGAGGGTTTTAACCCATTAATTTTATTGTCTTGTCAACCTAACTTTTTGACAAATAAAATTAATAGTTGGTATTATTTGGTCACACAAATAATAATAGTGACTCCGTTGGGGAGGATACTATTAGATGTGTCTAAGTGTATACCATTACTTGACACTAAGTCCATTAATAAGATTATGCCCCTTCCGTTGGGGAAGATCACACGCTCTTAATTAATTTCCTATAGTCATCCAAAATGAAAGTCTGCTCTAGTGATCCACAAACAAGCTCATCCGTTATGGAGGAAGGCACTCGAGCCAACGCAAGCTTGTTTGCATCACTTACAAACCAGTAATGGAGACCATGGGATTTATTTAAAAATCCCTCTCCCACTTAGTTATTTATAAATGAGGAATTTTATATGCTAGCCTACTAAACTTGTAAACTAACATGCACACACAGCACAATATAAAAGCAATAAATAGAAAATTTAATTTTCAACTATTATGGCTTTTATCTCTTAATTGTCCTCCGTGTGTTGTCATCCCAAGCTGCTGCCATATTTGGCCACCGCCTCCGGGTCTAGCTGTCGCATCCATCTTGCTCCTAGTTCCGCTGCGCCTCTGGTCCTTAGAAGGTTCCACGCTTTGCAAGATTCGATCCGCGACATAAATAGAATTTTACATTTTTGATCCTATATTCCATAAAAGGAATGTACATGTATCTAGATCAAAAATAAAATCCTAATAAAACTAAATACAGCTCCTGCTGTATTTTAATACAATCATGCACACACATATAAATTGCCCTTGACATGTCCAAGGGTCCAATCACACACATAATTAACTAAAAGCCATAATAGTTGGATCCTGCATCCACAAAGTTAGCACATCCTACTATTATCCTGCCTAAATTATGTATGACATGTGCATAATTAAACTAAATACCAAATACACAGAGGCAAAACCCTAGCTCGATACCAATTGTTGGTTGCTACTCGGAAAACCTAGAGGTTGTACAAAAATTTTGTACAAAGGTCCGAACCTTTTCCTAGCTACCATGTGTTCTTTTAAATTAAATTTTGGATCGCTGCGGAACTTAACACGTTTGATCCAAAACTTAATCTATTTGTTCTTTTAGGTTTTGACTTGGATCTCTGCGGAACTTAACACGTTCGACCCAAGTCTCCTTAAGTTATTAATTCCATTAAATATTAATTTCCATAAAAGGTTCGACGTGGCGAGGCACATGGCCTTCTTGGATATGGGAGCAACCACCACCGACTAGACAAAACCTTTAATAGAAAGCTAATATTTAATTTCCTAAAATAACTTTAGGTTAACCAAAGAGAACAATCAAATCACAAGGAAAAGAAAGAAAACAAAAGAACACAACATCGAAAAACATATTCGAAATACTAGAACGTAAGCCTCTTGTATTTGGTATTATTTCCATAAATAACTAGCATGATGCGGAAATAAAAATTACTAGTTATACCTTGTAGAAAAACCTCTTGATCTTCTACCGTATTCCTCTTCTAACCTCGGACGTTGTGTGGGCAATGATCTTCCGAGACGAGAAACCACCAATCACCTTCTTCTCCTCCTAGCTAGGTTCGGCCAACAAAGAGGAAGCTTCACCAAGGAAGAAAATCAAAATACTAACCAAGCTCCAAGAGATGCTAGCTTTCTCTCTTTCTTCTTCTTCTTCTCCGAGTAGTATCCGGCCACCACAAGAGATCCAATGGAAGAGTAGGGTTCGGCCACCACAAGAGGAAGAGAGGGAGAGGTTGGCCGGCCACACCAAGGAACAAAAAAGGGAGAGAAATAATAGATGTTGTGTCTCATGAAGGCACCCCTACCCCTTCTTTTATATTCCTTGGCCTAGGCAAATTAGGAAATTTAATTACCATAAAATTTCCTCAATTTCCTTGACATGATTTTATTGAGAAAAATAAAATAAAATTTCCCAAATTAAAACCAATGGCCGGCCACATCATTGGAGAACAAATTGGACAAGTTTTAATCAACAATTAAAACTTCCTAATTTGTTTCTGGAAATTTTTAAAAATAAAATTTCTCTTTAAAATCTCTTCATGGTTGATAAAAGGAAATTTCTATAATTTTAATTTTATCAACATGTGAATAATTTTTAAAGAGAAAATAAAACATCTCTCCAATCTACAAATAAGGAAAGAGATCTAATCTCTTTCTTTAATCTTTTGTAGATCTTTTACAAGAGAGATATTTTAATTTTAATTCTCTTCAATAAATTATTTCTTCCACATAATAAAAATTAAAATTAAAATCCCTTTTAAATCTAATTTGGTCGGCCCCCACTAGCTTGGGTTTAAGCTAGGGCCGGCCACCCAATATTATACCTAGGCCGGCCCTAGCTTGTTCCCAAGCTAGCTTGGCCGGCCCCTATTGGGTGGGTTTAGAAGGTGGGTATAGGTGGGTATAGAACTCTATAAATAAGAGGCTACGATAGGGACCGAGAGGAGGAATTGGTTTTGGTCTCCCGATAAAATTAAGCATCCCGTGTTCGCCCCGAACACACAACTTAATTTTATCAATGATAATTCATTCCACTAGAAAACTATCATTGAACTACCGCACCAATCCCAAATTACATCTTTGGGCTCCTTCTTATTATGAGTGTGTTAGTCTCCTTGTGTTTAAGATATCGAATGTCCACTAATTAAGTGAGTTACTGACAACTCATTTAATTAATATCTAAGTCCAAGAGTAGTACCACTCAACCTTATTGTCATGTCGGACTAAGTCCACCTGCAGGGTTTAACATGACAATCTTTATGAGCTCCTCTTGAGGACATTATCAACCTAGTATCTCTAGGACACAGTTTCCTTCTATAATCAACAACACACACTATAAGTGATACCATTTCCCAACTTATCGGGTTTATTGATTCAACGAACTAAATCTCACCCATTGATAAATTAAAGAAATAAATATCAAATATATGTGCTTGTTATTATATTAGGATTAAGAGCACACACTTCCATAATAACTGAGGTCTTTGTTCCTTTATAAAGTCAGTATAAAAGAAACGACCTCAAATGGTCCTACTCAATACACTTTGAGTGTACTAGTGTAATTATATAGTCAAGATAAACTAATACCTAATTACACTACGACCTTCTAATGGTTTGTTCCTTTTCCATTTTGGTCGTGAGCTACTGTTTATAATTTATAAGGTACTGATAACATCATCTTCTGTATGTGACACCACATACTATGTTATCTACAATATAAATTAAATGAACAACTACAAACAAATGTAGACAATTAGACCAAATGTGATTCTTTATTCATAATAAATGTTTACAAAGCTTAGGCTTTCAGTATACACTCCAACAGAATTCTCGTCTCCGTAGATCGTCGCCCACACGACGTCCAAGATAAGAAGAGGAATACGGCAGAAGATCGTGAGGTCTATAAGCTATAAAAGGTATAACTAGTTATTAGTTTCCGCATCATAACTAGTTCATCCTTTTATTTAGATCTTGAAATACCAAACACAAGAGGTTAATGAATCTAGGTTATCAAATTTATGGTTTCAATTTTGTGTTTCTTTTGTTTTTCAAATTTGTGATTCGATTATTCTTTTTGGTTAAACCTAGGGTTACTATAAGGAAATTAAATATTGAATTTCGTTGAAAGCCTTTGTCGAGGCAGTGGTGGATGATCCCATACCCAAGAAGGCCTAGTGCCTCGCCATATTTGACCTGGGAGCCGATCTCTGAAATTAATATTTAATTGAATTTGTAACATGGGCGGATATGGATCAATAATGTTAAGGATCGTTTGCGATCCAAGTCTTAACCACTAAGAATAGATAAGTTAAATTTGGAATTAATGATGTTAAGTTCTGTTTACGATTCCAAATTTAATTTCTAAAGAACACAATAGGTTATTAGGAAAGGTTCAGGACTTGTATAAAATTTTTGTACAGGGGAACCGGTACGATATTCCGAATAGCAACCAACAATTGGTATCAGAGCTAGTGTTTGCCTCTGTGTGTTTGGTTTTCAGTTTAATTATGCACATGTCATACATATTTTAGGCAGGATAATAGTAGGATATGCTAACTCTATGGTTGTAGGCTCCAACTATTATGGCCTAATGTGATTGTGTGTGATTGGAGCCTTGGACATGTCAAGGGCATTTTATGTGTGTGCATGATTGTATTTATTAAATACAGCAGGAGCTGTATTAACTCTAGAATTTTACCTTTTTGTTCGATCTAGATTTTATGTACATTCCCTTGTGGAATATAGGATCGATATATAATTTCCTTTTTGTCGCGGATCGTATTCTTGCGAGGCGTGGTACTATTGGAGGACCAGAGGCGCAGCAGAAAAGGAAGCTCGATGGACCCGACGACATGAACCCTAGGGCTGGCAACACACGGAGGATAGTGATGGAAGAAGTCATAATAGTTGAAAAATTAATTTTCAAATTTATTACTTTTATTTACTATGATGTGTGTGTGCATGTGATGTGTGCTTGCATAGTTAAAATTCCTCACCTTAAATAACTAAGTGGGAGAGAGATTTATAAATAAATTCCATTGTCTCCATTACTGGTTTGTAAGTGATGCAACAAACTTGCGTGTTGGCTCTGAGTGCCTTCCTCCACAACGGATGAGTTTGTTTGTGGATCACTAGATCAAACTTCCTTTATGAATGATTACTGGTTTGTAGGTGATGCATTCAAACTTGCATGTTGGCTATGAGTGCCTTCCTCCACAACAGATGAGTTTGTTTACGGATCACTAGATCAAACTTCCTTTATGAATCATTACTGGTTTGTAGGTGATGCATTCAAACTTGCGTGTTGGCTCTGAGTGCCTTCCTCCACAACGGATGAGTTTGTTTACGGATCACTAGATCAAACTTCCTTTATAATTACTGATTTGTAGGCGATGCATTCAAACTTGCGTGTTGGCTCTGAGTGTCTTCCTCCACAACGGATGAGTTTGATTGTGGATCACTAGATCAAACTTCCTTTATGGGTAATTATATGAAATTGTTTAGGGTTGTGTGATCTTCTCTAGGTGAAGGAGCACAATCCTATAAGTAATCAAGTAATGGTATACACTTAGGCACATTCAATAGTATCCTCCCCAACGGAGTCACTGCTATTATTTGTGTGACCAAAGGAAAATCAACTATTAATTATCATAAAGTTTGGTTGACAAGATAATTAATGGGTAAGATCCTCCTCTTACAAATGTCTAAATTTGTATACGTCCACACTAACGTGTCATGTAAAATTCACGGTTTTTGAGGTGTTGGTGAATTTAAATGATATTGTTGTGAGGAATCAATATTATTTTAAATTCAAAGTTTTGACCAAATATTTAATCAAAGACAGACCAATTATTAATTTTATTTATCATAAAGTTAGGTTGACGAGATAATAAAATTAATGGATAAAATCTCCTCTTAAAAATTGGATTTGTATACGTCCACACTAACGTGACATACAAAATTCACGGGGATTTTGAGGTGTTGGTCTTGACCAAATATCTTTGGGATTCTTAGGATTTCAAATGTTTGTCAATCCCCTAGCTGTTGTACTATAGAATAAACTTAGTAGTCCCAATTATAATGATTGAAAACAAAACTTGGATTCTAAGGTGAACTGTCCTCTCAGAAATGAGAACAATAAAAGTGTATTTTATTCATTAGTTGTTGAAACATATTTAGTGGTGTTATCTACCGATACATGATGTGTAGATACGGGAGCCACTGATTATGTCTACAATTCATTATAGGGGTTCTAGGAACCTGACAACTATATGAAAGGGAAAATACCGTCTACATGGGCACCGCTACAAAGGTAGCAGCTGTTGCAGTGGGAGATGTTTATCCTTTGAAAGGAATAAAACATTGATTGTCTTTACGTACCAAGTTTTAAAAAGAACTTGATTTTGTTAGGACCTTCGGATGCGGATAGAGAGGGGGGGTGTGAATAGCCGACCCCAAATTTTCGTTTCTTCCTACAATTTAGGTTAGCGCAGCGGAAATACAATGTAGAAACGAAAGTGGAGAAGATCAAACCTCAAACACGATGATGTAACGAGGTTCGGAGATGATACTCTTACTCCTCGGCGTGTCCGTAAGGTGGACGAAGCCTATCAATCCGTCAATGGATGAGACCCCGGATAACCGGCTAATATGAACTCCTTCTGGGTGGAGAAACCTCGCCACAATCTCTTTTGCAACATCAATAAAGGAGTACAAGAAATAAAGCAAGAAACAATGGATAATATGAATGTAAATACACTCTACCAAGTTTGCTTGCCTTCTTCTCGTCGACTGGAGTCCGTTGATGAAGCAGCAACTTCACGGATGATGCCAACAACAGCTGATCAACCAGTCGAGGGAAGCTCACACGAAGCTTCAGCAAAGAGGAGCTCAGCAAAGCTCAAATCGCAGTAAGGAGGAAGAGCAAGAACATTTTCTATAGAGGCCCTCGACCTCGATATATATCCTCCACCTGCTGCACCTGTGAAGAAGACAAAGAGCAACACAGAAATCTAGCCGTTATGTCGCAACGGCTAGGCCTGGACCGATCATGCTCCACCCTGATCGGTCTGGGAGCCATCTGATCGGTCTGTGGACCGATCAGGCCCTAGGTTGATCGGTCCCCAGACCGGTCAGCCATCTCTGTGAGGGTTGGCTTTAAAGCCTGATCAGTAGCTTCCTGATCGTTTTCTGATCGGTCTGTGGACCGATCAGATAATCTACAGCGAACCACTGTTTGGTTACTGATCGGTCACCAGACCGATCAGATAAACCTGAGTATCACTGGATCGGTCACCAGACCGATCCAATGCCTTAGAGCTTCCCAGCCCTAAATCCTAAAGCCTTCCCGGTCTAGAGAACGAGCTACCGAGCCCTCTCTGACCTAGTCTAGAGAAACGAGCTACCGAGCCCTCTCCAACTCTGTCTGGTCCAGAGAACGAGCTCCCGAGCCCTCTCTGACCTAGTCCGGAGAACGAGCTGCCGAGCCCTCTCCGACTTCGTTTGGTCCAGAGAACGAGCTACCGAGCCCTCTCTGACCTAGTCCGGAGAACGAGCTACCGAGCCCTCTCCAACTCTGTCTGGTCCAGAGAATGAGCTCCCGAGCCCTCTCTGACCTAGTCCGGAGAACGAGTTGCCGAGCCCTCTCCGACTTCGTCTGGTCCAGAGAACGAGCTCCCGAGCCCTCTCTGACCTTGTTCGGAGAACGAGCTGTTGAGCCCTCTCCGACTTCCCATGCCAAGCTTCCATACTTGGACTTCTCCCGTGCCAAGCTCCCTGCTTGGACTTTTCCGTGCTAAGTCTCCATACTTGGACTTTTCCCGTGCCAAGCTCCCTGCGTGCCAAGCTCCCTTCTTGGACTTTTCCGTGCCAAGTCTCCATACTTGGACTTTTCCCGTGCCAAGCTCCCTGCTTGGACTTTTCCGTGCCAAGTCTCCATACTTGGACTTTTCCCCATGCCAAGCTCCCTGCTTGGACTTTTCCGTGCCAAGTCTCCATACTTGGACTTTTCCCATGCCAAGTCTCCATACTTGGACTTTACCGAATCAAGTCAACTCAAGTCGGGTCAACCAGGTCAACCTTGACCGAAGGTTGCACCCACAATTTCCCAAGTTTGTATTCTTGTCAAACATCAAGATACAACTTTTCTATTCTCGTCAAACATCAAAATACAACTCGAGTCAGGTCAACTCGAGTCGGGTCAACCAGGTCAACCTTGACCTAAGGTTACACCAACAATCTCCCCCTTTTTGATGTTTGACAAAAACCATAATCAAGTTAGGTTAACCCAATAACCTAACTTAGGTTTTCCAATAGTTCTCCAATCAATGTTCTTTCTTGAACATTCTCCCCAAACTCCAATGTTAACCTAACTTAGGTTTTCCAATAGTTCTCCAATCAATGTTCTTCCTTGAACATTCTCCCCAAACTCCAATGTTCTTCCTTGAACATTCTCTAGACATTTCTCCTCCTTTTTGACACACATCAAAAAGAGTGAATCAAGGTTAAGAGTTTCTTCCTAATGAAAGTCCCATACCTTTCATTGAAACCCTTAATTTCCCCCTTGATACTAAAGACAATAATCAACTTAGTGATAATCCCATATCACTCATTCTCAGAAATCGAGTAAGAACTCCCCCTAAAAGTCAACTCCCCTTTGACCAATAGGTAAAACTCCCCCTAAAGGTCAACTCCCCCTTGACCATTGCACCAACAATGTCTTGGAGAGTTTCAACCCTTTAGAAATCAAAAACACCAACTTCCAAAGTTGAAATTTCAGACAATAATCGAAAATCAGCATTTTGACACGCTCTGATCGGTTACCAGACCGATCATAACCTCACTGGATCGGTCACCAGACCGATCCACACTTCTCTGGATCGGTCCAGTGACAGATCCAGACTTCCCTGGACCGATCAGGATCCCTTCTGATCGGTCCACAAATCTCTGATAGGGATTTCTGTTTTTTTCTCCCGAAATTCAGAAACCCCTAAAAAATCACAGAAAATTCCAAGAATTGTAAAATTTTGAGGATACATTCCTCATAACATATATTATCATGGAAAAATAGTTTTCTATGAAAATAACTTCCATTTTTAAATCTTGATACAAAGTTCAAAAAACTTTGAAATAGCTCAAGGTTAATCCATCTTTGTGTCAACTTGCTCAATGATGAATGCTATCATTAGAAAAGCTTCATCAAGGTTTTTCAAATCAATTTTGAAATGATTTTAAACCATTTAATTTAGGACCACAATCTTAGGGCTAAGTGTACATGACTTGTACGCAAGCTTTCCCTATGATCCTCAATTTCGAATTAGGCTCATCTAGGTACAAGAACTATGCACCTTGATCCTAACTTATAATCCTAATATCTCACACACATCTAAGGTGTATCAAACACATCCAAGTCAATTTTGATGTGAGATATGGGTTTAGGTCATCTTAAGCTAAGTTCTCATGCATTTTCTAAACAACAATTTGATCTCCATATCAAATTGTGTTTTTATCCTTAAATCAATTTAATTGATCATACATGCAAGAGATGATGACATGACATAAAATAATATCATAAGTGGAAACATGTGCCAATGTCATGATGTCATGGCATAAAGTATGAAACTTAAATAAAGCATGACATATAACTAACCTAAGCATTATCATGACATTTCAAATGATAGTAAATTAGATATGATGTCATGACATGGCATATGGCAAACAATATATGGCAAATAACATATAAAGGTATAGAAAATACCTAATTCTAGCTTTAGTTGCCATTTTTGATAATTTTGATCATTTTGCCATAAATTCTATATTCCTAAGTGTAATAGATCTAAAATCATATACTAAAGATTTTTAGATCACTATGTGCCAATTAGATTGACCCTAGAAAATTCCTCAAGTGTGGTTGGCACATCCTAATCACCTTAGGAATGAGTAAAATTTTAAATTTCATTTTCAAGGCTTGATTACACCTTAAAAATTCCTAAAATGCCACATTTTGCCATGATTAGGTTAACTACCTATCCAATTAAGGTTGGCACACCCTAACCCATCTAGCGTGATGGAATCATGCTCCTAGGAACCGAAAACCTATTTGAGCTCATTGGGTTCACTAAATATTCACTAGGGATGACTTCCCTAGCAACCCTCCTAATGACCCTCCTAGGCTTTAAAGCCTTGGTCATTTGGGACTCATCAAGATCAACTCTAGGGGTGACTCCCCTTGTGACCTTGGTGATGGTCTTCCTAGCCCTAGGTCTTGTTCCATAATCGAATGGAACATTATGATAAGTGGGCTTGACCACTTGAGACTTAGGTTTGTGACTCAAACCTCTCATGTCCTTGGGCTTTTGTTTTTGACCCTTAGACCCTAAAGATGACTTCTCCAAATTCTTAAGGGCCTTTTCTAAAGTGTCAAGTCTTGACCTTAAGACTTGATTTTCCTTCTCTAATACCTCAAGTTTTAATTTGCCATTTTTCTTTGAGGTATTCCTAGGCATGTGTTTAGTTATTTTGGGATTCCTATTTAGGTTTTCCTTAACCTTAGATGAATTAATTCTAGGGTTGGTACTTCTAGTATTGTCCTTATCTAGACTAACATGTTTGGCACCTAAGCACATGTATCGGTTTCTATAGTTATCATGCTTATCATTATTGACAAATGCAATAAAGCTACTAGCATGTGTCTTATTAGAATTGCAAGGATATGCCTTAAAGGGTACCTTAGGGTTTGCCTTAGCTCCCCCCATAGAGGTGCTTGGTCTCTTGTCCTTATGAGGTTGCCTCTCCCTCGGACATTGGCTCCTATAATGTCCCCTTTGCTTGCATTGGAAGCACACCACGTGCTCCTTGCCCTTGCGTATCGGGACTCCGACTTCCTTGACCTTTGGCGCCGGTGGAGTCTTCCTAATCCTCTTTGGACATTTACTCTTGTAATGCCCATATTCCCTACACTCAAAGCACATTATATGTAATTTACTTGAAATTAAGTTGCTTGAGTTACCTAGGGTTGAGGATGGATATAAGCTCTCTTCTTCATCCCTTCCGGAGGTAGAGACTTCTTCTTCTTGCTCCAATCTTGAAGAAGAACTCTTCTCCTCTTCTTCTTTAGATGTTGAGTAGCCCTCAACTTCTAATTCCATACCTCCATGATGTGAGCTACTTGGCTCACTTGACTCCTCTTCATGACTTGAATTGGAACTCTCCTCATGGAACTTAGCCAAGTTGTTCCACAACTCCTTGGCATCGTTGTATAATGAAAATTCAAAGATTTTCGTTACCTCGTCGTTGATCATGGATCGGTGGATTTGTTCCTTCGTCCACTTCTTCTTCTCAAGAGGTTCTCCTTCTTTATCCACCGGAGGAATAAAACCTACTTGTACACAATTCCAATTTACTAGGTTAGTCATAAGAAAATACTTCATTCTTACCTTCCAATACGCGAAGTCGTCGCGATCGTAGAAGGGTGGAATCGTGATGTCTTATCCAAGTCGATCCATTCTCTAGCTTGTGCTCCCCCGGGTGTTAATCCATCGAAGAGCAACCTTGCTCTGATACCACTTGTTAGGACCTTCGGATGCGTCTAGAGAGGGGGGGTGTGAATAGCCGACCCCAAATTTTCGTTTCTTCCTACAATTTAGGTTAGCGCAGCTAAAATACAATGTAGAAACGAAAGTGGAGAAGATCAAACCTCAAACACGATGATGTAACGAGGTTCGGAGATGATACTCCTACTCCTCGGCGTGTCCGTAAGGTGGACGAAGCCTATCAATCCGTCGGTGGATGAAACCCCGGATAACCGGCTAATATGAACTTCTTCTGGGTGGAGAAACTGTTGGTTGCTACTCGGAAAGCCTAGAGGTTCCACTGTACAAAAATTTTGTACAAAGATTTGAACCTTTTCCTAGCTACCATGTGTTCTTTTAAATTAAATTTTGGATCGCCTGCGGAACTTAACACGTTTGATCCAAAACTTAATCTATTTGTTCTTTTAGGTTTTGACTTGGATCTCCGGTGGAACTTAACACGTTCGACCCAAATCACCTTAAGTTATTAATTCCATTAAACATTAATTTCCATAATTGGTTCCCAGTACTGACGTGGCGAGGCACATGACCTTCTTGGATATGGGAGCAACCACCACCGACTAGACAAAATCTTTTATAGAAATCTAATATTTAATTTCCTAAAATAACTTTAGGTTAACCGAAAAGAACAATCAAATCACAAGGAAAAATAAAACAAAAGAACACAACTTTGAAAAACATATTCGAAATACTAGAATGTAAGCCTCTTGTATTTAGTATTATTTCCATAAATAACTAGTATGATGCGGAAAAGGAAAAACTACTAGTTATACCTTCTAGAAAGACCTCTTGATCTTCTACCGTATTCCTCTTCTAACCTCGGACGTTGTGTGGGCAACGATCTTCCGAGATGAGAAAACCACCAACCACCTTCTTCTCCTCCAAGCTAGGTTCGGCCACAATAAGGAAGCTTCACCAAGGAAGAAAATCAAAACACCAACCAAGCTCCAAGAGATGCTAGCTTTCTCTCCTCCTTCTTCTTCTTCTCCAAGTAGTATCCGGCCACCACAAGAGCTCCAAGGGGAGAGAGAGGTTCGGCCACCACAAGAGGAAGAGAGGGAGAGGATGATGATGGCCGGCCACACCAAGGAACAAAAGAGGGAGAGAAATAATAGAGGTTGTTCACCATGAAGGCACCCCTACCCCTTCTTTTATATTCCTTGGCTTTGGCAAATAAGGAAATTTATTTATAATAAAATTTCCTTAACTTTCCTTGACAACAATTAATTAAGAAAAAATTAAATAAATTTTCCTAATTAATTGTATGTGGCCGGCCACCTCATGTAGAGCAAATAGGATAATTTTAATCAACAATTAAAACTTCCTTTTTTGTCTTTGGAAATTTTAAAAAAATAAAATTTTCTTTTAAAATCCCTTCATGGTTGATAAAAATTTTTTTCTATAATTTTAATTTTCAACATGTGAATATTTTTTCAGAGAGAAAAAATAAATATCTTTCCAATCTACAAATAAGGAAAGAGATCTAATCTCTTTCTTTTAATCTTTTTGTAGATCTTTTTAAAGAGAGATATTTTAATTTTAATTCTCTGTAATAAATTATATCTTCCACATAATAAAAATTAAAATTAAAATTCTTTTTAATTTAATGGGGGTCGGCCACCTAAGCTTGGGTTCAAGCTTGGGCCGGCCACCCATGAACCAAGGCTTGGCCGACCCCTTTCTCATGGGTATGAAGGTGGGTATAGTACTCTATAAATAAGAGGCTATGATAGGGACCGAGAGGAGGAATTGGTTTTGGTCTCCCGATAAAATTAAGCATCCCGTGTTCGCCCCGAACACACAACTTAATTTTATCAATAATAATTCATTCCACTAGAGAACTATTATTGAACTACCGCACCAATCCCAAATTACATTTTTAGGCTCCTTCTTATTATGAGTGTGTTAGTCTCCCTGTGTTTAAGATAACAAATGTCCACTAATTAAGTAAGTTACTGACAACTCACTTAATTAATATCTAGCTCCAAGAGTAGTACCACTCAACTTCATTGTCATGTCGGACTAAGTCCACCTGCAGGGTTTAACATGACAATCCTTATGAGCTCCTCTTGGGAACATTCTCAACCTAGATTACTAGGACACAGTTTCCTTCTATAATCAACAACACACACTATAAGTGATATCATTTCCCAACTTATTGGGCTTATTGATTTATCGAACTAAATCTCACCCATTGATAAATTAAAGAAATAAATATCAAATATATGTGCTTGTTATTATATTAGGATTAAGAGCACACACTTCCATAATAACTGAGGTCTTTGTTCCTTCATAAAGTCAGTATAAAAGGAACGACCTCAAATGGTCCTACTCAATACACTCTAAGTGTACTAGTGTAATTATATAGTTAAGATAAACTAATACCTAATTACACTACGACCTTCCAATGGTTTGTTTCTTTCCATCTTGGTCGTGAGCTACTGTTTATAATTTATAAGGTACTGATAACATGATCTTTTGTGTGTGACACCACACACCATGTTATCTATAATATAAATTAATTGAACAACTACATTTATCACAAATGTAGACAATTGACCAATGTGATTCTTATTTCTAGATAAATGTTTTATACCAAAAGCTAGGCTTTTAGTACATATTCTAACAATCTCCCACTTATACTAAAAGACTAAGCTGCCATATCTGCTGCCATACATCTGATTCCCATGCCTTTCAAAAAAACTCTTGCCTTAAGGACCTTAGGTTATCATCTGATGCAATCTAGGCGGCAACAACTTCTCCTCGTTATACAATTTCTCGTATTGGGTAGTACTTACGCTCTATTGTGTTTACTTGCCTTATAGACTCATGGTTTCTTCGAGTTTGCTACTGCACCATTATTATTACAATAAACTGTAATAATCTTTGGAGAAACTAGAAATCATATCTAAGTCTATCTTGAGTTTATTAAGTCATTCAGCTTTTATGGCTACCTCAGAGGCTTGCCATATACTCAGCTTCTATGGTGGAGTCTAGAAAAACACCTATGCTTATCACTCTTCCATAGTTATGACTTTTCCTCCTAAAGTAAACACAAAACCCCGAGGTTGACTTATTATTGTTCCTATCCGATTGGAAGTCAAAATCCATGCAACCCACAAGAACCAAATTAACTGCCTTGTGAGCTAGCATATAATCTCTAGTGCCTCTAAGGTACTTCAATATATGCTTTACTGCAGTCCACTGTCCTTGTCCAGGGTTACTTTGATATCTGTTAACTATGTCCTTGGCAAAACAGATTTCTGATCTCGTGCATAGCATACATTAGGCTTCCGACAGCCGAAGCATAAAGAACTGTTAAAGGGGGTCCCCCGTCCTTACTGCCGGATCAGGTGCTTTTTCGGACTCCACCATAGAAGCTGAGTATGTGGCAGCCTCTAAGGCAGCCATAGAAGTTATATGGCTCAGAAACTTCATCATGGACTTAGACATGATTTCTGGTTTATCCAAAAATTATTACAATTTATTGTAATAATAGTGGTGCAGTAGCAAACTCGAAGAAACCATAAGTCCATAAGGCAAGTAAACACAATAGACCACAAGTACCACCCAATACGAGATATTGTACAACGAGGAGAAGTTGTTGCCGCCTAAATTGCATCAGGCAATTGTTGGGGTTACAAGGTTGCAAACATAGTCCCATATTGGAAACACATGGGAAAGATCATGGGTTTATAAGAGAAAAAGATATCTCCATTGGCATGAGGCCTTTTGGGTAGAGCCCAAGAGCAAAACCATGAGGGCTTAGGCCCAAAGTGGACAATATCATGTCATTGTGGATATATCTAAATTTTTTTCGATCCTACAATTGGTATCAGAGCCCGGACTGCCAGAAGGTTTAACCACCGACTGTGCACAAGAGTTATGGTCTGATTGAGCCATGTGGGTACAATATTGACCTCGAACAAAGAAAGTGGGGTCTCTTATGTTTGGATCAAGAGGACCAGACATCAGGCAGGAAGTCCTAGTTGCGACTAGGCAAGGAAGTCCTAGTAGGTCGGGTGGACCGAGGGGCAGGAAGACCTGGTGGGTCGAGGATCGGACGTGGGAAGCCTATGGTCCTTTGTTTGAGGGGGGGGGATTGTTGGGGTTGCAAGGTTGCAAACATAGTCCCATATTGGAAACACATGGGAAAGATCATGGGTTTATAAGAGAAAAAGATATCTCCATTGGCATGAGGCCTTTTGGGTAGAGCCCAAGAGCAAAACCATGAGGGCTTAGGCCCAAAGTGGACAATATCATGTCATTGTGGATATATCTAAATTCTTTTCGATCCTACAACAATAACCTGGGAGATCTTTGACTAAGACTCTTAAGGGAAGAGCTTTTGATGGGCATGTTGAAGGGTTGGGCATCAGATGTATGGCAGGGTATATGGCAGCATAGTCTTTTAGTATAAGTGGGAGATTGTTGGAATGTATACTAAAAGCCTAGCTTTTTGTATAAACATTTACTTAGAAATAAGAATCATATTGATCAAATATCTACATTTATAAGCTAAGTGTAGTTATTCAATTAATTTATATTGTAGATAACATGGTATGTGGTGTCATACACAGAAGATCATGTTATCAGTTCTTTATAAATTATAAACTGTTGCTCACGACTAAGTTGGATATGAACAAACCATTGGAATAGTTGTAGTGTAATTTAGTATTAGTTTATCTTGACTATAAAATTACACTAGTACAATCAGAGTGTATTGAGTTGGAACATTTAAGGTAAGTTCTTTTTATACCGACTAAATAAAAGAACAAGACCTTTGTTATTATGGAAGTGTGTGTTCTTAATCATGATATAATAACAAGCACATATACTTAATATTCATTTCTTTGATTTATCAAAGGGTATGATTTAGTTCGATAAATCAATAGGCCCGATAAGTTCGGAAATGATATTATTTATATGGTGTGTTGTTGATTATAGAATGAAACTGTGTCATAGTAATCTAGGTTGATAATGTCCCCAAGAGGAGCTTATAAGGATTGTCATGTTAAATCTTGCAGGTAGACTTAGTCTGACATGATAATAAGGTTGAGTGATACTACTTTTGAAACTAGATATTAATTAAATGAGTTGTCAGTAACTCATTTAATTAGTGGATATTCAATATCTTAAACACAGAGAGACTAATACACTCATGATAAGAAGGAGCCCATATAGTAATATGGGATTGGTGCGGTAGTTCAATAATAACTCTTTAGTGGAATGAGCTATTATTGATGAACTCGAGTTGGGTATTCGGGGCGAACACGGGAAGCTTAAGTTCATCGGGAGACCAAAACCAATTTCTCTTCTTAGGCCCTGTCGTAGCCTCTTATTTATAAAGTATTATACTCATTTATACCCATCTTCTTACTCACCTTAAGGTGGCCAGCCAAGCCTAGCTTGGAGCCCAAGCTAGGGCCGGCAAAACCAAGGTGAGTTGGTTTCAAGAGGTGGCCGACCCTAGCTTGAACCCAAGCTTAGGTGGTCGGCCACAACACAATAAAATGATTTTAATTTTTAAATTATTTTCTTATGTGGAAGTCATGGTTTTAAAAGAGAGTTTAAAATTTAAATCTTTCTTTTATATCTTTCTACAAAGGATTAAGAGAAAGGTTTAATATCTTTTCTTATTTGTAGTTAAAAGGAAGATTCTAATTTTTTTATAAAACTTTCCTTTAATTTTTTGACCTGGGAGCCGATCTATGAAATTAATATTTAATTGAATTTATAACATGGGTGGATTTAGATCAATAATGTTAAGCATCATTTGCGATCCAAGTCTTAACCACTAAGAACAGATAAGTGGAATTTGGAATCACTGATGTTAAGTTTTGTTTGCAATTCCAAATTTAATTTCTAAAGAACACAATAGGTTGTTAGGAAAGGTTCAGGACTTGTACAAAATTTTTGTACAGGGGAACCGGTACGATATTCCGAATAGCAACCAACAGCTTGAAGGCGCCTCCAAAGAGGTCCAAGGCGCCTTTAATTGGATAGAGTTTATCCGTCGAGGATAAAACGAAGGTGCATTCAAAGGCTGAAATACGCCTTCGTACTGTTCATTGAAGGTGCCTTCCAACCATGGAAGGCACCTTCCAAGTGACAGATCAGCTTTTTAGTAGTCGATCTCTTCACTTAGGTGATTTTATGGCTAACCGGAGTTGAGCTCACTCGAACCCAACTCCAACCTTCTTCTCAAGGAAGCTTCCTCCACAGCTTCTCATCCCTCGAATGTCGCGCATATTCTTCTCATCTACCGGTGTATTCTTCAGCAACATCTCATCTTTCGGATGCACCGAGCCCGTCGGCTCATTTCCTGTGTCATCCTTCTCACTAGCTGCGTCTTTCGCTCAATTTTTTGTGTTCCTAAGCTCCTGCAGACTTAGACACAAGGATTAAATATCACAGGACCTAACTTAATTTGGTTAACAATATCAAAACTGTTAGATCGTAGAGCTCGCTAGATGAGGGGGGGGGGGGGGTGAATAGCGATCAAAAATTCGTTATCGAAATAGAGTAAGCAGCGGAAAGAAAAGACAAAACACAACGCTAACACGAACCAGTTTTACTTGGTTTGGAGCCTTCGTCGACTCCTACTCCAAGGTCCGCACTCGTCGAGTGCTTTCGTTGGGCAATTCACTAGCATCTCAAAAATTGATTACAACGTTAAGTACAGGAATAAAGATGAAATACCGACAATAGAAAAACAATAAGCTAAAATCGTAGGTTGTCGGAGTAGCCTCGCAGTGTCGCAGGAGTAGTGCGCAATGGAGCAGTCGTAGGAAGAAGTTGTTGTCTTGATGCTGTGTGGATGCCTTCTTTTATAGGCATGCTCCGGGCGCCCGGATCCCTTCCGAGTGACTGGATCGTGACGTTGGTCATCCAATCATCGCTTGCCTAACTATCAGGATAACTTTTGTCTTCTGGGTGCCTGGATCCCTTTCGGGCGCCTGGACCAACTCCGGGCGCTCGGTCCAACTTGTTGGTTGCTACTGGGAATATCGTACCGGTTCCCTTGTACATAAATTTTGCACAAGTTTTGAACCATTCCTAACAACCTATTGTGTTCTTTAGAAATTTAATTTGGAATCACAAACGAAACTTAACATTATTGATTCCAAATTCAACTTATCTATTCTTAGTGGTTTAGACTTGGATCGCAAACGATGCTTAACATTATTGATCCAAATCTATCCATGTTACAAATTTAATTAAATATTAATTTCAGAGATTGACTTCCAGGTTAAACATGGCGAGGCACTAGGCCTTCTTGGGTATGGGTTTAGGCACCCACCACTTCCTAGACAAAGCCTTTCAACGAAATTTAATATTTAATTTTCTTATAGTAACCATAGGTTTAACCAAAAAGAACAATCGAATCACAAATTCAAAAAACAAAAGAAACACAAAATCGAAAACATAAATTTGATTACCTAGATTCATTAGCCTCTTGTGTTTGGTATTTCAAGATCTAAATAAAAGGATGAACTAGTTATGATGTGGAAACTAATAACTAGTTATACCTTTTATAGCTTATAGACCTCACGATTTTCTGTCGTATTCCTCTTCTTATCTCGGACGTCGTGTGGGCGACGATCTACCGAGACGAAAATCCACCCAAGCTTCCTTCTTCTCCAAGCAAGTTTCGGCCACCATAAGAACTCCTAGAGAAGATGAGGTTTGGCCACTACCACCAAGCTCCAAGGGATGCTAGAAACAAAGTCTCCTTTCTCTCCTTCTTCTCCAAGCAATATCCGGCCACCACAAGGACTCCAAGAGAAGATGAGGTTCGACCACAAGAAGAAGAGAAGGGAAGGAAGAGGGCCGACCACACCAAGGAAGAAAAGAGAGAGGAATAGAAGATAGATTGTTGTAAGGTGATGCACCTCTACCCTCTCTTTTATATTCCTTGTGTTGGTTGCTACTCGGAAAGCCTAATGGTTCCACTGTACAAAAATTTTGTACAAAGGTCTGAACCTTTTCCTAGCTACCATGTGTTCTTTTAAATTAAACTTGGATCGCCTGCGGAACTTAACACGTTTGATCCAAAGTTTAATTTATTTGTTCTTTTAGGTTTAGACTTGGATCTCCTGCGGAACTTAACACTTTCGATCCAAATCACCTAGGTTATTAATTCTAATAAATATTAATTTCTAAAATTAGCTTCTAGTACTGACGTGGCGCGGCACATGGCCTTCTTGGATATGGGAGCAACCACCACCGACTAGACAAAGCCTTTTAAGGAAAGCTAATATTTAATTTCCTTAAATAACTTTAGGTCAACCGAAAAGAACAATCAAATCACAAGGAAAAAGAAAAACAAAAGAACGCAACATCAAAAATAAATTCGAAATACTAGAATCGCATGCCTCTTGTATTTGGTATTTTTACAAAGAAATAAAACTAGCATGATGCAGAAAAATATTACTAGTTATACCTTTTTTTGAAGACAAAGACCTCTTGATCTTTCCGAGTATCTAACCTACGGTGTGGGCAACGATCTTCCGAGATGAGAACCACCTTTCCACCTTCCTTCTTTCTTCTAGATTTCGGCCACAATAAATTTCTTCAAGGATGAAGAATTTCGGCCACCACCAATGCTCCAAGGGATGCTAGAGACGAGGCTTGCTTTCTCTTCTTCTTCTCCTTCCTTGATCCGGCCACAAACAAGAGCTCCACCAAGAAGATAGGTTTCGACCAACAAGAGGAGAGGAGAGAAATAGGGTCGGCTACCAAAACTAAGGAAGAGAGGGAGGAAAAGAATAGAGGTTGTTCAACCATGAAGGCTCCTCCACCTCCTCTTTTATAATCCTTGGTCTTGCCAAATAAGGAAATTTTAATAAAAACTTCCTTAATTCTTTTGCCATGAAAAGGAAAAAAATTATTTAATTAAAAATAATTTTTCTTCTCATTATTATAATGGCCGGCCACACCAAATCTCCAAGCAAATAAAAATTTTAAACACAAATTAAAACTTCCTTATTTGCTTCCGGAAATTTTATAAAAAATTTCTCCAATAATTTTTATCCCTTCATGATTGGTTAAAAGGAAATTTTATAAATTAAATCTTTCTTTAAACATGTGGATAATTTCCGAAAAGTTATCTCAAAAATTAAAATCTCCTTTCAATCTACAAATAAGGAAAGATATCAAATCTTTTCTTAATCTTTTGTAGAAACTAATAAAAGAGAATTATTAATTTTAAACTTTCTTTTAAATCATGAACATGGTTAAAAGGAAAATTTTTACCAAAATTAAAATCAACCTTTTAATCTACAAATAAGGAAAGAGATTTAGCTCTTCTCTTAATCTTTTGTAGAATCTTATAAAAGGAAAGATTTAAATTTTTTAAACTCTCTTTTAAATCATGTTATCCACATAAGAAAAATTTTAAAAATAAAAATCCTTTTATTTTAATTTGGGCCGACCACACCAAGCTTGAACCCAAGCTAGGGCCGGCCACCTTGAAGCACCCATGAACCAAACTTTGGCCGGCCCCTATGGGATGGGTAAGAAGGTGGGTATAGGTGGGTATAGTACTCTATAATTAAGAGGCTACGATAGGGACCGAGAGGAGGAATTGGTTTTGGTCTCCCGATAAAATTAAGCATCCCGTGTTCTCCCCGAACACATAACTTAATTTTATCAATAATAATTCATTCTACTAGAGAACTATTATTGAACTACCGCACCAATCCCAAATTACATTTTGGGCTCCTTCTTATTATGAGTGTGTTAGTCTCCCTGTGTTTAAGATAACAAATGTCCACTAATTAAGTAAGTTACTGACAACTCACTTAATTAATATCTAGCTCCAAGAGTAGTACCACTCAACTTCATCGTCATGTCGGACTAAGTCCACCTGCAGGGTTTAACATGACAATCCTTATGAGCTCCTCTTGGGGACATTCTCAACCTAGATTACTAGGACACAGTTTCCTACTATAATCAACAACACACACTATAAGTGATATCATTTCCCAACTTATTGGGCTTATTGATTTATCGAACTAAATCTCACCCATTGATAAATTAAAGAAATAAATATCAAATATATGTGCTTGTTATTATATTAGGATTAAGAGCACACACTTCCATAATAACTGAGGTCTTTGTTCCTTCATAAAGTCAGTATAAAAGGAACGACCTCAAATGGTCCTACTCAATACACTCTAAGTGTACTAGTGTAATTATATAGTTAAGATAAACTAATACCTAATTACACTACGACCTTCCAATGGTTTGTTCCTTTCCATCTTGGTCGTGAGCTACTGTTTATAATTTATAAGGTACTGATAACATGATCTTCTGTGTGTGACACCACACACCATGTTATCTACAATATAAATTAATTGAACAACTACATTTATCACAAATGTAGACATTTGACCAATGTGATTCTTATTTCTAGATAAATGTTTTATACCAAAAGCTAGGCTTTTAGTATACATTCTAACAGAAACCTCGCCACAATCTCTTTTGCAACAGCAATAAAGGAGTACAAGAAATAAAGCAAGAAACAATGGATAATATGAATGTAAATACACTCTACCAAGTTTGTTTGACTTCTTCTCGTCGACTGGAGTCCGTTGATGAAGCAGCAACTTCACGGATGATGCCAACAACAGCTGATCAACCAGTCGAGGGAAGCTCACACGAAGCTTCAGCAAAGAGGAGCTCAGCAAAGCTCAAATCGCTGTAAGGAGGAAGAGCAAGAACATTTTCTATAGAGGCCCTCGACCTCGATATATATCCTGCACCTGCTACACCTGTGAAGAAGACAAAGAGCAACACAAAAATCTAGCCGTTGTGTCGCAACGGCTAGGCCTGGACCGATCAGGCTCCACCCTGATCGGTCTGTGGACCGATCAGGCCCTAGGCTGATCGGTCCCCAAACCGGTCAGCCATCTCTGTGAGGGTTGGCTTTAAAGCCTGATCAGTAGCTTCCTGATCGTTTTCTGATCGGTCTGTGGACCGATCATATAACCTACAGCGAACCACTGTTTGGTTACTGATCGGTCACCAGACCGATCATATAAACCTGAGTATCACTGGATCGGTCACCAGACCGATCCAATGCCTTAGAGCTTCTCAGCCCTAAATCCTAAAGCCTTCCCGGTCTAGAGAACGAGCTACCGTGCCCTCTCTGACCTAGTCTGGAGAAACGAGCTACCGAGCCCTCTCCAACTCTGTCTGGTCCAGATAACGAGCTCCCGAGCCCTCTCTGACCTAGTCCGGAGAACGAGCTGCCGAGCCCTCTCCGACTTCGTCTAGTCCAGAGAACGAGCTACGGAGCCCTCTCTGACCTAGTTCGGAGAACGAGCTACCGAGCCCTCTCCAACTCTGTCTGGTCGAGAGAACGAGCTCCCGAACCCTCTCTGACCTAGTCCGGAGAACGAGCTGCCGAGCCCTCTCCGACTTCGTCTGGTCCAGAGAACGAGCTCCCGAGCCCTCTCTGACCTAGTCCAGAGAACGAGCTGCCGAACCCTCTCCGACTTCCCATGCCAAGCTTCCATACTTGGACTTCTCCCGTGCCAAGCTCCCTGCTTGGACTTTTCCGTGCCAAGTCTCCATACTTGGACTTTTCCCGTGCCAAGCTCCCTGCTTGGACTTTTGAAATAGTCCTCAAGTCGGTCTTTTGGACTTTTACTGAACCTAGCTTTGACTTCTTTTCCGTGCCAAGTCTCCATACTTGGACTTTTCCCGTGCCAAGCTCCCCGCTTGGACTTTTCCGTGCCAAGTCTCCATACTTGGACTTTTCCCCGTGCCAAGCGCCCTGCTTGGACTTTTCCGTGCCAAGTCTCCATACTTGGACTTTTCCCGTGCCAAGTCTCCATACTTGGACTTTACCGAATCAAGTCAACTCAAGTCGGGTCAACCAGGTCAACCTTGACCGAGGTTGCACCCACAATCTCCCAAGTTTGTATTCTTGTTAAACATCAAGATACAACTTTTCTATTCTCGTCAAACATCAAAATACAACTCGAGTCAGGTCAACTCGAGTCGGGTCAACCAGGTCAACCTTGACCTAAGGTTGCACCAACAGATTTCAGTTTCTAAAACTATTTAAGGATAGATATTCTATCTATTTTAATAACAAAGTTGTTATCAAGAAAAATAGGGAAGTTATCTGTTTTGGTATGTTGGTTGGCAATTTATATATTCTAAATCCAAAAACTTCCACGATGCAACAAATGGAAATTATTAAAACATCTTTTAACTCTAATAAGAGAAAGCTACCTTCGAAAATGAACCGATCATATCTTTGGCATCTAAGGCTAGGTCATATTAACTTGAGTAGGATTCAAAGGATAATAGCCGATGAACTTTTGGGTTCATTGGTGGTGGAAAACTTTCCAACCTGCAAGTCTTATTTGGAAGGAAAAATGACCAAGAGACTTTTTAAGTTTAAGGGGTATAGAGCCAAATATGTGTAGGAATTGGTTCATTCTGATTTGTGTAGACCTATGACTATCCAGGCAAGAGGTAGTTTCGAATATTTCGTCTCTTTTATAGACAACTATTCGAAATACGAGTATATTTACTTGATGCGCCACAAGTCTAAGTGCTTTGATAAGTTCAAAGAATACAAGGCTGATATGGAGAAACGTCAAGGTATCAAGACACTACGGTGAGATTGTAGTGGCGAGTACCTCTTAGGAGAGTTTAGGAGTCACTTATCAGAAGTCGGGATTCAATTCCAACTGTCTGCACCAGGTACACTCCAACAGAATGGTGTGACAGAACGAAGGAACATGACTCTTATGGAAATGGTTAGATCAACGATGAGTTATTTAGAATTACCAAATTCATTTTGGGGATATACTCTAGAAACGACAGTGAACATAATACCTTCTAAATCAGAATCATCTACTCCCATAGAATTGTAGAATGAGCGTAAGCCTAGTCTGAAGCATATTTGGAATTGAGGTAGTCCAACACATGTGCTTAAGGGAGATACTGATAAGTTGGAATTATGAACAGGAGTTCACTTGTTTATGGGTTATCCTAGAGAAACGAAAGGATGTTTAATAGTCTTAAAAATCAGAAGGTCATTGTTAGCACCAATATCCGATTTTTAGAAGAGGACTATTTAATGAACCACAAGCCCATAAGTAAATTTGTTCTTAAAGAAATAATAAAGGACACGTCTAATCTAGTATCAACAGTACAAGTTGAGATACCATAAGAAACCGCAACACGAGTCACAAATGATGCACAATTGCAGACAGTGCCTCGTCGTAGTCGGAGGGTTATTAGACAACCTGAAAGATTCATGTTTTGGGAAAGTCTTTGGACTAGATCCCTGGTAAACATGATCCTAATTCCCGAATATGACGAAACGCTCCAAGATAAAGATGCAACATCTTGGCAAAGAGCAATGAATACTAATCCTGTCCTAATGATGAACCAACGGACGCTGGGCACGTGGCACTCTCCGGTGGCTGACGTGGATCTTCGACTGGTTGCACGAACCTCCGGCGAACCTGCACAGAAGTCGGGCCGGGAAGGGGTTCCTCGCGTCGACACTCCGACGCTCAAGTCAGGTAAGCAAGTAGTGAAAAAAGTGGCTCCAAAGGTGTCTCACGCGTACCTCCGGCGAAGTATGAGGCTCTTTATATAGAGCGGTGGAAGAGCTCCTACACGTCCACCGAGGCGCATGCGTGTCCGCAGCCCATACCTCGGTATGTGTCTGTCAGAAAGCTTACCTAAGACCATACTGCTACAGTTCAAGCACGTCTTCGATGGGACAACAGAACACCTCGTTGTCAGACTTGGAGCATGGCCTAGCCATAGGACTTGTCAGCTGTCATAAGATGTTCTTGTCCCTCTCTACCGATCACAGGCCAGGGCGTCCGGCAAGCCGGCTGGACGGGGAGTCCATTCGGCCAACCCTCATCTTAAGCGCTGGTCGGACGGCACTCACATCCCGTCCGGCTTGCATCGACTTCCGCTCGACCCTTCGTTACTGTTCAATGGAGCGCCGGAACCCTGACCCCTGTCGGGGCGCCTTTTGCCATCGACTATTCACCGATCGACCGGCCGGGAGGTCGGCCCATCCTTTTCCTCGGCCGATCGGCCGCCCTTCTTCGGCCACCGCCTTTGACTCACGTGGCATTGACCCCTCGGAATGGGGTCCCTGTTCTAACCGCCGGATCACTTGCCTCCCCCTCAAGTCTAGTCGAGGGAGGCGAAGTCCGACTGACTGGACTGCCGATCTGACTGGATAACGACCGCTATACTAGTCCGCTCGGCTAGGCATAGAGATGCACATCCGGTCGGCGGTGTCTCTCTCGTGCCTTGTATTCCCTTGAAATTCCTATCAAATCCTTTCCCTTACCGCCAATCACGTGCGCCGCGCACGGTAAGGTGCGTTCATTAAATGCGACCTGTGTCCTGCTGACACGTGGTGACCCTGCTCTTGTCAGCGTATGGTGATGGCGTTACCTCTGATGGGACAGCAGCCGTTTGAAATGAATGGCTGGATGATGACCTCGTTCTTCGTGACCTGAATCGGACGGCCACGGCCGTTTGACGCTAACGTTATAAATCTCGCAGCCAATTCTCTCCGCCGCCTTCTTGTTTCATCGACTTCGCCCTCACGCTGCTCTCGCTGCTCTCTCTGCTCCGGCGATCCTCATTCCCTGCTTGTTTGGTGCGCTCGTCATCTTCCTCCTTTCCTCGATCTTTCTAGCACCCGTAAGCCCTCCTTTTCAGCTCCCCGCCTCCTGTATTGCTTGCTTTTTCATTCTGTTGGCATTTTCCTTTAGTTTTTCTGTCAATATCTCTTCTGTTTCGGCCATGGCGAGTACTTCTACGCCTACAGTCGGCGCTCCTGGTCTCTGGTATACGACTATGGAGAGCCGATTCAATGAAGAAGACGCACTGCGTCTTATTCGAACTTATGAAATTCGGGCCAACCACGAAATAGTTGTAGCCACTCCTTCCGATCGGCCTAATGATCCACCGCCCGGCACCATTTGCTTCTTCCGTGATCAATTTTTGGCCGGGCTGCGCTTTCCTCCACATCCGTTCATCATCCAAATATGCAACCACTTTCGACTCCCGCTCGGCCAATTAGTCCCGAACTCGCTTAGGTTGCTGAGCGGGGTGATAGTCCTTTTCAAGTTGAATGATATCCCCTTGGACACCCAAATCTTCCACTATTTCTTTTACCCAAAACAATCCGAGTGGGGGACCTTCATATTTCAATCTACGTCGGGTTTCGTCCTATTTACCAACATGCCGAGCTCCAATAAGCATTGGAAGGAGCATTTCTTTTTTATGCGTCTTCCCGAACGGCCGACCTTCCGAACGAAGTGGCAGACGGCGGTGCCGAATCAACCGGGTCTTGGCAAATTCAAGAGCCATCTGGCGTATCTTCATGCGGCCAACCAGCTGGTCGGCCAACGTTACAATATTGACAAGTTGCTCCTTCCTGGAGTGATGTATATATTCGGCTTGTCCCCCATCCAAGCCGATCTGCCTTGTAGCATGAGTAAGCGATTCTTATCTCCCCTTTTTCTTTTGTTCTAACTGATTTATTCTTTGTTTCTGCAGCTGAAGTTATGTGGCGTGCAAAGGCAACCGAAAAGCTCAAGCTGAAAGGGGGTTTGGTTCTGGCCGGCTCGACAACTGAAGGGAGTGAGGGAACTCAAGTTGCTCCCGAAGCTTCGGCCGCCCGCGTCTCCACTGACGAGGCCGCGGCCCATATCACATCTGTCCAGGCCGAGGAGGAGGGCCGATCGGCTGACGAGACGCCCTTGGTGACTCGTAAACACCGTCGGCGAGAGCAAGCCGATCAACAACCTCCACCAAGGGAGCAGCTTTCCGAGCGGAACGATGATGCTCATGTGGTTTTTGAGGCGGTCTCCTCGGAGCACACTCCGACTCAGCTTGACCTGCCACCGACCATCGCTGAGGCTCAACCTTCCACCTCTCAGACTCTACGTCGTCTTAGGCGACTAGGCGACTGTCCGGTCTCGATCGGCGAGTCCTCTGGCCATGTTGTTGCGTCTCAAGATGACTCAGGCGGCCCGAGGGTGATTAAAACTGTCCTCAGATTTCCCTCGGAGGAATACTTATTGGCTGCCGATCAGCCATCGGTTCCCGAACAGCAGATCACCCTCACCGGTCCGCTCGCCAAAGTTTGGGAGGACGCGCGCATACGCGTCGCGCTTATGCCCCCCAGTCAGCTAGGGGACAGTAACCTGCAGCAGGCGACCGGGGTATGCCTTTCTGCTTTACTGATATTTTTTATTTGAGTTTTTAACTTAACTGCCTTCATTCGCAGAGTTGGGTAGAGAAGATCGCAGTCAGCAATCGACTGGCTGAGCTGGAGGAAGAAATGAAAAAACTTAAACTTTCGGAGGCTAACCAAGGGCAATCCACGGCTGCCTTGGAGAAGAGCAAAAAGCTTTTGGAAGCCGAACGGAGACGTTCTTCCGATCTGGCGAGCGAGGTCGCTCGGCTTGAAGCTGTGGTCAAACAACGGGATAAAGAAATCAAGACGGCGACCACTCGGAAGCGCAAGGCCATCGACGACATGGACCTAATGAAGGTGGAGATCAAAGGGCTAGAGCAACGCGTCAAGGATCTGGATGCCCTTCTGGCCACCGAGAAGGAGAGCCGTTCGGCCGATCGGCTAAAATTTGAAGGGGATTTAAAGGATCTCCAGACTGCCAACGATGCTTCCTGAGTCGCGCTCAAAGAGTATCAGGATGGGGAGTCGGCTCACTTAGACGAAGTGAGGAGGGCATTTGTCCGCTCGGACGACTTCGGAGAGAAATTCACCGACAAGATTTCCCTCACTTTCGAAGAGGCGATTAAGGTGGCGGTGGATTACTTGAAGACTAAAGGCCACCTTCCCGCCGAGCTGACCATCCCCCCAGAGGATCTGGCTACCGTGATGGGCGCCATTCCAGATGCTCTTTTTGATTTTGACGCGTGAGGCGTGTTTTTTATCAACCTTTTTGTATCGCCGTTCGGCAAAACTTATTTTTGTTGTAATTCCTTTTGTTTGCCCAGCATTTGACGTAAATAGATCATCTTTCCGTTCCTGTAACTTTTGTTTTGGCAAGAAAATTTTCTTTCGTCATGTTTAAAGTGTTCTTTAAAACTCCTCCGCTCGGCTTTATATTCTAACACGGACTCAAGCCGATTGTCTTCAAAAAAACGTCTCCATGCCACTGCGTAGCCGCTCGGCGAGCGAACGTCACTCGTTCACATGCTCACCTCTTTACTTCCTATTAACCATCTTTTGCTTTGCACCTTACCTCAAAGGGGTTTTCCATTTATTTTTGCTAAGCGGGCCGCTCGGCCGTATGTTGGCCTTAAAGAACAGGCTCTGTCGTCGGTCGGCTCTTACCGCCGAAATGTATCACATGGATGCTAACTGCTCGGACGTTTATAGACGCCGGCTCGTCTCTCGATATTTAACGTCGGAGCTCGACGGTCTTCCGCTCGGACGTTTATAGACGCCGCCCCTCTCGATATTACCGGGTCGAGGATCTTCGCGGCGACGCTTATGGACCGCCACGGCCTCGATATTTAACGCCTGAGTCGACGGTCTTCCGCCGGACGCTTATAGACGCCGCTTGTCTCGATATTTAACGTCGGAGCTCGACGATCTTCCGCCCGGAGGGTTTATAGACGCCGGCCTGTCTCTTCCTGAGCTCGACGGTCTTCCGCCGACGCTTGCCGGCGCGTCGCTCGATATTTAACGTAGGAGCCTGACGGTCTTCCGCTCGACGTTTATAGACGCCGGCTCGATATTTAACGTCTGAGCTCGACGGTCTTCCACTCGACGTTTATAGACGCCCGCTCGTCTCTCGATATTTAACGCCGGAGCTCGACGGCTTCCGCGGGACGCTTGTAAATGCCTCTCTCGATTTTTAATTGGAGCCCGGTCTCCGCCGGGGTTTATAGACGCCGCTCGTCTCTCTATATTTAACGTGAGCTCGACGGTCTTCCGCCGACATTTCGCCGGCTCGTCCCTCGATATTTAACGCCGGAGCTCGACGGTCTTCCGCCGGACGTTTATAGACGCCGGCTCGGCGCTGGATATTTATCGTCGGAGCTCGACGGTCTTCCGCTCGGACGTTTATAGACGCCGGCTCGTCTCTCGATATTTAACGTCGGAGCTCGACGGTCTTCCGCTCGGACGTTTATAGACGCCGGCTCGTCTCTCGATATTTAACGTCGGAGCTCGACGGTCTTCCGCTCGGACGTTTATAGACGCCGGCTCGTCTCTCGATATTTAACGTCGGAGCTCGACGGTCTTCCGCTCGGACGTTTATAGACGCCGGCTCGTCTCTCGATATTTAACGTAGGAGCTCGACGGTCTTCCGCTCGGACGTTTATAGACGCCGGCTCGTCTCTCGATATTTAACGTCGGAGCTCGACGGTCTTCAAGGCTACTTTTAATACAGCCGCTCGGCGGACACACTAGCCATCCTTGGAATCATTTTTGCTTCCTGCATTACAAGGACATAGGCGACTAGTATATACACAAAAATGAGTTGCATCAGTGCACCTCTCATCCAGATCGATAAGGCTGGAGATGATTCGCGCTCCATGGCCGATCCAGCTGCCGTCCTTCTTCATCCTCCAAATAGTAAGCGCCCGAGCGGAGCTTTTCGATAACCTTGAAGGGGCCCGCCCAGGGAGCTTCCAGCTTACCGACGTCGCCGACCGACTTCACTTTCTTCCAGACAAGATCGCCGACCTGGAATGATCTTGGGATTACGTGCCGGTTGTAATTCTGCTTCATCCTTTGACGGTACGCCATCAGCCGGACGGATGCCTTGGCTCTCTCTTCTTCGACCAAATCCAGCTCCATGTTCCTCCGCTCGGCGTTGTTGTCATCATAATTCTGGATCCGAGCGGACTCGATGCCAACTTCGACAGGAATAACTGCTTCGCCGCCATACACCAGATGGAAGGGCGTGACTCCAGTTCCTTCCTTCGGGGTCGTTCGGATGGCCCATAAGACGCCCGACACTTCATCCACCCAACTTCCTCCCAAATGGTCGAGCCGAGCACGCAGAATACGAAGAATTTCCCGATTAGCTACTTCAGCTTGACCATTGCTTTGGGGGTATGCTACGGACGTGAAGTGTTGCTCGATGCCATAGCTTTGGCACCAATCTTCGAGCAACTTTCCGGTGAACTGCCGTCCGTTGTCAGAAATCAGTCGACGAGGGATGCCGAACCGATAGATGATGTGCTGCCAATATGAACTTTTTGACCATATGTTCGGTGATCCTGGCTAGCGGCTCGGCCTCCACCCACTTGGAAAAATAATCGACCGCCACTAGAAGAAATTTCCGCTGTCCGGTCGCCATAGGAAATGGACCAACGATATCCATTCCCCACTGATCGAATGGACATGAGACTGTTGATGCCTTCATTTCCTCTGCCGGTCGGTGATAGAAGTTATGGTACTTCTGGCACGAAAGGCACGTCGACACGGTCCGAGCGGCATCTGCTTGTAAGGTTGGCCAGAAGTACCTGGCCAACAGGATCTTCTTAGCCAGCGATCGTCCGCCCGGATGTCCTCCGCATGATCCTTGATGGACTTCTTGGAGGATGTAAGCCGAGTCCTCCGAGCTCACGCATTTCAACAGCGGGCGTGAGAAAGCCTTCTTGTAAAGCTGATCGCCGATGAGTGTGAACCGACCGCCTCCTCCGGCTTCATTCTGATCGGACGGTGTGGCGCCGAGCGCAAAACTCCGTGATGGGTGTCCTCCATGTCGTAAACGTAAGGCCTTTCATACGGTCGACGTGCGCCATCAACAATACTTGTTCAATTGGATGATGAATGGCGATCGACGTTATTGAGCTCGAGTTTGGCTAACTCATCGACCGCTTGATTTTCCGCCCGGGTATCTTCCGACAATGACTTAAAATTGGCTTTGCTTCTCAAACGCTCAGCAGAGCTTGAGCCGAGAACTGTTGATTTCAAGGTACTGAGAGCCGAGCACCAACTGAACTGAATGAAGTTACACTGACCGCACCCACATGCCGTACCCGCAGTTTGCCATGAGGGCCTCATACCGCCTGTTTGTAGCTTTATAATCCAATGACGGATAAGTGTATCTTTTCTTCTTGAGGAGAGAAACAGATTCCAATCCCGCTGAGCCGAGTGGATGATCCGTCCACAAATATTTTCCACATAGCTTCCGGCTCGAGTCACAAAATCCGCCAAGGATTGCGCTTTGATCGCCGAATGGGGCTGGTATTGGATGTCAAATTCACTTAACTCCGCCGTCCATTTGATGAGCCGCCTGGACGCCTCTGGATTCACCCGAGCGGGCTATTGGTTTTGACAATGATGGTATGCGCCAGAAGTATGGACGGATACCGAGCGGCGAGGACCGAGCGAGCCGCTTCTCGAGCCCAAAGGTAGCGAGATTCAGATCTTTAAAATATGACTAAGGAAATACATGGGCTCTTCTCCTCACTAGTGCCGAGCCAATTGCTTGCTCGATTGAAGACAAGAAAGTGGCTCACCCGCCCGGCTTGGCTAATACCGGAGAGAGCTCAGATATGCCTTCAAATCTTCGAACGCCCGATCACATTCTTCGTCCCAATGAAACTTATTGGCCCAAGATTTTGAAAAAGGAAGGTCCCAACGGTTTTGGAAATGAATCGACAGAGCAGCTATCCGACCGGTCAACCTCTTGTATTTCTTGGAGGCGGCATATCTTGTAGAGCTTTCACCTTGCCGGGATTTGCTTTGATGCCCGCTCGGTCACTATGTACCCCAAGAAACGCCTCCTTTTGCTCCGTTCTGGGGATTTAGCTTGACTCCATATTTGCATAGCGTTCGAAGGTTTCCTCCATGTCTTTGAGAGATCGGCCGCCGGACGGACTTGATGAGAATGTCGCCCACGTACACTTCCAGATTTCGTCCGATCCGCTTCCTCTGAACACTTTATTCATCAAGCACCGATATGTGGCTCCGCATTCTTCAATCCGAACGGCATCACATTATAGCAATAGGTGCCGTCAACGAAGCTGACTTTTTCTTGATCTTCACGGGCGAGCGGCACTTGATGATAGCCTTGGTAAGCGTCGAGCATACATATTAATTCGCAGCCGGCCGTAGAGTCAACTAGCTGATCTATCCGGGGCAGAGGATAAAAGTCTTTTGGGCAAGCTTTGTTGAGATCCCGAAAATCTATGCATACTCTCCACTTGTTGCCCGGCTTGGAGACTAATACTACGTTCGCCACCACTGAACCCAGACCTCACGATATGGCGGCCCGAGCTTCTCCACCTCCGCCTTGATGATGCTCGGCGCTGAAATCTCTTTTTCTCTGCTTTACTGGCCGAGCGTCTGGTCGGACGTGGAGCTCATGCTGCGCAATACTTGGTGAAATTCCGGGCAGCTCATGTGTCGACCAGACGAAGACATCATGGTTTCTTCTGAGGCATTGGATCACCTCCTTTTTCTGATTTGCCTCTAGATCGGACGCAATGAATGTCGTGGCCTCCGATCGGGTCGGGTGTATTTGCACTTCCTCTTTTTCTTCGTAAACTAAAGAGGGAGGCTTTTCAGTTATAGCGTTCACCTCGATCCGTGGCGCCTTCCGAGCGGAATTTGCTTCTGCTCGGACCATCTCAACGTAGCATCGTCGAGCTACCAGTTGATCTCCCCGTACTTCTCCCACTTTGTCTTCGACGGGGAACTTGATCTTCTGATGGAAGATGGAGACGGCCGCCCGGAACTCGCTAAGCGCCGGTTGTCCCAAAATGACGTTGTATGATGAGGAAAAGTCGACCACCACGAAGTTTGCTGTACGCGTCCTTCTGAGCGGCTCTTCTCCCAATGAGATAACCAGTCGGATCTGTCCGACCGGCAGGACTTCATTGCCCGTAAACCCGTAGAGGGGGTTGTCATGGGCAGCAGCTCGGCTCAATGTAGTCGATCGAACGCCTTTTGAATATTATGTTGACCGAGCTTCCTGTGTCAACAAAACGACGTGAATAGTGTAGTTGGCTATTACCGCTTTGATGAGCAGAGCGTCCGTCGCACTTCAACTCCTTCCAAGTCCCTGTGCCCAAAACTGATTTCGGTCCACTCGCGCTTCCTACCGCACCGACCGCATGGATCTGAGTCACGGACGCCTTTCTTGCTCTTGGAGTCTCGTCCGTCGGTCCGCCAAAGAATAATGTTGATCTCGCCGGAAGTATTACTTATTTTCTTCTTCCCGAGCGGATGGTCGAGACCGCTTTCGACGCTCGCGATTCTCCGCCTGAGAGCGATGCCAATCGGGAGTCTCATGGTCGCCGCCATCATCTTGCGTCGATCGGCTTCATGAGTTCTCCGTCGCCTGTCGACCGAGGGAGCCGCCATTCCGGGGAACGGATGAGCCACGAAGGGAAGACTTCGACAATCCTTTGTGTGCGTATCCGTCCGATGGAAGGAGCAACATCGGGGTCCATTTCTTCTTTGGCTTGAGCGCTGGCAGCTACCTTGCACGTGAGACCTGGCATGGGGGAGCGGATTGCTTCGCCCCTCCCTCCGGGCTGATGAGCGCGCCTCGCTTCCGCCATGTGAGGAGCCCGCCGGTTGGAGTTTTTTCCCCGCCATGCCTCCACGTTGATGTATTCGTTGGCCCGGTGTAGCATGTGGTCGTAGTCTCGGGGCGGCTTCCGAATGAGCGATCGGAAGAAATCCCCATCCACGAGACCTTGTGTGAAGGCATTCATCATGGTCTCCGAGGTGGCCGTTGGAATATCCATGGCCACTTTGTTGAACCGCTGGATGTAAGCTCGGAGCGATTCACGGGCTTCTTGTTTGATGGCGAACAGACTAACGCTAGTTTTTTGATAGCGCCGACTGCTTGCAAAGTGATGGAGGAAAGCCGCCCGGAAGTCCTTGAAGTTTGTGATGGATCCATCCGGCAACCTCCGAAACCAACGTTGAGCTGATCCAGATAGGGTGGTGAGGAAAACCCGACACTTCACCTCATCTGTGTATTGATGCAGGGTTGCCGTGTTATCAAACTTGCCCAAATGATCATCCGGATCGGTGGTTCCATTGTATTCGCCGATCGTCAGAGGCACGTAGTGCTTGGGCAGAGGGTCTCGTAGGATAGCCTCTGAAAATTGGCGATTAATCCGCTCGGGCGATGAGTCCGATTTCTGTCATCTCGTCTCGGCATTTCATCCGAAGAAGATCCCCGATCTCTATGAGTGGGTGCGGCTTGCGGAATAGGCCCGTGGAATGCAACTGGCTTGAGGTGCTTCCGCCGGTCCACCGACCGAGGTTGCTTGCGCTTCGTCTGCTTTCTTTTTGCTCCACAAGCTTGGCGCCCTCAACTCGATCGAGGCCGAGTTCCTCCGTGAGAGCGCCGTGTGTTGTCGCTCAGTCTCGCCCATTGTTTCCGTCGGATGCAGTGAGCGCCCTGCACACGGCGCCAAATTGATCCCGTCCGAATGATGAACCAACGGACGCTAGGCACGTGGCACTCTCCGTCGACGTGGATCTTCGGTTGCACGAACCTCCGCGAACCTACATAGAAGTCGGCCGAAGGTTCCTGCCACCTCCACGCCAAGTCGTAAGCAAGTGAAAAAGTGACCCAAAGGTGTCTCACGCATTCTGGCCAAGTATGAGGCTCTTTATATAGAGCGGTGAAAGAGCTCCACGTCCACCGAGGCGCATACGTGTCCGCAGCCCATACCTTGGTATGTGTCTGCCTGAAAGCTTACCCGACGCCATACCGCTACTCAAGCATCGCCTTCTATGGGACAACAACAACTCGTTGTCGACTTGAGCATGGCTCAGCCATAGGACTTGACAATCCATAAGATGTTCTTGTCCTCTCACCGATCACAGCCGTATGGCCCAAGAAGCCACCGACGGGAGTCCATCCGCCACCTCATCTTAGCGCCGCCGACGACACTACATTCCGTCCGACCGCTGGCATCGATACTTGGGATATTTTAGGGTGCCATGTAGGGACCGCTTAGCAAGTCAACCTTCTCTTAGGCCTTCCGCCTCGCTTTTGCATCGCTCAATTGAAGGCCGAACCCCGACTTCTGTCGGGGCGACTTTTGCCATCGGCTATTCACCGGCCGGACGACCGGGAGGTCGGCCCCTCCTTCTCCGATCGGCCACCTGGCCTTTTTACTCCCGCGTGACATTGACCCCTCAGAATGGGGGTCCCCTGTTCTAACCGCCGGATCAAATACAGAATTAGAATATATGTATTCTAATAAAGTCTGAGAGCTTGTAGAATCACTAAATGGTGTAAAAGTCATTAGGTCTACAATAGAAAAAGAAGGACAGACGGGAAGGTGGAAACTTTCAAAGTGGCTTGTTGAAAAAGGGTATCGATTATAAGGAAATCTTTTCACTGGTAGTCATGCTTAAGTCTATCTGGATTCTTTTATCTATTGCTTCTCATATGGATTATGAGATGTCAAGACAGCTTTCCTTAATGTAAGTCTTGAAGAAAACATCCATATAAAGTAACCAGAGGGGTTCATTGCAAAAGGCAAAGAGCATCTTGTATGTAAGCTCAATCGGTCTATGAACTGAAGCAAAGCTTCAAGGTCTTGGAACATCCGGTTTAATGAAGTAATCCAGACCTATGGATTTATTCAGTGTCCAGATGAGTTTTATGTATACAAGAAGTGTGATGGATACATGGTGGTATTTCTTGTACTATACGTAGATGACATTTTTGATAGTTGGAAACAATATCAAAGTGTTGTCGGAAGTAAGGGTATGGTTGTCCATGTTGGATCGAAAAGAATTTAGATATCTCCACAATAGCATGATATTGTCCACTTTGAGCCTAGACCCTCATGGCTTTGCTCTTGGGCTCTCCCCAAATGGCCTCAAGCCAATGGAGATATCTTTTCTCTTACAAACTCATGATCTTTCCCATGTGTTTCCAATATGGGACTATGTTTGCAACCTTGCAACCCCAACAATCCCCCTCAAACAAAGGACCATAGGCTTCCCACGTCTGATCCTCGACCTACCAGGTCTTCCTGCCCCTTGGTCCACTCGACCTACTAGGACTTCCTTGCCTAGTCACAACTAGGACTTCTTGCTTGGTGTCTGGTTCTCTTGATTCGAACATAGGAGCCTCCACTTTCTTTGTTCGAGGTCAATATTGTACCCACATGGCTCAATCAGATCATAGCTCTTGTGCACAGTCGGCGGTTAAACCTTCTGGCAGTCCAGACTCTGATACCAGTTGTTGGATCAAAAAGAATTTAGATATCTCCACAATAGCATGATATTGTCCATTTTGGGCCTAGACCCTCATGGCTTTGCTCTTGGGCTCTCCCCAAAAGGCCTCAAGCCAATGGAGATATCTTTTCTCTTACAAACCCATGATCTTTCCCATGTGTTTCCAATATGGGACTATGTTTGCAACCTTGCAACCCCAACAGTCTAAGCAATTCGATATGAAGGACTTGAATCAGACCATAACTCTTGTGCACAGTCGGCGGTTAAACCTTCTGGCAGTCCGGACTCTGATACCAATTGTTGGATCAAAAAGAATTTAGATATCTCCACAATAGCATGATATTGTCCACTTTGGGCCTAGACCCTCATAACTTTTCTCTTGGCCTCTCCCCAAAAAGTCTCAAGCCAATGGAGATATCTTTTCTTTTACAAACTCATGATCTTTCCCATGTGTTTCCAATATGGGACTATGTTTGCAACCTTGCAACCCCAACAGTCCAAGCAATTCTATATAAAGGACTTGGGCGAATGTGCATATATTCTTAGGATCAAAGTAATAAGGGATCGCAAGAAAAGAATATTGTGCTTATCCCAAGCTTCATATATTAATACGATCCTAGCTCATTTTAGCATGTAAGACTCCAAGAAAGGTTTTCTACCTTTTAGACATGGAGTATCTTTATCTAAAGAGATGTCTCCGAAAACATCAAAAGAGATAAAAGAAATGAAGGCAGTTCTTTATGCTGCAGTTGTAGGAAACCTAATGTATGCTATGTATGAGACCAGATATCTGTTTAGCTGTGAGCATGGTTAACAGATATTAAAGTAACCCAGGACTGGGACACTGGACTGCCGTAAAGCATATATTAAAGTACCTGAAAAGGACTAGAGATTATATGCTAGTTTACAAGGCAGATGATTTGCTCCCTGTGGGTTTCATGGACTATGACTTCCCATCTGAAAGGGACAATAGTAAGTCGACCTCGGGTTTTTGTGTTTACTTTAGGAGGTGAAGTCATAACAATGGAGGAGTGTTAAGCATATGTGCTGATCCTATCCGAACGCTGAATCAGTGGACGCTGGGCACGTGGCGCTCTCCGAACTGATGATGTGGGTCTCCGGTCGGTCGTAGGGATCTCCGGCGAACCTGCAAGGAAGTCGGGCCGGGAAGGGGTTCCCGGCGATGACCCTCTGACGCTCAAATCAGGCAAGAGGAAACTATGAAGTGGCTTCGAATATCAGAGACTACGTACCTCCGGCGAAGTGTGAGGACCCTTATATAGAGCTGTGAAGAGGCTTATGCACACATACCGAGGTGAATACGTGTCCTCTTACCATACCTCAGTATGGGCTTGTCAGAGGAGCTTGCCTGACACCATACTGCTACAGTCCGAGCACCTCTCTGATGGGACAGTAGAACCTTCCGTCATAGGCTTCTGCGTATGGGTTAGTCGCCGAACACACTTGTTGTCAGAAGATGTTTTCCGATGTTTCCCTTGTCCTTTTGTCTCTTCTGTTCCCACGACGAGCATCCAGTCGCTTGGCAATCCCATCACGTCCGGCCGGATGTAGCTACTGATCCGCTCGGGAGATTCCAGATCATGTGCTCGGATAAAACTGTTCACAGCATTACTGCTTTATGCCTCAGCCGAGTGGGCTATCCGCTCAGCCCGGCGACCCTGTTCACCATGAGCGTCGAAGACCCGACTCCCCGTTAGGTTGTCTTTGTTTCTGCTTAGTCCCCGTTCGGCCGGTCGCCCCCCCCCCTTTTTCGGTCGGCCGTTTGACCTTTGACCTCCACGTGGCGTTGACTTCCCTCAAAGGGGGTCCCCCGTCCTTACTGCCGGATCACATGCCTCCTCTTCAAGTCTAGTCGAAGGAGGCGATTAGTTCGACTGACTAGACCATCAATTGCGCCGAGCAGCGTCCATATGCAACTATCCTCCGTTCGACCCACACAGGGGCAGCTAAAATGTCCTTCAACGCCAACATTCCTCGGATCTCCTCGACGTTTGCGCCAATCCCCATCATTAAGGCCGAGCACGCGCTCATTAAATGTGACCTATGTTGCAACGCCACGTGGCACCCTTGATGCCGTCAGCGTACGGCGGCGGCGTTACCTTCGATGGGACCGCCTTAGTTTGAAATGGACGGCGCGATGCGTGCTCCGGTTCTCGCGACCTGAATCCGACTGTGGAGGCCGCTCGGGCTCAACCCTATAAAGATTTCGCCTTCTCCGCCTTCGCCGCATTTCTGCTCTCGCGTGCCCAGAAGCTTGCTTCGGCATTTCAGTGCTCCGGCAGCTTTGGTTCTCTTTTTTCGGCGATCCCTCGTTCTTCGTCGATCCTCCTTCTTCTCTGTAAGGCTCTTTTTCTGTTCTATCTTTGGTTCTTGTGTTTTCTTTGCCTTTCTTTTCCCGAGTTTTGATCCTCGGGGCACTATTTCGTTTGTCATCTTCTTTCTTCTATCCTCTGCCTTTCTTCGCCTTTTTTGGTTTCATCCGCTCGGACAATGGCTAGTTCCTCTCAGCCTCAAGACCAAACTCTCGGCCCATGATATACCACCATGGAGTCGCGCTTCGATCGGTGCGACGCCAATATTTTGATGGACTCTTTCGAAATACCTTCTGATTTTGAACTTATATTACCCTCCCCTCCGCTCGGCCACACAAACTGTTGCACGGAGTTTTCTGTGTTTTCCGTGACCAGTTCGTCGCCGGTCTGCGCTTTCCCATCCATCCGTTCATCGTAGAAGTTTGCAACTTTTTCGGCATTCCGCTCGGAAGCCTAGTCCCCAACACTTTCCGCCTTTTATGCGGCGTTGTCGTCTTGTTTAAAATCCACAATATCCCCCTCCGACCGGAGGTTTTCTACTTTTTTTATTACCCTAAACAGTCTGAGCTGGACACATACATGTTCCAGGCTCGGCCCGGTTTAGTTTTTTTTCAATAAACTGCCCTCTTCCAATAAACATTGGAAAGAGTTCTACTTCTACCTTCGTATGCCCGAGCGGGTCCCCTTCCGTACCCAGTGGCAGGTTGGACCACCAATCTCCCCAGAGCTCAAAAGATTCAAGACCCGACCAGATTATCCTCACACAGCCAACATGCTGGCCGGTCTGAAGTTTGACATCAATAAGTTCCTGCCTGAAGGGGTGATGTACATATTTGGCCTGAGTCCGATCAGGACCCCCCTTCCGAGCGGCTTTGGTAAGAATTTTACTTGTGCATTCACTTTGATTGCTAACTTATTTTCTCCTTTTTCCTTTGCAGCGGACATCGTCATGGAGTCAATGATGGCCGACATTTTGAAAAGGAAAGCAGTGGCGCTCGAGGCCGCGGCTGCCAAAGAGATGGAGTCGCTTGGCATTCAGCCGGTCGGCTCTAATGAAGGGGAGAGCGACACGAACGCGGGGGAGTCAGCCGCTCAGGCTTCTCTCCCGGAACAGGCGGCTGGCGCAACTGCTAGTCGAGAGCCTTCCATCCGGGAGGAACGCTCGGCTCAGGAGGAAGGTTGCCCCCTCCGACAAAAGAGGCGTCGCACGGAGACACCACTACGCTCGGCTACATCTGCGGTCCATCCATCCGAGCGGACCACCGCCGATTCTCGCGGCAAAGCGCCGGAGGTGGAGGCGATCTCGTCCGATCGGACGCCATCCCAACTAGACGCGTCTGCGGACCCCCTCGAGGCCGTTCCGATCAGCGCCCTTCCACCAGCTCCCCTCCAAGTCCAACGTTCAGCGATTTTGTCCCAATTTTCGGCGCCGGCCTCCGATCCTTCCCCGGCTTCCGCCCAGACGACTCCTGGTCGGCGCCGTACCGTCAGGGTCTCACTTCACCTCCCAACCGAAGAATTGATGCCCGAGGCCGATCGACCAACCGCGCCCGAGCACATGATCACAATGAAGGGGCCTCTAGCCGAAATGTGGGCCGACGCTCGGGCACGCGTCGCTATGATTCCCCTCAGCAATTTGGCCAATAGTCACATGCAGCAGGCCACTGGGGTAAGTGTGTTTTCTTCCGAAGTTTTTTATGCATTCTTTCCGATCGGCCATTAACAATTCTTGCTTATGCCAGAGATAGGTGGAGGAGATCGCCGTCTGCAATTGTCTGGCAATGGTGGACGAAGAATTAAAGAGGTTGAAGGCTCCGAGCGGCCCTTCCGGCTCACAAGGTCCATCATATGCCGAGCTGCAGAAAGAGCTCAAAAAGACCCAAGCTTTGCTGGCGGCGGAGCAAAAGAAAACAGCCAACCAGGCGCATACTTTATCCGAGCTCGATCAACAGGTCAAATCACTTGACCGAAAAATAAGCCTGGCGACTGAGCGGAAGAAGACGACCATTGTCGACCTGGAGAAGAAGAATGTCGAGGCTCGGAGCCTGGAGCAAAAAGTTAAGGAGCTGATAGACCAGCTGGCCGGCGAGAAGGCGGCCCGATCGGACGTGGTGACGAAACTTGAGGCTGCCCTACAAGAACACCAGGCCGCCGCTGACGCCTCCCGAGCGGCCCTCAAAGAATACCAGGAGGCTGAGCCAAGCCGGATCGCCGCCTTGAGGCAAAGTTACATCCGTTCGGTCGAATTCTCCGAAAAAGTCTGTGAACGGATGTACACTGCCTTCGAGCTTGCTATGAATGCCACCACCACCTACTTGAAGTCCAAGGGTCTTCTTTCTGATTCCGCCACCATCCCAGCTCAAGACCAGGCGACACTCCTTAGCACCATCCCGAAGGATCTTTACGATTATCTGGAATAGAAGTATATGTGTAATTCGACCGCTCTGCCAAAGACTATCCTTTTTGTAAATCGGCCGCTCGGCCTTAAATTCTCTAATGCTATCCTTTTACTTGCTTTTTCTTTTGTTAATCAATATGAGTACTATCCGCTCGGCTTTCCAACTACCGTTGTTCATGTTCCTCCACTTCTCCTCGTTATTCGCCTCTCATCCCACCTTTCTTGTGTTCGAAAGAGGTTTTTTACGAAGTATTTTGCGTAGCTAGTCCGCTCGGCAGAATATATCCTGTTTCGCAAACGGGATTTTCACCAGATGTTCACGAAGTACTTTTGGTTACTTGGCCGATCGGCCAAACGACTTAAGAGTCGACCTCTTTGTTGTCTTCTTCCGGCCGGAGGGTTTATAGTCGCCAGCGCGACTCTCGATATTTAACGTCTTCCGCCTGAGGTTTATAGTCGACGCCTCTATATTTAACGCGAGTCGACGGTCTTACCGGAGGGTTTATAGTCGCCGCGCGACTCTCGATTCTCGACGGTCTTCTGGCCGGAGGGTTTATAGTCGCCGGCACGCCTCTCTATATTTAACGTCGGAGCTCGACGGTCTTCCGGCCGGAGGGTTTATAGTCGCCGGCGCGACTCTCGATTTTTAACGTCGGAGCTCGACGGTCTTCCGGCCGGAGGGTTTATAGTCGCCGGTGCGACTCTCGATTTTTAACGTCGGAGACGTCGGAGCTCGACGGTCTTCCAGCCCGGTAAGGCTGGAGGTGGTTCGCGATCCATGGTTGATCCAGTTGTCGTCCGTCTTCATCCTCCAGATAATAGGCACCCGAGCGGAGCTTTCCGATGACTTTGAAGGTGCCCGCCCAAGGAGCCTCCAGCTTGCCAACGTCTCCGACCGGCTTTACTTTTTTCCACACTAGGTCGCCGACCTGGAACGCTCTAGGGATCACGCGCCGGTTGTAATTCTACTTCATCCTTTGCCGGTACGCCATCAGCCAGACGGACGCCTTGGCTCGCTCTTCGTCGATTAAGTCCAGCTCCATGTTCCTCCGCTCGGCATTGTCATCATCATAGTTCTGGATCCGGACGGACTCTACACCGACTTCAACTGGGTCGTACACTAAATGGAATGGCGTGACTCCGTTCCCTCCTTTGGGGTCGTGGATAGCCCGCTTAGCAGCTCATCCACCCAACTTCCTCCTATGTGGTCAAGTCGGGCTCGAAGAATTCTAAGTATTTCTGCTTGACCATTGCTTTGTGGATACGCCACGGAAGTAAAGTGCTGTTCAATGCCATAACTTTTGCACCATTCTTGTTGCTTCCTAATCACGCCTGTTATCGATATGAGTCGGCGAGCGTCGAGCCATGTTATATCTTGCCAGGATAAACTTTTGACCATCTCGGTGATCTTGGCGATGGCTCGGCCTCCACCCATTTGGAAAAGTAGTCAACCGCCACCAGTAGAAACCGGTCGCTATAGGGAACGGACCCACGATATCCATTTCCCACTGATCGAATGGACCGCAGACGCTTTCATCTCCTCTGCCGGTCGGTGGGAGAAGTTGTGGTACTTCGGGAGAGGCACGTCGCGACGGTCCGAGCGGCTTCTGCTTGCAGGGTTGGCCAGAAGCAATGATCGGCCGCCCGGATGTCCCCCGCACGATCCTTGGTGCACTTCGTGGAGGATGTACTCTGCATCCTCCGAGCTTACACACTTCAACAGTGGGCGGGAGAAAGCCTTCTTGTAGAGTTGGTCTCCAACGAGTGTGAACCGACCGGCTCTCCTCCTTAATAGCTGGGCTTCTTCCCGATCGGATGGTGTTGCCCCCGATCTCAGAAACTCCATGATGACTGTCCTCCAATCGCTCGGAAACGTGAGGCCCTCTATCCGGTCGACGTGCGCCACCAAAGATACTTGTTCAATTGGCTGCTGAATAACGACCGGTGATATTGAACTTGCAAGCTTGGCTAATTCGTCTGCTGCCTGGTTTTCCGCTCGGGGTATCTTCTGGATAATGACCTCTTTGAAGTGGGTCTTGAGCTTTTCAAAGGCCTCAGCGTAAAGCTTGAGCCGAGCATTGTTAATCTCAAAAGTGCCTGAGAGCTGCTGAGCGGCCAACTGTGAGTCTGAATGGAGTGTCACCCGACCGACTCCTACATGCCGAGCTGCCTGCAAACCGGCTATGAGAGTCTCATACTCCGCTTCATTATTTGTGGCTTTGTAATCCAGCCGGACGGATAGGTGCATCCTTTCTGCTTGGGGAGAGAGTAATAACACACCAATTCCGCTCCCGAGCCGAGTGGACGATCCATCCACAAATACTTTCCACATGGCTTCGGGCTCGGGATTTTGCACTTCGGTGACAAAATCTGCTAAGGACTGCACCTTTATTGCCGAACGGGGTTGATACTAGATGTCAAATTCACTCAACTCCGTTGTCCATTTGATGAGCCGGCCAGACGCTTCTGGGTTCAACAGCACTCTTCCCAATGGGCTATTTGTCCGGACTATGATGGTATGTGCTAGGAAATAAGGGCGAAGTCTCCGAGCGGCGAGGACCAAAGCAAAAGCCAGCTTCTTGAGCCCAGTGTAGCGAGATTCAACGTCTTTTAAAATATGGCTCAAGAAGTACATGGGTTGTTCTTCTCCGCTCGTCCTCACTAATGCCGAGCCTACTGCCTGCTCGGTTGAAGATAAGTAAATATAGAGCGGCTCACCCACAGCTGGCTTGGCTAGCACGGGCAAAGAGTTCAGGTATGTCTTCAGCTCTTCGAACGCCCGATCGCACTCCTCGTCCCAATGGAACTTAGTAGCTTTGCGTAGAATTGAGAAAAAAGGGAGACTTCGATCGGCGGTCTACGATATGAATCTTGACAAAGCAGTTATCCGACCGGTCAGGCGTTGTACTTCCCTTAGATTTCTTAGGGGCGGCATATCTTGCAACGCTTTCACCTTGCTGGGATTTGCCTCGATGCCCCGCTCGGTCACTATATAGCCCAAGAAACACCCGCCTTTTGCTTGAAACAGACACTTCTGAGGGTCCAGCTTAACTCCATACTTCCTCAGCGTTCGGAAAGTCTCCTCCATGTCTTTAAAAAGAACAGCCGCTCGGATGGACTTAATGAGAATATCATCGACGTACACTTCCAAATTACGTCCGATCTGCTCCTTGAACACTTTGTTCATCAATCGCTGGTAGGTTGCCCCCACATTCTTCAATCCGAACGACATCACATTATAGCAGTAAGTGTCATCGGCTGTAACGAAGCTGACCTTCTTTTGATCTCCTCGGGCGAGCGGCACTTGATGGTAGCCCTGATAGGCGTCTAGCATGCATATCAGTTCGCAGCCGGCTGTGGAGTCCACCAGTTGATCGATCCGGGGCAGAGGGTAAAAATCCTTTGGGCATGCTTTGTTGAGATCCCTAAAATCGATGCAAACCCTCCACTTGTTGCCCGTCTTGGAGACTAGCACGACATTTGCGAGCCAGCTCGGGAACTGGACCTCCCTTATATGGCCGGCCTCCAGGAGCTTCTCAACCTCCGCTCGGATGATGGCATTTTGTTCGGCGCTGAAGTCCTTCTTCCTTTGCTTCACTGGCCGAGCGTCCGGTCGGACGTGAAGCTCATGCTGTGTGATACTTGGCGAGATTCCCGGCAGCTCGTGTGTCGACTAAACGAAGACATCACAGTTTCTCTGGAGACATTTGATCACCTCCTTTTTCTGGCTTGCCTCCAGATCAGCCGCAATAAATGTGGTGGCCTCCGATCGGGTCAGGTGAATTTGCACTTCCTCTTTTTCTTTATAAACCAAAGAGGGTGGTTTTTCGGTAATGGTGTTCACCTCGATCCGCGGCGTCTTCCGAGCGGAATTAGCTTCGGCTCGGACCATTTTGACATAGCATCGCCGAGCCGCCAGTTGGTCTCCTCGCACTTCTCCGACTTTATCCTCAACAGGGAACTTAATTTTTTGGTAGAAGGTGGAGACGGCCGCTCGGAACTCACTGAGTGTCGGTCACCCCAAGATGACATTGTATGCAGAGGGAGAGTCGACCACGACGAAGTTTGTAGTCCGCGTCCTTCTGAGCGGCTCTTCTCCCAGCGAAATAGCCAGTCGGACCTGTCCGACCGATAGAACTTCATTGCCCGTGAACCCGTAGAGGGGGGTTGTCATGGGCAGCAGCTCGGCTCGATCGATTTGTAGTTGGTCGAAGGCCTTTTTGAAGATAATGTTGACCGAGCTGCCTGTATCGATAAAAATGTGGTGAATAGTATAGTTAGCTATTACCGCTTTGATGAGGAGCGCGTCGTCATGTGGCACTTCGACTCCCTCAAGATCCCTGGGTCCGAAACTTATTTCGGGCCCGCTCGCCCGCTCTTGACTGCAGCCGACCGCATGGATCTGCAGCTGCCTGACACTTGCCTTCCTTGCTCTGTTGGAGTCACCTCCGGTCGGGCTACCAGCGATGATGTTGATTTCGCCTCGGGAAGTGTTGCTTCTATTTTCTTCCTCCCGTACGGACGGCCTAGGCCGCTCCCTAGACACCCGGGGATTGTCCCCGTGCCTCTGAGGATAATGCCGCTCGGGAGACTGTTGCTGTCGCCTGTCGGGTATCCGCCGATCGACCTCATGTTGTCGCTGTCACCTGTCGGATGATGGTGATCGACGGTGGCCACTCCGGGGAACGGGGTGGGCGAACAAGGGAAGGGTTCGGCAATCTCTTGTGTTATGCGTGTCAGTCCGGTGGAACGAGCAAAACATAGGGGTCCATACCTTCTTCTTTGGTTTGGGCCGCTCGGCAACTACCTCTTGGACTGCTTGGGACCTCGCGTGGTGAGGGCGGACTGCTTCGGCCCTCGGTCCTCTGGGCGGCTCCTGGCGATTGACAGGCTTCCTCTCGGCAGGGGCTAGCCGCTCAGTTGGAACTTCTTTTCTTCGGGTCGCCTGGGCTTCCTCCACATTAATGTACTCGTTGGCCCGGTGTAACATATGATCGTAGTCTTGGGGCGGCTTTCGAATGAGTGACCGGAAGAAGTCACTGTCCACGAGGCCTTGCGTGAACGCATTCATCATCGTTTCTGAGGTGGCAGTTGGAATATCCATGACCACTCGGTTGAATCGTTGGATGTATGCTCTGATCGACTCCCTGGGCTCTTGCTTGATGGCGAATAGGCTGACACTAGTCTTCTGGTAACGCCGACTGCTTGCAAAATGATGGAGGAAGGCTGTGCGGAACTCCTTGAAACTTGTAATGGATCCGTCCGGCAGCCTCCGAAACCACCGTTGCGCCGATCCCGAGAGGGTGGTAAGGAACACCCGACACTTTACTCCATCCGTGTATTGGTGTAGGGTAGCTGTGTTGTCGAACTTACCCAGATGATCGTCCGGGTCGGTGGTTCTGTTGTACTCACCGATCGCCGGGGCACATAGTGCTTTGATAGAGGGTCCCGCAGGATGGCCTTTGAAAATTGCCGGTTGATCCTCTTGGGGGAGGCGTTCGTTCGGGGGGGCTTGCCTTTTCTGTTGTCTCGCAGGGGCGCCTCGTCGGACGAAGATCCTCGATCACGGTTAACTGTTGCGGCTTCAGGAGGCGTACGAAATAGGGCCCGATGAAATGGAACCGTGGCCTGTGGTGCTTCCACTCGGCCTCCCGACACGGACGTCGCTTGTTGCTCAATCCGCTCGGCTTGCGCCTTCTGTTTTTGTTATTCCACAAGCTTAGCTGCTCTTGCCTCGATCAGAGCGTCGAGCTCCTCCGTGGAAAGCATCACCGTGTGCGGTCGTCCAGCTTCGTCCATTGCTTCCGCTCGGATGCAGGTGCGTTCCCATAGACGGCGCCAATTTGATCCTGTTCGAACGCTGAATCAGTGGACGCTGGGCACGTGGCGCTCTCCGAACTGATGACGTGGGTCTCCGGTCGGTCGTAGGGATCTCCGGCGAGGCTTCGAATATCAGAGACTGCGTACCTCCGGAGAACTGTGAGGACCCTTATATAGAGCTGTGAAGAGGCTTATGCATACATACCGAGGTGAATACGTGTCCTCTTACCATACCTCAGTATGGGCTTGTCAGAGGAGCTTGCCTGACACCATACTGCTACAGTCCGAGCACCTCTCTGATGGGACAGTAGAATCTTCCGTTATAGGCTTCTGCGTATGGGTTAGTCATCGAACACGCTTGTTGTCAGAAGATGTCCCCCGATGTTTCCCTTGTCCTTTTGTCTCTTCTGTTCCCGCGCTGTGCGTCTGGCCGCTCGGCAGTCCCATCACGTCCGACCGGACGTAGGTACTGATCCGCTCGGGAGATTCCAAGTCGTGTGCTCGGATGAACCTGTTCACAGCATTACTGCTTTATGCCTCGGCCGAGCGGGCTACCCGCTCGGCCCGGCGACCCTGTTCACCATGAGCGTCGGAGACTCGACTCCCCGTTGGGTTGTCTTTGCTTCCGATTATACCCCGTTCGGCCGGTTGGTCCCCCATTTTCCAGTCAGCCGTTTGACCTTTGACCTCCACGTGGCATTGACTTCCCTCAAAGGGGGTCCCCTGTCCTTACTGCCGGATCAGGTGCTTTTTCGGACTCCACCATAGAAGCTGAGTATGTGGCAGCCTCTAAGGCAGCCATAGAAGTTATATGGCTCAGAAACTTCATCATGGACTTAGACATGATTTCTGGTTTATCCAAAAATTATTACAATTTATTGTAATAATAGTGGTGCAGTAGCAAACTCGAAGAAACCATAAATCCATAAGGCAAGTAAACACAATAGAGCACAAGTACCACCCAATACGAGATATTGTACAACGAGGAGAAGTTGTTGCCGCCTAAATTGCATCAGGCAATAACCTGGGAGATCTTTCACTAAGACTCTTAAGGGAAGAGCTTTTGATGGGCATGTTGAAGGGTTGGGCATCAGATGTATGGCAGGGTATATGGCAGCATAGTCTTTTAGTATAAGTGGGAGATTGTTGGAATGTATACTAAAAGCCTAGCTTTTTGTATAAACATTTACTTAGAAATAAGAATCATATTGATCAAATATCTACATTTATAAGCTAAGTGTAGTTGTTCAATTAATTTATATTGTAGATAACATGGTATGTGGTGTCATACACAGAAGATCATGTTATCAGTTCTTTATAAATTATAAACTGTTGCTCACGACTAAGTTGGATATGAACAAACCATTGGAATAGTTGTAGTGTAATTTAGTATTAGTTTATCTTGACTATAAAATTACACTAGTACAATCAGAGTGTATTGAGTTGGAACATTTAAGGTAAGTTCTTTTTATACCGACTAAATAAAAGAACAAGACCTTTGTTATTATGGAAGTGTGTGTTCTTAATCATAATATAATAACAAGCACATATACTTAATATTCATTTCTTTGATTTATCAAAGGGTGTGATTTAGTTCGATAAATCAATAGGCCCGATAAGTTCGGAAATGGTATTATTTATATGGTGTGTTGTTGATTATAGAATGAAACTGTGTCATAGTAATCTAGGTTGATAATGTCCCCAAGAGGAGCTTATAAGGATTGTCATGTTAAATCTTGCAGGTAGACTTAGTCTGACATGATAATAAGGTTGAGTGGTACTACTTTTGAAATTAGATATTAATTAAATGAGTTGTCAGTAACTCATTTAATTAGTGGATATTCAATATCTTAAACACAGAGAGACTAATACACTCATGATAAGAAGGAGCCCATATAGTAATATGGGATTGGTGCGGTAGTTCAATAATAACTCTTTAGTGGAATGAGCTATTATTGATGAACTCGAGTTGGGTATTCGGGGCGAACACGGGAAGCTTAAGTTCATCGGGAGACCAAAACCAATTTCTCTTCTCAGGCCCTGTCGTAGCCTCTTATTTATAAAGTATTATACTCATTTATACCCATCTTCTTACTCACCTTAAGGTGGCCAGCCAAGCCTAGCTTGGAGCCCAAGCTAGGGCCGGCAAAACCAAGGCGAGTTGGTTTCAAGAGGTGGCCGACCCTAGCTTGAACCCAAGCTTAGGTGGTCGGCCACAACACAATAAAATGATTTTAATTTTTAAATTATTTTCTTATGTGGAAGTCATGGTTTTAAAAGAGAGTTTAAAATTTAAATCTTTCTTTTATATCTTTCTACAAAGGATTAAGAGAAAAGTTTGATATCTTTTCTTATTTGTAGTTAAAAAGAAGATTCTAATTTTTTTATAAAACTTTCCTTTAATTTTTTGACCTGGGAGCCGATCTATGAAATTAATATTTAATTGAATTTATAACATGGGTGGATTTAGATCAATAATGTTAAGCATCATTTGCGATCCAAGTCTTAACCACTAAGAACAGATAAGTGGAATTTGGAATCACTGATGTTAAGTTTTGTTTGCAATTCCAAATTTAATTTCTAAAGAACACAATAGGTTGTTAGGAAAGGTTCAGGACTTGTACAAAATTTTTGTACAGGGGAACCGGTACGATATTCCGAATAGCAACCAACAGCTTGAAGGCGCCTCCAAAGAGGTCCAAGGCGCCTTTAATTGGATAGAGTTTATCCGTCGAGGATAAAACGAAGGTGCATTCAAAGGCTGAAATACGCCTTCGTACTATTCATTGAAGGTGCCTTCCAACCATGGAAGGCACCTTCCAAGTGACAGATCAGCTTTTTAGTAGTCGATCTCTTTACTTAGGTGATTTTATGGCTAACCGGAGTTGAGCTCACTCGAACCCAACTCCAACCTTCTTCTCAAGGAAGCTTCCTCCACAGCTTCTCATCCCTCGAATGCCGCGCATATTCTTCTCATCTACCGGTGTATTCTTCAGCAACATCTCATCTTTCGGATGCACCGAGCCCGTCGGCTCATTTCCTGTGTCATCCTTCTCACTAGCTGCGTCTTTCGCTCAATTTTTTGTGTTCCTAAGCTCCTGCAGACTTAGACACAAGGATTAAATATCACAGGACCTAACTTAATTTGGTTAACAATATCAAAACTGTTAGATCGTAGAGCTCGCTAGAGGAGGGGGGTGAATAGCGATAAAAAATTCGTTATCGAAATAGAGTAAGCAACGGAAAGAAAAGACAAAACACAACGCTAACACGAACCAGTTTTACTTGGTTTGGAGCCTTCGTCGACTCCTACTCCAAGGTCCGCACTCGTCGAGTGCTTTCGTTGGGCAATTCACTAGCATCTCAAAAATTGATTACAACGTTAAGTACAGGAATAAAGATGAAATACCGACAATAGAAAAACAATAAGCTAAAATCGTAGGTTGTCGGAGCAGCCTCACAGTGTGGCAGGAGTAGTGCGCAATGGAGCAGTCGTAGGAAGAAGTTGTTGTCTTGATGCTGTGTGGATGCCTTCTTTTATAGGCATGCTCCGGGCGCCCGGATCCCTTCCGAGTGACTGGATCGTGACGTTGGTCGTCCAATCATCGCTTGCCTAACTATTAGGATAACTTTTGTCTTCTGGGTGCCTGGATCCCTTTCGGGCGCCTGGACCAACTCCGGGCGCTCGGTCCAACTTGTTGATTGCTACTGGGAATATCGTACCGGTTCCCTTGTACATAAATTTTGCACAAGTTTTGAACCATTCCTAACAACCTATTATGTTCTTTAGAAATTTAATTTGGAATCACAAACGAAACTTAACATTATTGATTCCAAATTCAACTTATCTATTCTTAGTGGTTTAGACTTGGATCGCAAACGATGCTTAACATTATTGATCCAAATCCATCCATGTTACAAATTTAATTAAATATTAATTTCAGAGATTGGCTTCCAGGTTAAACATGGCGAGGCACTAGGCCTTCTTGGGTATGAGTTTAGGCACCCACCACTTCCTAGACAAAGCCTTTCAACGAAATTTAATATTTAATTTTCTTATAGTAACCATAGGTTTAACCAAAAAGAACAATCGAATCACAAATTCAAAAAATAAAAGAAACACAAAATCGAAAACATAAATTTGATTACCTAGATTCATTAGCCTCTTGTGTTTGGTATTTCAAGATCTAAATAAAAGGATGAACTAGTTATGATGTAGAAACTAATAACTAGTTATACCTTTTATAGCTTATAGACCTCACGATTTTCTGTCGTATTCCTCTTCTTATCTTGGACGTCGTGTGGGCGACGATCTACCGAGACGAAAATCCACCCAAGCTTCCTTCCTCTCCAAGCAAGTTTCGGCCACCATAAGAACTCCTAGAGAAGATGAGGTTTGGCCACTACCACCAAGCTCCAAGGGATGCTAGAAACAAAGTCTCCTTTCTCTCCTTCTTCTCCAAGCAATATCCGGCCACCACAAGGACTCCAAGAGAAGATGAGGTTCGACCACAAGAAGAAGAGAAGGGAAGGAAGAGGGCCGGCCACACCAAGGAAGAAAAGAGAGAGGAATAGAAGATAGATTGTTGTAAGGTGATGCACCTCTACCCTCTCTTTTATATTCCTTGTGTTGGTTGCTACTCGGAAAGCCTAATGGTTCCACTGTACAAAAATTTTGTACAAAGGTCTGAACCTTTTCCTAGCTACCATGTGTTCTTTTAAATTAAACTTGGATCGCCTGCGGAACTTAACACGTTTGATCCAAAGTTTAATTTATTTGTTCTTTTAGGTTTAGACTTGGATCTCCTACGGAACTTAACACTTTCGATCCAAATCACCTAGGTTATTAATTCTATTAAATATTAATTTCTAAAATTAGCTTCTAGTACTGACGTGGCGCGGCACATGGCCTTCTTGGATATGGGAGCAACCACCACCAACTAGACAAAGCCTTTTAAGGAAAGCTAATATTTAATTTCCTTAAATAATTTTAGGTCAACCGAAAAGAACAATCAAATCATAAGGAAAAAGAAAAACAAAAGAACACAACATCAAAAATAAATTCGAAATACTAGAATCGCATGCCTCTTGTATTTGGTATTTTTACAAAGAAATAAAACTAGCATGATGCGGAAAAATATTACTAGTTATACCTTTCTTTTGAAGACAAAGACCTCTTGATCTTCTACCGTATTCCTCTTCTAACATCGGACGTTGTGTGGGCAACGATCTTCCGAGATGAGAACCACCTTTCCACCTTCCTTCTTTCTTCTAGATTTCGGCCACAATAAATTTCTTCAAGGATGAAGAATTTCGGCCACCACCAATGCTCCAAGGGATGCTAGAGACGAGGCTTGCTTTCTCTTCTTCTTCTCCTTCCTTGATCCGGCCACAAACAAGAGCTCCACCAAGAAGATAGGTTTCGGCCAACAAGAGGAGAGGAGAGAAATAGGGTCGGCTACCAAAACTAAGGAAGAGAGGGAGGAAAAGAATAGAGGTTGTTCAACCATGAAGGCTCCTCCACCTCCTCTTTTATAATCCTTGGTCTTGCCAAATAAGGAAATTTTAATAAAAACTTCCTTAATTCTTTTGCCATGAAAAGGAAAAAATTATTTAATTAAAAATAATTTTTCTTCTCATTATTATAATGGTCGGCCACACCAAATCTCCAAGCAAATAAAAATTTTAAACACAAATTAAAACTTCCTTATTTGCTTCCGGAAATTTTATAAAAAATTTCTCCAATAATTTTTATCCCTTCATGATTGGTTAAAAGGAAATTTTATAAATTAAATCTTTCTTTAAACATGTGGATAATTTCCGAAAAGTTATCTCAAAAATTAAAATCTCCTTTCAATCTACAAATAAGGAAAGATATCAAATCTTTTCTTAATCTTTTGTAGAAACTAATAAAAGAGAATTATTAATTTTAAACTTTCTTTTAAATCATGAACATGGTTAAAAGGAAATTTTTTACCAAAATTAAAATCAACCTTTTAATCTACAAATAAGAAAGAGATTTAGCTCTTCTCTTAATCTTTTGTAGAATCTTATAAAAGGAAAGATTTAAATTTTTTAAACTCTCTTTTAAATCATGTTATCTACATAAGAAAAATTTTAAAAATAAAAATCCTTTTATTTTAATTTGGGCCGACACACCAAGCTTGAACCCAAGCTAGGGCCGGCCACCTTGAAGCACCCATGAACCAAACTTTGGCCGGCCCCTATGGGATGAGTAAGAAGGTGGGTATAGGTGGGTATAGTACTCTATAATTAAGAGGCTACGATAGGGACCGAGAGGAGGAATTGGTTTTGGTCTCCCAATAAAATTAAGCATCCCGTGTTCGCCCCGAACACACAACTTAATTTTATCAATAATATTTCATTCTACTAGAGAACTATTATTGAACTACCGCACCAATCCCAAATTACATTTTGGGCTCCTTCCTATTATGAGTGTGTTAGTCTCCCTGTGTTTAAGATAACAAATGTCCACTAATTAAGTAAGTTACTGACAACTCACTTAATTAATATCTAGCTCCAAGAGTAGTACCACTCAACTTCATCGTCATGTCGGACTAAGTCCACCTGCAGGGTTTAACATGACAATCCTTATGAGCTCCTCTTGGGGACATTCTCAACCTAGATCACTAGGACACAGTTTCCTTCTATAATCAACAACACACACTATAAGTGATATCATTTCCCAACTTATCGAGCTTATTGATTTATCGAACTAAATCTTACCCATTGATAAATTAAAGAAATAAATATCAAATATATGTGCTTGTTATTATATTAGGATTAAGAGCACACACTTCCATAATAACTGAGGTCTTTGTTCCTTCATAAAGTCAGTATAAAAGGAACAACCTCAAATGATCCTACTCAATACACTCTAAGTGTACTAGTGTAATTATATAGTTAAGATAATCTAATACCTAATTATACTATGACCTTCCAATGGTTTGTTCTTTTCCATCTTGGTCGTGAGCTACTGTTTATAATTTATAAGGAACCGATAACATGATATTCTGTGTGTGACACCACACACCATGTTATCTACAATATAAATTAATTGAGCAACTACATTTATCGTAAATGTAGACATTTGACCAATGTGATTCTTATTTCTAGATAAATGTTTATACCAAAAGCTAGGCTTTTAGTATACATCCTAACACCTTGGTCTTGGCAAATAAGGAAAGTTTTAATAAAAACTTCCTTATTATCTTTGCCATTGAAAGGAAAATTTTAAAAATTTCCTTTTCTCAATCAATGTGGCCGGCCACCTCTAATCCTCCAAGCAAGGAAAGTTTTAAACACAAAATTAAAACTTCCTAATTTATTTCCGAAAATAAAAATTTCTCTTTAAAAAATTCCCTTCATGGTTGGTTATAAAAGGAAATTTTTATAAATTAAAATCTCTCTATTAAAACATGTGGATGATTACAATAAGGAAAGTTTTATCAAAATTAAAATCTTCCTTTCAATCTATAAATAAAAAAAGATATCAAATCTTTTCTTTTAATCTTTTGTAGAAACTATAAAAGGAAAGATTTAATTTTAAAACTTTCTTTTAAATCATGAGGATGGTTACAAAAAGGGAAAGTTTTATCAAAAATTAAAATCTTCCTTTTAACTACAAATAAGGAAAGATATCAAACCTTTCACTTAATCCTGTGTAGAAAGCTATAGAAGGAAAGATTTAAATTTTAAATTCTCTTTTAAAACCATGGCTTGCACATAAGAAAGATTTTAAAAAATAAAAAACCTTTTAATTTATTGTGGCCTGCCACACCAAGCTTGGGTGCAAGCTAGGGTCGGCCACCAACTCACCTTGGTTTGGCCGACCCTAGCTTGAGCTCCAAGCTAGGCTTGGCCGGCCACCTTAAGGTGGGTAAGAAGGTGGGTATGAGTGGGTATAACACTTTATAATTAAGAGGCTACGATAGGGACCGAGAGTAGGAATTGGTTTTGGTCTCCCGATGAACTTGAGCTTCCCGTGTTCGCCCCGAACACCCAACTCGAGTTCATCAATAATATCTTATTCCACTAAAGAGTTATTATTGAATCACCGCACCAATCCCATATTACTATATAGGCTCCTTCTTATCATGAGTGTGTTAGTCTCCCTGTATTTAAGATATTGAATGACCACTAATTAAATGAGTTACTGACAACTCATTTAATTAATATCTAATTCCAAGAGTAGTACCACTTAACCTTATTATTATGTCGGACTAAGTCCACTTGCAGGGTTTAACATGACAATCCTTATGAGCTCCTCTTGGGGATATTATCAACCTACATTACTAGGACACAATTTCATTCTATAATCAACAACACACCATATAAATAATACCATTTCTCAACTTATCAGACCTATTGATTTATCGAACTAAATCGCACCCTTTGATAAATCAAATAAATGAATATTAAGTATATGTGCTTGTTATTATATCATGATTAAGAGCACACACTTCCATAATAACAAAGGTCTTGTTCTTTTATTCAGCCAGTATAAAAAGAACTTATCTTAAATGGTCCAGCTCAATACACTCTGAGTGTACTAGTGTAATTTTATAGTCAAGATAAACTAATACAAAATTACACTTTGAGTATTCCAATGGTTTGTTCCTGTCATCTTAGTCGTGAACTATTGTTTATAATTTATAAGGAACTGATAACATTATCTTCTGTGTGTGACACCACACACCATGTTATTTACAATATAAATTAATTGAACAACTATACTTAGCATATAAATATAGACAATTGATAAATTTGATTCTTTTATTTCAAAAATAAATGTTTACAAAAAGCTAGACTTTTAGTATACACTCTAACACAACTCTGAGCGCCCGGATCCCTTCCGAGTGCCCGAACCAACTCCGAGCATCCAGACCACCATTTTCTAGAGACTCATTTCCCTGTAAGAAAATGTTAGTCCGAGGTAAAATAAAAGTTATGTTACCCTACAAAACAAAGTGTTAGTACAATTTATAATCAAACAGAGTAGTAATTAGATTCCGTCTCCTTGAGACTGAAATCTAGTCGCGATCTCAACTTAGATTTCCGAAATGGATCTAAGTTGGATCGATGCCTAAGTTCCCTAACCGGGAATGCATCGTCACAAGTCACTCCCCTCCAATGACTTACCTTAATTTACCTGCCAGACATCCGGTCAGCCCGTTGACCTATCTGGATTTCGTGCCAGCTATCAGGTCAGCCCGTCGACGTAGCTGGACTTCGTACCAAATATCCGGTCAGCCCATCGACCTGTCTAGGCTTTGTCCCAGCTATCAGGTCAGCCCATCGACCTAGCTGAACTTCGTGCCAGCTATCCGGTCAGTCCGTCAACCTAGCTAGGCTTTGTGCTAGCTATTCGGTCGGCCCATCAACCTAGCTAGGCTTCTCCTGCACACTTAGTCAAAGTGTTAGATCACAACGAAACTAACTTAACATATTTTATCATTCATCAAAATCTGAGTTAGACCGTTAGTGCTAACCGCACCATCAAAAACTACCATGAGGTACTTACATATAATTCTTAATATACCAATTTAGTCTTCCATTATTTCTAAAATTTGAAATTGGTGAAAATTTTGAGCATGCATCATTTTTTTCAATAAATCTATTTATTTTTTCAATTTTACATTTTCTATTTGTACTTTGTCAAAATGTTCTAATTAGGGGTGTAATCGAGCCGAGCCGAGCCGAACTCTTGAATGTTTGAGCTTGGCTCGTTTATAATCGAGTCGAACTCAAGCTTTATTTAACGAATATATTCATGGCTCACGAGCTTATTCGAGCTTTTATCGAGCCTAAACGAGCTTAATAAATATAAATCATAAATTTAAATATTCATTAAAAATTAAATTATATATTTAGAGAAAATTATAATAATATTATTAAAATTTATAATTTTATTATAATAAATAAATTTAATATATTTGTCTATATTTTTCATAAGTAGAGTGTAAAATCTATAAATTTAATATCAAAACTATTAATTTTTTAATTTAAAAATTGCTTAATGAGCTTAACGAACGTGTTCACGAACTAACGAGTAGAATATTGCGAAGCTTGAGCTTGGTTTGTTTATCTTAACGAGCCTTATTAAACGAGCTCAAACGAGCTTTTATCGAATCGAGCTTCAAATAGCTCGTGAGCGGTTTGGTTCATTTACACCCCTAGTTCTATTGGACATGCTTTCGCTAAGTTTATTTTTAAATCATTATTTTTTTTTCAAATTCATATATTTACTTCACAATTTACATAATAATCTAGAAAGCATTTTAATTGCCTTATAAAGCTGATCCGGTGGTAAGAATTGTACCTCATTTATCGTGTCAGACTAGTAATTCGAAGCTCCCCCTTCATTGATACTCTCGATGCTCATCTCGAACAAAGCTTCATCTTCTTCTCCTTCTCGGTAACTTGCCGTCAATGCTAATCTAGCATATTCCTCCATCTTGAATTCAAATGATGACGTTTCCTCTCAAGTCACCTTGAGGTTCTTGTGCTTTGATCGTCTTGTCCCCTATTCTTTTTTCCTTGCTTTTGAGTTTTTGACAGTTATCTTTGATGTGACATTTTTCTTGGCAATTATAGTATCTGACTTTCCTTTTTATCTGGAGAATCTTGTTGGCCAGTTTCTTGTCAAAGTTATTAGATTGAACAAACTTTTAAAACTTCCTTATCATAAAAGCTGCTTCATCTACGTCAAGTGATGTGTTTTTGGTTAGCTTTCAGTGCTAGGTTTTGACTTGGCTCCTTTCCCTTTTTTAAACCTGCGCATCTTAACTCAGGTAATTCAAAGGTGGAAAATAAACTTTCTAACTTATTTACCTCGTGATCCTTGGAAATATAGTAGGAGCCTACTATAGATGCCCATTTTGGTATTCTCGGGAACATATTTAATGCATACCTTAGCAAGTCTGGATTCGTTATTATTTCTCTAAGATTCGTGAGTCCGGTGATCAGCTCCTTGATCTTTGCATTAGTTGGACTACAGTTTCTCCTTTTTCCATCTGGAGGTTTATCAGTAGATTTCTGAGCAAGTCTTGTTTCGTTAGCTTGGGTTCCAATGTACCTTCGTGAAGATCCAAGATCTTCTCCTAGAGTTCTTTGGCTGAGTTGTAGCTTTCTATGCAATTGACTTCTTTATTTGGTAGTATGATCAGCAGATGGAATTCTACTTTTCCTTTGGCCATGAAGTAGGCCTACTTCTTTTTTCTCCAGAGATATTCTTCTTTTTCTTTTTATGCTGATTTTTGGGTATTACAAAACCATATTTAATAGTTAGTAAAATTTAAAATCTCTCTCGAACTACGATGGATGATGCTCATTCTAGCCATCTCTTTGTTGCTTTAGTTGGTAGTTAGTCATTCTAAAATTGTTAGGCATCAATACCACTTGTTGGTCCTTATAGGCCAACTAGAGGGGGGCAGAGGGTGAATAGCCTTGTAAGTTAAAATTATCTTTCTGTTGCTATAGAACTTAGCAAGGATACACACTCAATTAATTAGAAATAAAACACATAAAAATAGAGTAAGAGACTAGAGATTACTTGGTTTGCAACTCGATAGTTGCTAGTCTAAGAACTATGTAAAAGCACTACTAAAGACTCCTTCGAACAAAGCGTCGGAGGCAGAGTAGCCTTTTATAGAAGGGGAAGCAAGAACAACTTAAAATTGAATTATGAAAATAAAGTACGAGTGTGCTATGTCTAACTTCGAGGATTAGGGCTTTATTTATAGTTCACTGGTCGAAGTTAGCTGTTAGCTTATGTGGCAGCTCCCGGGCATTTGCATATGGTCCAAGTGCCTGGACGTGGTCATCTCAATCTACTTTGCAATAGCTCTTGGTTAATGACTTATTGGTTCCTGGGTGCCTGGACTCGGTTTGGGTGCTTGGAGTCAGCTGAAGTGGACTCCTGTGTTGATCCTCGCTGCAATGGCTTGTAGACATGGCCTATACTACTCCAGGCACCTGGAGTTGGTCCGGGTGCCTAGGATCCATGTGCTTGGACTAGGTCCAGTCGCTTGGACAAAATCAACTCAGGGTTGACTTATCCAGTTGCTTCTTAGATCTCTTGGGTGACCCTCACGCCGTCTAGAGTTGAGCTCACCAGAATCTAACTACGACTTTCATTCTTCCTCCTTGGCTTCTCATCTCTTGGAAGCGCCGAGCACGTCAATCTCATTGGCTAGTGTACTCTTTCATAGCTCCTTATCCCTCGAATGCACTGAACTCGTCAACTTGCATCCCGTGTCATCCTTCTCGCTCACTGCGTCTTCCACTCAACTTCTTGTATTTTTAAGTCCTTGCACACTTAGACACAAAACATCAAAAACGTAGAGCCTAACTTAACTCGGTTGATCACATCAAAACCAACTCAGAATACTTACACATGATAGGTAGACCGCCACTCCCATACTCGAGCAATCTGACTGTTAGGCCTCTCTAGGGGCGTTCCCAAGGGGATGCTCCCAAGACGCGCATTTCTCAAGCCACAAACTTCTTAAGCCATTGAATCTTTTTGGGGATTCCCGCATTAGGTGTTCCCAAGCTACAATATTCCCAAAGCTATGAACTTACTAGTCCACGAACTTCCCAAGCCATGAACTTTCTAAGCTATGGAATCTTTCGAGGGATGTTTTGTAGGGGTGTTCCCAAGCTACAATATCTAAAGCTGCGAACTTCTTAATATACGAACTTCCTAAGCCACGATTTCCCAAGCTTCAAATCTTTTTGAGGATGCAATCAAAGGGGTTGTTCCCAAGTCATCTTATTTCCTAAGCCCTGAAGACGATCTTTTCTAGGGATGTACCCAAAGTAGTTGTTCCCAAGATGCCACTTTCCCAATCTGTGAAGAGTTAATCTTTCCGAGGATATACCCAAAGGGATTGATCCCAAGCAACTACTTTTTCCAAGCCGCGAAGACTTGTATCTTTCTAGGGATATACCTAAAGGGGTTATGTTGTTCCCAAGCCACCACTTTTCCCAAACCGTGAAGACTTGATCTTTTCGGGGATGTATCCAAAGAGGTTGTTCCCAAGTAGCCACCTTTCCCAAGCTATGAAGACTTGATCTTTCTGGAGATGTTGTTCCCAAGCCACCATTTTTTCCAAGTCATGAATACTACTTAAGGTCAGGTCTTGGGTCATCTGGTAGGTACTTGCATAGATAGGTCTATAGTATTTGTCAAGGCAGGGACTAAGAATCAAAATTGAATGATAATTCATGATTTTGCTCTATGCTAGAAAGAGAGGAGGGAAAATGAAGTTCCAAGCTCAAGCAAGGTCAAATATGACTCATTTGAATTTGCTAGAGTTTAGTAAAGATTTAGTGGGGTTACGTGAGTTAGTTTTAGGATAATTAAGGATGAGATAGGATCAACTTTGTTATGATTATGTATATGTGAATTGCCCAAAGGGCGCACTCAGAGTTGAGAATTGATCAAAAGACGCATTATATTTTGATAATTATCAAAGAGCATACTAATTTATTTGATTTTCCCTTTCTACCCTTCTTGCCAAACCTGACCTTTTATGCATCATATTTACATGCAACTTTTCTCTTTCTCTCACTTCTTTTTCCTCCGATTAAACTTTTTTATTTTTTCCTCCTTTACATGCCCAACGAAAGTTTAATTTTGGAACACCTATAGGGATCCTAAATAAGTAATGGAGGACACCTTTGAACTCTTTGCGATATCAGAAATCCACAAAACCTGAAATGAGTGCAATCTGAGTTCTTTACATCGATCATTGGATTTTGACAAAAATTCATTGATGGACCTAGAGGCTAGATTACTTAGATTTTTATAAACTTGCACCCATCCGGTAAGGTTGAGTGAAAGGAAGGTAGATATAATGTCAAACTTTGATGTTGGTTAAAGAAAACTATGGGCTCGGTCTGGGCAGACCAAGACCACGTTGGGCTTGGTCTCCCTAGATTAGGCCTACCATTTTCCTAGATAAAAACCAATGTTTGACACTATCTACCTTACTTTCACTCAACCCTATCAGATTAGGGTAAGCTTGTAGAAATCCAAATAGTTTAGGTCCATTAGTAGGTTTCGGTCGAAACCTACTACTAATCAACCTAGAGAGTTCTCGGATTGTACTCATTTCAAGTCTTATGGATTTTTAAAGTTGCAAAGACTCCAAATGTGCCATCTATTATTTATTTCGGGCTCCCATAGGTATTTTAGTATTATGCTAATTTTCAGCTAGAATATTTGAGATTGATATCCTAAAGACTAAGACCAACATAGGCCTAATTTACTTAGATCCAGATCAAGCTCACATTAGTCATGATCTTCTCAGATCAGGCCTAGTGTTTTCCTGGTCTTCCCAAATCAAATCCATAATTTTTTTTTATCGGAAATCAAGGTTTGATATTATATCTATCTTCCTCTCACTCAATCCTATCGGGTGAGTATAAATTTATCAAATTCAAATAACTTAGACCGATTAATGAGTTTATGTCAAAATTTATTTATTGATGTAGAAAACTCAGATTGGACATATTTTAGATTTTATGGATTTTCAAGATCATTAGAGTCTAAAATTCTATTACTTATTTGGGGCTCGAGGTGTTTCAGAATTAAACTTTCATTAGATAGGTAAAAGATGAAAAAACGAAAAGTTTTATAGGAGCGAAGAGTGAGAAAATAAATACATAAAAAACAAAGTACCGTATGAATGAGAAAGAAAAAGAGAGTTTTAAATGCAGCTCTGCCTGCTCTTTTAATTAATGTGCCCTTTGACAGGAGCCATACAATAGACAAACAAGTTTTAAATAAATGCGTCCTCTAGTGATTATACGCGCCGTTTAATTAATTCCTAAATCTGCCTGCTTTTTGTGCAATTCTCATTCTTTATATTGGTCCACGTGCACATGTTTCACATCGGTTTCTCATTTTAAATTAAACTTTTAAGTAGTGCTCTATTTGATAAAAAGTACAAGTTGAGGGTAAACAATTTACAATTTTGCTGGAGTATACCTGCCGAAAGCCTATTTGCTAGACCAGTGGTAACATGATTAATTCCCATTAGTATGGATAGAAACAAAATGTCTATTAATATTATAATAATTAAAAATTGTAATTGTTATATAATATTTTTTTAAAAATAAAAATATATGCACATGTTGACGTGCATAATCAGCATTTAGCGAAATTTAGAGATTCTTACAAAATACGCCAGTGAAAGATTCTATACGCCACCACTTCAACTGATGCAGGAAATGCATCTCCACTGACTCTTCTATCCATCCTGCTCCACAGGACCACAATCATTCACCTTCACAATCACTTGCCATTATTTAAACACAACCATGTCCAACTCTTCTTCCTCAAAACCTATGCTTGCAGCAGCAAACAGCAAGCAGCCAACAGCCATGGCCATGGCTCTCCTGCCCCTCCTCTCCATGGTCTCTTCTTTTCTCTTGCTCTCCTCCATGGCTGAGCTCCCAAGGTTGGAGCACCCACTCAAGAGCGATGGATCTCTCAGCTTGTTGGTGATTGGTGACTGGGGAAGGAAAGGAACATTTAATCAAACACTTGTTGCAGCTCAGGTAGGAGACTGCCTTCCCTGTTCTCCCTTGTTCATTCCTCCACTAGATCTAGGGTTGGAAAAATTCTCGAAAATCCTGACCCTTCCCGAATCTCATCCCATTTTCGACCCGAAAATATCCCGACCAGACATTTTCCCGACCCGAAGGTTCGGGATTTTTCCCGTCCCGATCACTATCGGGAAAGGGATCGGGAATTTTTTTTCTCCTGACGGAAATCCCGTCCCGACCCGATTATATTATAATATTATTTTTTATATTAAAAATATTATTTTTTTATATTAAAAATATTATTTTTATATTATTTTTTTTTATATATTTTAAGCAACTAATTATTATGTTTATTTTTTTTCTCTTCATTTTTCTCATACTTCATCATAATTTTGTTTCTAAATAATTTATTGGCAATATGTGAAGAAGATAATCAATTAGTTTATTTTAGCATATGAAAATCGATAAAATGATATAAAGAATAATTTTTATGATCTTTTTTCTCTAAGTTGAATCCAAATATTTCTAAGGACTAAGGTCATCATATCATCAATTCATTATTGATACAATGGTTAATATGACAATTTTTATTTTTGGATTTTCTTGTATTATGTATAAAGTATAAATTAAGTAGTAGTTTTAGTTTTTTTTTATTAGTTTTAATATATTTATGATGTCCTAGGAAGATATTTTAGTTTTTAATGGTTAAGTACCACGAAATTGTTTTAATTTATTTGTATTGTACTAAAAAATTGTTTGAGTCTCTATAGATTTTTTTTAAAAAAAATATTTTTCGGGATATTCTTACGGGTCCCTACCCGATCCCGAATATTCGGGATCCCGAATATTCGGGTCCCGACACTTTTCGGGTACGGGATCGGGAGAAAAAAAAAATTCCCAATTCTTATCGGGACGGGTATTGAATAAGGGGGTTACAGGACGGGTCCCGACCCTATCCCACCCCTAACTAGATCTGTGTTGCTACAGTAGGCCATGTGTTGCTGCACTATGCATTAGTTTTTATTTCCCCTTTTACTTTTGTTTTTTTTTTAAAAAAACCTAATTAACCTAAAAAATGTTTAACATGAATGAAGATGGGGAGGATTGGAGAAAGTCTTGACATAGATTTTGTGGTATCCACTGGGGACAATTTCTACGAAGAAGGGCTGACAGGCATTGACGACAAGGAATTTGAGGAATCGTTCACCAACATTTACGCTGCTGAGAGCTTACAGAAGCAATGGTATAGTGGTATGTTTCTACAAGCATATGCGAGGTTCACAATTCGCATCATGCATGTTATCATTCGATTCCAATATCGTCAATGCTAATGGAAACTTGTGTTTGCATTGGTGAAGCATTTTGCTGCATATCGATCTGACCAACTTAGCTTTGATGATGCTCTTGCAGTTTTGGGGAACCATGACTACAGAGGTGATGTGTTGGCGCAATTGAGCCCTGTTCTTCGGCAAATCGATCGCCGATGGCTGTGTTTGAGATCTTTTGTCCTCAACGCAGGTTAAAGGAAAACCATAACTCCAAATTCACTTCCTTACTAATCTTCATGGCCAAGTGTGCTTATATTTCTGTGTGTGGCTCGAGCTCATTGTTAGAAATTGTGGATTTCTTCTTTGTGGACACAACTCCCTTTGTTGAACATTATTGGAACAAACCCAAGGGCCATCACTATGATTGGAGGGGAGTCGCCCCGCGAGAAACTTACATTTCAAATCTAGTAAAGGTACTAAACTATATCTGACACAATTCACACAAAGATCAATTGAATCCTTGTTTGGTTCAAATTCAATACCATAGACTTGGTGTTTCTTCTACATTGCTTATGATTGCTATTTTTGTGAGGAAGGATTTGGATTTAGCACTGAAGGAATCCCCTGCAAGATGGAAGGTTGTGGTTGGTCACCACACTATAAGGAGTGCCAGCGTACATGGCGACACCATTGAGCTCCAGTTACTCCTCCTTCCGATTCTCAAGGTAATCTTACTTTATTTTTCTCTTCTCTATAGGAAAAAAAAATACACTCTTTGTAATGCTTCTAAAATCACAGGAAAATGGAGTTGATTTTTATGTCAATGGACATGACCATTGCCTTGAACACATTAGCAGCAATGACTGGTAAGATTCTGAAAGTTAACTTGATCCCCCATGGGTGGGTGGTTTGGAGGATCTAATAGTCTTCCATTTGTCGGCGCCGCAGCCCTCTTCAATTCCTAACAAGTGGAGGTGGGTCAAAAGCTTGGAGGGGCATTCTCAACTCCGTTTCCGACAAGCTTGAGTTCTTCTACGACGGCCAAGGGTTCATGTCCCTGCAGCTCACCAAGACGCAGGCTCATGTTGTCTTCTACGATGCATTTGGCAATGCCCTCCACAAGCAGGCTATAACCAAACAATTCCACAGCCAAATATAGCGAAGTAGAGCTTGAATATAAACAATCATATATGGGAAATGCTTCTTAATTGGCCTCCAATTTCTTAAGAACTATGAAGCTCTATTGATCTTTAAGTATTATATTGGAGTGCTTTATATGGTTGCAAGTAATGTTGAAAACCTAATGATGATGTCACAGATGATATATCCATCTCACCTGCCATAGAAAAATAGCCAAGATTCAATGAATGAGCCACGTGAATGCTCTTGCGTAGCAACCAATGCCGCATCAATCATCTAACAGATCTGTATCACATTAAGATTGGCAACGAGCTGGCTTAGTAAAGATTGTCACTCTGATATGAGATAGCAAAGGCCAAGTTATAGGAGCCAAAGAATCAAGGCACACAAGGAAGGATAGCAGTTTACAAGCTGACTTGACAGATAATTGTCTCAAAGCTGTCCAATGCGAAAAGGTAGACATGACACCGGGGATTCTTTACTGTCAAGCCAGTATTCCAACCCTGTTCAAGGTCCAAAAATAAGAAATAATTAATATCTCAAAACCCTTTTAATTTACTTTCTTGATAAATATCACACCTGAAGAATAAAATTAACTTTAAAATATAACAATTCAAGTATGGCTAGAGTTGAAACCGAAGGTTCAAATTTTTTTTGACTATTAATCTTAACCTTCAAAGGAGATTCATGATTCGAAATTGTCAATTATGATTTGGTTTTCAAATGATTATGTATATTTTATTTTTTAAAAAAATTTAAAAATCTATAAATATGAAAATTAAAAAAAAAAATAAACCAAGATGTGAACTTCAAAGCACTTACGGCAGTGTATTAAAATTGAACCTCTCAGGAAATAGGTGGAGATGGAATGTTGGATATATGATTCGGATGTTCACTAAATGAAAATTTCTTGTTGTTAAAAGATAATTTTGAAATACTCTTGCGTATCAAAAGGAACTTTAGTGATTGGGTTAGGGAAGAGGTCTCCAGCGTAGGTCATTCGATGCTCAAGTCAGTAATCGATAGAAGTTGATGAACAACAGTATGAATGAACAGTAGAAATTGCATAGTCTCGTGTAATATGAGCATACCTGCGCATGTAAATGAAAATCCCTTTTTATAGTATTTTTGTTTGTCTATGCACGGATATCAAAGTATTTAAAAAAAAGGACAAACTTTAAAGATGTTTTGACACCTTTCCTAAAATGGACTTGCAAATCTCTGTGTTTGGCAAGAGGAAACTTCTGATGTACAGTTTGCATATAGAATATTCGCTATCCTTCATGGTACAAAACGTCAAAAAGAAATATGAGATCGTTGGGCTGGGGACCTATAACCTGCTTACCTGGCAAATTGACAGAGCTTTTCTTATGACCCGATCGACAGTCGCTTGGCCGATCAGATATATAGAATATCGTCGAGGGCTCGCCCCTTATTCAATCTATCAATTTTAACCAAATAGTTGAATTAGATCGGGCATCCATTCTGTTCGATTGGATCGTAGTTTCGATTAGCTAAGCTGCTCGACCGAGCTATTCAATTGTGCTATCTTAAAGAAATCTTGGCTTGGAGAGTACTAACTCATCTTGAGTTATTCGTCCATATGGAGAGGCTTGGCGTCCGACTTATCCGATGGTCCAGTCGGATAACCTCTTGACTGTGACGATTAATTATACTGAATATAAGGATTAATTCTTTCTTAACTTTGACCATCATATCAATCGATCTCCTAGACTTTAACTTGACTCAAAGGCCCACCTGAATCCTCGTTTCAAAAACCTACTTAATTTGTAGTTTTTTCGATACTAAAATTTTATACTTCATCTTTTAAAAGTTATATTCATATTATTTTTTTATAACTTTCCTGTCACTTAGTCTTGCATGATACTAATAATTTTTTATTATCTAATATTAATTGTGGCAAAGGCGAATACGCTCGTCTCCAATGGATCGGATAAAAAATAAAATAAGATTAAGTGATTTAAAAGTGGAATAATCCCATAATAAAAAATTCAGTTGAAAAATTGACTTCAATAGTGGTAATATAATCCCGTAATGAAAAATTTTAAGCAAAAGGGTTGGTTTATATTAAATCATATCATTAATATCATTAAAATGTTATAAATATTATTAAATAAGAAGCTCTCATTGTTAATAATTAATTTTCTTAAAAAAAATATAGACGAACTTCAACCAGTCGGTTCGCTAGTTAATTTAGGTTTGATCCGTAAGTGACTTGTCTATCGTTAGTTACATATTTGAACCAGGTTAACAGGATTGTTATGCTTCTCCAAGAAGAACTAGGGCGGAGCCTGAGCCCACCCACACTGGGCTGCAAAATTTATTGTACATATTTTTACACATAATTATTTATAAGAATCATATTTATAATATTTTCTATTATTGATATCTAACTCATTGATCACCATTTTACTATTTAATTAAGAATTCAGACATTTAATAATTAATTTTGGTAAAACTCAAAATTAAATTACGTTAATATCATTTTTTTTTTCTTTTTACACTGAAAATAATTTTAAGTCTTATTAATAATTTTCTCTAATTATTTTTAATATAAAAAATATATATTATCATGATTTTCTTTAGTCTTATACCTTAGGATTGGCAACATCGTGAACAGAGAATTTTCTATAAATATCTTGGGTCGACGAAATTAAAAAGCATACCTTTCTTGACCTTTTGACTAAGATCAAGTGTAATATCTATTCTTATCAGTTTAATATCTGATATAAAAATTAAATTAATTTTTATGAGAGAAAATCCATTATAGTAATTTATTGCTAAGGTTTTCGAGTGCCCACTACTATATTGGTCGGACGCACTCTTACCAAATCCAATTTATATATATACAAATAACTAGTTATCAATAAAGAGCCTAGGTGAGGCGCTAGGTGGGGATGACCACTAGCCGCACTGGCTAGGTGAGGTCAGCCTGGAGACATCTCTCATGTCTAGTTTGCTAAGCTCCACTCAAAGCAATGAGTCATTTGTTTCACTGCCAGCTCCACCCCATAAAGTTCCAATTGCATCCACAGGTAGGACCACTGCCCCAACCCAAAGGGAAGGAACTCAAAGAAATTCCCCTTGAAGTCCACTGCCGCTACCTCACCACTAGAGACGAATCATGTGGAGCGGAATGCCCTTGCTTCCTTTAACACTGACATCTGCTGCCCGATCTCCCACACGTTGACCATCACACGAGACCATGTTAGAACCAAGTACCTCGCCACTTGGCTCTCCTCTGTCGTCTTGTGGAGCAACAACGGGATAGATGGGTGCAGGCAGAGGCACAAAGCATCTCCTTCACTGCGCACTTGAGGTAGGAGGCCTTTCGAGGTTGCTCTCCTGGACCAACCGATCTAATATGGCGACGGATGGCAACTCTTCCTGGACGCGGCTCATCTTGTCGGGGTTCTTCATCAGCTCGCCATCACCCATTCGATCACTGATGCCATTGTTCGCTGCCTTGCACGACCACATTGCTACCTTGCACGACTGCGTCGCTACCTCGTCGGGTAGTGTGAGCGACCGCATCCGAACTAATATTCTAGCTACACCCCTAAGAAGAACATATATTTATCCATAGAAGAATTTGTTGAATCGTGACGCACGTGAGAGGAGGAGGGGGGGGGGGGGGGGGGGGGGAATCACGTAGTTTTCAAAATGCTTCTTTTTCGATTTTAAAAACACAAGTACGCAATGGAAAGTAAATAAGAAAGCACCAGAAAAATACGAGCGGTTTTTTACTTGGTTCGGAGCCTTCAACGACTTCTATTCCAAGGCCCAGGTCCTGCGGACTTATCGATGGACAATCCACTAAAAACTTCTTCCGGTATCCTCAGAAGAGATAATCGAGTACAAAAAAAGTTAGGCGAAGTGCAACACTCTGCACTTGTCCTTTTATAGTAATTAAGTACAAAAAGAAATGTTACCAACACTTTCAAAGATAGAAATGATAGCACTTTGTGTTGAAGCCTATCTGTCGGGCACGATCGGAACTCCTCGGAGAAGTCGTTGGGCTTAGCAGCTTCGCAGTAGTGTCACAACAAGAATCGGGAGCGGTCGGAGGCTCAAATGTGCGCGTAGTAGCTTGTATCTTGTTGTTCTTTCAATGCACACTCGAGACTACCTTATAAAAGGCTTGGAGGGCGCCTTCCATAAGCATCTTATGGAAGGCGCCTCCAATGAGACAAAATCAATCTCGATCACTTCGATACTTATCCAAGACTTCGGCCAAAATTTATCCAGCGGAAGGCGCCTTCCATAGCCATGGAAGGCGCCTTTTATGAACAGTACTGAGACGCCTTCCATAACCATGGAAGGCGCCTTCGGGTACTATTCATCCGAAGCAAGATTTGCTTTCTTGCTTGCTTTCTTGTCCTGCAAACATGTGTTAGTCCAAATAACTTTCAAGACAAGTGTTAGCACAAACATAGACAAATAATAAAAAGAGTAATTAGTTCCTGTCCTCCTAATACCAGGAACTAGTCAAGGTCTCAGCTTAGGGATCCCAAATGGACCTAAACTGGACTGACGCCTACTGTCCCTCAACTGGGATGCATACTCACAATTACTCTCTTCCAGTGACTTACCTTTTACCAGATATCCGGTCAGTCCATCGACCAATCTGGGCTTCGAGCCAGCTATCTGGTCGACCCGTCGACCTAGCTGAAATTCCCTGCAACACTAAGTTAACATAATAGATAAAATAGTAAGGTAAATAGTGTTAACTAAATTCAAGATTTGCTGGTCCGGTCGACCGCTAGGGTTATCTCCCCCTAGGGTTGTCTAGCTTCACTCAGTAGGACTTCCATTGCCTGACTTCACTCACCAGGACTGTTGAAAATATTTTCTAAATGCATGATAGACGAATTAATTAAATACGGTAAAAACTTACAGCGATCTCCCGTAGATCTGCAATCGGCAATGACGAAACTTGCTATCGGAAGAGCGATCACAGGATCGGAAAGCCCTCCGCAATTCCACAAACCAAATCCCGCCACTTTGGATGTTCTCCTCTGACTCTCGTCGCACGATCGCGATTTCACACCCTGAGCCTTGGACGGACCCCCTTTATATAGGGAAATACCCTAGGGGCATAATGGACATTTCCATTATGTGTAGTGGGGAACATGGGCCATGTTCCCCACTATCCCCATTTCTAACATCTCCCACTCGTCCAAGGTAAGTCACTAAGACTAGTTCATTCAGGTAAGTCACAAAGACTTAATAAGTCACATAGACTATTAGAGAGTTTGGTCCCATAGACCATATGAGAACATCCAATCCATACTTAGAGAAAATGGTTCGTGCGACAGCAAGCACACTGAGCGATAGTTGCTAAGAAGATTGTTACACCTTGACTTAGCCGCTCGTTGAGCAATCAATGCTAATAAAGTTGTTACACTTTGCTTAGCTGCTCAAATAAATTAGAGACACACTCTTTATGGCACTTAGCCACTTTCCTGGTGGCACATAGCCTTTATCCAGGATCCATCCAATCTTCAAATGACACACAGTCATTATCTTGAAGATATCCATGTCTTGCTATTTACCCAGATTAAATAATTTTCATTTACATCGATATGAACATCTCTAATCCCTTATAATGACCATTATGTCATGAGCATGTTCCATATCCAATATTCACATTCATTTCCGTACATAACAGAAATGGGTCGACCAGTGAATAACAACAAAAGATGTAAATATATTTAATCTTCCTTTTTAGCTAGAATCAATTCATTTTAATCAGTCGCTTTCCTAGTTATGCTCCATAGACCGAATCATCCATAGCCATAGGATACACGCTAAAGTAGCAGACACTGATTAAAACTTCAAGTAAATAGCTAAATAGTCACTAAGGCAAAAATTGAGATTAACATATAATCTCAAAGGTCTCACATAGTAGAGAAACAGGGATTCATTCTCCTACTACCTTTATTGTCGCAATAGCACATGTGGTATGAATCACATGCTACGATGTTATTCTCTTTACTAAAAAGAGTGCATGTTGTCTTCAAATTTAACATCGTACAGATTTCGATCTAGACATACCTAATGTCTAATCCTGAATTCAACATATGAATTCTAATCTGGCTTTCAACAGGTTCAGTAAATGGTGGGTTCATTTACTTCGATCATTATTTACACATAAATGATCTCATCTTGACACAATTATCAAGGTGACCTCAACTTATGAATCTGTCTCTAATTTCATAATTTCAGCTACGTAAGCTGTTTCATAAGTAACGGTCTTACCCCTATTTGTACTTAACAAACAGAGATGATTGTCCATGTGAGTAGACCAATCTTCACCTGCCAACATGCTCACCGAGATCTTACATGAATGTAACAAATACAACATATACACTGAATAAATTATGGCAAATGACATAATCATAACACAAAGTCTGATTGTTATTTCAATATTGTTACATTCTACGAAGTCCCAAAGACTTTACATGTTCTTTAAATGACTCTTTAGTCATTGGCTTAGTAAAAGGATCTGCAAGCATAACACGTGTAGGGACATACTCAAGAATGACTTTTCTTTTAGCCACAATATCCCTTACAAAATTATATTTAATTTCTATATGCTTGCCTTTGCTATGATATTTGGGATCCTTGGAAAAAGCTATTGCAGCTTGACTGTCACAGTAGACAGTTACTGGACTCCCACTATCCTCAGCAATTTTCAGATGCTTCAGAAACCTTCTCAACCAGACTGCTTCTTGCACAGCTGCTGAACATGCCACATATTCAGCTTCCATAGTCGACAAAGCTACACAAGCTTGTTTCTTGCTGTTCCAGGAGATGGCGCCACCATTCAGCAAGAATGCATAGCCTGATGTGGATTTTCTATCATCCAGGTCTCCAGCCCAATCTGCATCTGAATAACCTTTCAGACTCATATCTGTTGTCGCCTTCAGATATCTGAATATCCTTTTTACTGCCTTCCAGTGTCTCGGTCCTGGGTTTGACTGGAAGCGACTGACCAAGCCCACAACATAGCTGATATCGGGACGTGTACACAACATAGTGTACATCAAACTACCAATAGCACTGGCATATGGTTTTTTATTCATCTCAGCTATTTCCTCTGGAGTTTTAGGACACATACTCTTGCTCAACACAGTACCTTTCACAATAGGTGTATGTTCTATGTTGCAATTAGACATGCTGAAATGATGTAACATCTTATTTATATAAGACTCTTGTGACAGACCCAAAAGTCTTTTAGGACGATCTCTCATGATCTTCACCCCTAAGATGTATTCAGCTTCTCCCATATCTGTTGTATCAAATTGTGATGACAGCCACTTCTTGACTTCATTCACATATCCTATGTCATTTCCAGCTATCAGCATATCATCAACATATAATGATAAAATGACATATTTTCCTTTTTCCCTTTTCAGGAAAACACAATGATCCTCATTGATCATCTCGAAACCATAAGATAAAACGACTTCGTTAAATCTTATGTTCCATTGTCTTGACGCTTGCTTTAGCCCATATATAGACTTTCTAAGTCTACATACTTTTTGCTCTTGGCCTTCAGCAATGAAACCTTCTGGTTGAACCATATAGATTTCTTCGTCAAGATCACCGTTAAGGAAAGCGGTTTTTACATCCATTTGATGTAATTCTAAGTCATAATGTGCCACAAAGGCCAAAATAACTCTTATTGATACAAATTTCACTACGGGAGAAAATGTCTCTTCAAAATCAATACCCTCCATTTGGGTATATCCTTTTGCAACTAAACGAGCTTTGTATCTGTTGATCGATCCATCCGCTTTCCTCTTTATTTTGAGAATCCATTTATTCCCAATAGCCCTTCGGCCCGGAGGAAGATCGACTAAGTCCCAAACATGATTTTGAATCATGGACTCCATCTCTTCAACCATTGCAGCTTTCCATTTTTCTCTAACTCTACATCCCAATGCATCCTCAATGGATTGAGGCTCGTCGTCGTCAATTGGAAGTGTAACCAATGCCTCATTCTCAATATCAAACCTCTTCTTAAGTTTGATCTTACGAACACTTCTTCGTAAGTTGGGCTGTTGAGAAGTCAACTCATGACTCGGCATATCACTCCCACTCGGTTGACTAGACTCAGGTATCCCTTTTGACACCTCTCTTGTTGATAATATCTCATCCTCCTCAAATAGAGGAACATTTTTATCAACATCACCTCTGATTGGGAACTCTGTTTCGAGAAAAGTCGCATCTCTCGAGTCTATTTCGGAGATGGTTCCATCTAGTGACTCACCTATGAAAACATAACCTTTAGAGGTCTCATGATATCTTATAAAGATACATTTCTTACCTCTAGGCCCTAGTTTTCCATACTTGTGAGAACTATCATGAACATAAGCAGCTGACCCCCAAGGTCTCAGATTACTCAAATCTGGTTTTCTGCCTGTCCAACGTTCATATGGGGTAGATGGAACTGACTTTGAAGGCACTTTGTTAAGTATATAGGCTGCAGTTAATAATGCATCTCCCCAATAGGAGATTGGCAAATTAGCTTGCGCCATCATAGACCTAACCATTTCAAGAAGAGTCCTATTTCTTCTTTCAGCTACCCCATTTTGCTGTGGAGTTCCAGGGATTGTCAGCTGTCTAATAATCCCTCTATCATTACATATTGTCTTGAACATATCAGACAAATACTCCCCACCACGGTCAGTGCGTAAAGTCTTAACTTTACGTTCTGTTTGATTCTCAACTTCGTTCATATAACGAATGAAGCAATCTAATGCTTCAGATTTGTGAGAAATCAAATACACATGACCGAACCTAGAGAAATCATCAATAAATGTAATGAAATAGGAAGCTCCATGTCTAGCCTTCACATTCATTGGACCACAAATATCCGAATGAATTAACTGCAATGTTGATTCAGATCTAATAGCCTTACCAAATGGTTTCCTAGTTGCTTTTCCAGCAAGACAATGCTCACATATAGACAATTGAATCTTAGCTCGAGTGCCCAATAAACCCTCTTTAGCTAATCGATTCATACGTTCTTGTCCTATGTGTCCTAATCTAGCATGCAAAACCTCATCAGTTATATCTGCATCACTAGTTAAAGCAATGTTTGAAAAACAACCATCAATAGCATAATTGACATCTGGTTCTACATCAAGAACCATAAAACCATTGTTAAAAACCATATCCGATTGACACTTGAGTCAATCTTAAGTTCAACAGACCGATTGTAAAAATTAATACAATACCCTAAATCAAGAAGACACGTAACGGAAACAAGATTCCGTCGAATTTCAGGAGCATACAGGACATCATGTAGAAATAAAACTCTACCACCACGTAGGTTGAGTTTGCAAGTGCCGACTCCTTTGACTTCAACTCTTGCATTATTTCCCACATAGATCCACTTGTTGCCAGCTGGTACCCGACGGTACTCAACAAATGTAACTCGTTCCCGAGCTACATGGTTGGTTGCTCCCGAATCTATAATCCACAAAGGATAAGAATCAGCTAACAACACTGAACTAGCAACAAAATACTCTTGAAAAGAAGACACACTTGGATTTACCTTTTTCTGCTCAGTGCACTCCTGAGCAAAGTGGCCCTTTTTGCCACAGTTAAAACAAGTCAACTTGTTTTTAGGTTTCTTTCCAGTCTTCTTGATTGGGCCTTGTCCCACAACAGCAGCTTCCCTCTTCTTTCCCTTCCCTTTCTTGAACCATTTCTTTTTCTTGGATCCATATGATCCAGCAGAACTTACAGCCACATAGGCTTGTCCAGAAATCCTTGCGGATTCAACTCTCTCCGATTCTACATGGCGTGAGACATCAGTGAAAGTCTTGATACTCTCACTGTGAGTTAAGGTCTGCTTCATGGTCTCCCAAGAATCTGGAAGTGAACGAATAACTGCTTGAACCTGTTGTTCATCAGTCAACTCATGACCAGCAGTTTTAAGCTCCCGAATCATGTTCGACATCTCCCTGAGGTGTTGAACCATTGACACGTTCGGACGCTTTTTGTAGCTGTCAAATTTAATTGTCAGCTGTCGAAACTTGCTCAGACTTACTCCACTGTATTTTTCTTTAAGGGCAACCCAGACTTCATGAGCCGTAAGATATGACTCATACTCAAAAGCTAGGTCGTCTACCATTGAACTAATCAATATACCCTTTGCAGTGGAGTCCTTTTTCTTCCATGCCTTATAGGCATCAAGATCTCGTCTGTGTTGTGCAGTGGGACCATCTACAGGTACTTCCATAACCTGATTTACAGCCTCTAGAACTTCTTGTTCCTCAAGTACATATTGTATCTTGAGGTGCCAGATCTTGTAGTTATCCCCATTAAGTTTTTCACCTTTGTTGAGTTCAGCTATTATGTTTTTGGTTGCCATAATCTATCATAAATAAACACATTATTTAGTATTCAGTGTAAATCATATGTATGCAATTTATGATTGACTTAATATTACTTTGAGTTAGTTTACAAAATCAAGTGACAACTGTGTTTTCACTCATCATCCGTATGACCAATCAAATTAATATTAATCAATTCTATTACATACATCCCAACAAATGAACTAATCATTTATAATATCATGAATTCATTAATTAAATGAACTAATCATTTAACATATCATGTATTTTTTTTAATTAAATGAACTAATCATTTAATACATTATGAACTAATCATGTATCATGTCAAGCAAACAGCATAAATAAATGAACATATCATTAATATAAAATTATGCTGCAAATTGTTAACATATAACCAACTGACATGAATGAAATGGACTAACTATTGTTCATACAAAACGACAAAAAAATAACAGAACTCTAATCAACTAGATAGGCAACTACCACTCCCACTAGGACAGACACTAGTGCAGTGGCTAATATAATCCCTCTCAGCCTGGACTCATTTGGGGTAATTACAGGCAGGACGCTTCAAGGCTCTCTATTGGATCCACAATTGGATCCTTTTCTGGTTCCTCCTCGATCATTTCCGGGTCCTCTTCGAACTCTTCCGGATCCTCTTGAGTCATCTGATAAAGCAGTTCCTCACATGATCTAGAATATGTGACGCGTCCTTGATGACGCCCCCAAATATAGTCTGCTATCATCCTAGGATTTGTTGGCAATGAACGCATCAAAGCCCAAATCCTATAACTGTCCAGGACTGGAAACTCTTCTCGCTCAAGTTTCCAAAGCAGATCATCAAGCCGTCCAATGTGTCCGTCGATTCCATAAGTAGAGTTATACTCTATCTCCTGAATCTGCTCCCTGAGTGATTTCGTCGCGACGAGTCAATGTGGTAATCGTCCGTGCCATCCGAAAAATTGAAAATAAAAAGTCGGTACAAAACCGACTAACCAATACAAAACCAGCTTATTTCAATTTATACAGGCATAGTACCAACATAATCAATCAAGAAAAACAAATCTTCTCGATTTTCAGGAGTTAAATCGACAATTAGAACTAATCTAATTGGTCAAACCCATCGGATCGGTTGATTAGGGATCCAGATCCTAAGCTTGGTCCATTGTCCTTAATTAGAACTAATCTAATTGGACAGGGATTTTTGTACCTATGTTCTGTTAATTTTCCTCTAAGTCCATTTCAACCAATTTCAGACTTATTGATCAAACTCAGATCCATTTGATCAAACCAATGCCCATTGGTTTAAGTCCGACCAATTAGAACAAATCTAATTATTTTGATCAAATCTGAATTTTGATCATATTTGGTCTAAGTCCAATTAATTAACCCAAATTGATTTTGGGTTTGGATCAAATTGATTCGATTAAATCAACTAATGATTTAAACCTGAACCGGATCTAAATGGACCAAAATTTATTTTGATCATTTATCATTAATGATGAAATTAATTGAACTTATTTTCAATTAATTACGGTATGCACCCAAATTGAAATTAATGCTACGGTAGGCATGCATCCAAATTAAAAAAAAATGCTACAGTTGGCATACATTAGCATGAAACAATAAGCATGCATTAGCATATTTCAACGATGCATCACATATGGCAAACAAAAAATTATACTTTAATTAAAAAACATAAGCATATTATGTTTCTTAATTTCATATGCATGCAGTATTTTCGTTCACGGTTTTTTTTTTATTATTTGATTTTTCAAAAACAAACTTTATCTCACACGAAGCACTGTGCTTCGTTATTCTGCCGATTTCTTCGCAACTGCCCACGTTGCACAGGCCGCTCAAGCCACGCATGCCGCTCACAGCGACGAACGCTGTACAGAAATTTCAAAGGCAGCCTCGAGTACGCCGTTGGCCAACACACAGAGACAAACTCCATGAGTGTTCATTCGAGACCTTTCAACAGACGTTGATTACGGCTGCTTTTGATGCCGACGACTGTAGCAGATTGCAACATGAACGCAATATGCTTGGCTACGGCAAAACTAGACGGAAGACGGACTCCGTTCACGGCAGCAATTTTAAACAGGAGATCGCACATACATTTAGAACAAATAACTTGGCTCTGATACCAATGTTGAAAATATTTTCTAAATGCATGATAGACGAATTAATTAAATGCGGTAAAAACTTACAGCGATCTCCCGCAGATCTGCAATCGGCAATGACGAAACTTGCTATCGGAAGAGCGATCACAGGATCGGAAAGTCCTCCGCAATTCCACAAACCAAATCCCGCCGCTTTGGATGTTCTCCTCTGACTCTCGTCGCACGATCGCGATTTCACACCCTGAGCCTTGGACGGACCCCCTTTATATAGGGAAATACCCTAGGGGCATAATGGACATTTCCATTATGTGTAGTGGGGAACATGGGCCACGTTCCCCACTATCCCCATTTCTAACACTTCCTCCACCTATCTTCACTCACTAGGGTCCGGCTTCACTCACCAGGACTTCCACCACCTAGTTTCACTCACTAGGGCCTAGCTTCACTCACCAGGACTTCCACTACCTAGCTTCACTCACTAGGGCCCGACTTCACTCACCAGGGCTTCCACTACCTAGCTTCACTCACTAGGGCCCGACTTCACTCACCAGGGCTTCCACTACCTAGCTTCACTCGCTAGGGTCGGGCTTCACTCACCAGGACTTCCACCACCTAGCTTTACTTACTAGGGCCCGACTTCACTTACCAGGACTTCCACTACCTAGCTTCACTCACTAGGGTCTGGCTTCACTCACCAGGACTTCTGCTTTACCTAACCTTTGGTTAGGACTTACCTTTGCTAGTCATTTAGTCCCGACTAGACCTCTCTCCCCCAAACATCAAGTCCTGATTCGATCAACCCTTGATCAAATTTAGATATATTATCAAACATTGAAATTCTAGAGGTTGATTGCACTAACAGAATTACTATTAGTTAACTGTTTATGTATGCCAAATGAAAGAGATCCATAAGCAAGAAACATGAGTCAAGTAGGAAGAAATTTGAAGTTAAAATACATGCATAGCTAATTACTGATAACACTATCCTGAATTTGCTCCATTCTTTGCTACTGTGGCCTTCATATGCCAAAATATATAAAATGCCAAAACAATCTCAATTTTAAGTTATGAAAGAAGGAATCCAAGTATGGTTAAAATTCATGTTTCTCAACAAAAAAATTCTACCAATTTTTCTGAAACAACATTTGGCTCGGTAATCTAAAGAATAAAAACACACCTTGCCAATTTTTCTACAACTGCATTGGTTCTTAAATTACAATAGAGTATGGCCGCAAAGAGAAGGCGGTAACCATCCTTGGAAATGAATACTCAGATCCAAATAAAATTGAATTTTCATCAGACCACACAAATCAGACAGACAATAAAGTTGTTGTATTCAACACACCTTAGGCATAGATGGCACAAATAAGTCTGTATTCTCGATCACAAAAAAGGGGCAAAAAATTGACTTGTCACAGATTGCCAATGAAGTATAAGACCTAACCAGACCGCGAATTGCAAGAACTTCATGTTATGATCGGTTGAGTTAGAGGGGGGCTGTGAATGGCTCACTTCGTTTTCTCGATAAATTTGATCTTTCGCAGTGGACACTTGAAGGCAATGCTAACTCTTGTATTTACTTGGTATCCACCTCCTCAAGGAGGTGACTAGTCCAAGGATACACACCACCGTCACCCTTTCCACTATCAAACTTCTCCTTCTCGAACTAACACCGAAGGTGGAGAAACCTTATAAGACTTACAAGCCTCCCTTTCCAAGAGAAAAGATCACACTCACAACAATGAGGAAGAAAAGAAATATTACAAACTTGAAATGCTTTTTCCTTGTGATGTGAATCTTGAAAACGTGCGGAGATGAAAATCTCGATCTTCAATTCCTTGAGCGATCTTGAGCACTTCAAAGATTGATGACACTAGAGCAATAGAACAGTAGTTTTCTCAAGGATAATCCATTTCTTTTTCTTTCGGCTCTTTTAAACGATGTGAAAACTAGCCGTTTCTCACATAACCGTCTTCGTGAATCGATTGGGTTTATATCCCAATCGATTCACAAGTATTCGTTGGAGGCCATCGCGTAAAATCAACGGTGCAGATTCTTTCATTTAACTTGAATCGATTGGGGGCAGTGCTTGAATCGATTCAGACACCTGCTCGTGAAATCGTAGCTCGGTGAATCGATCGACCGATCGATTGAGTAACCTCAATCGATCGGCTGATCGATTCATTGGAAATCTGTGCTTCGTACAGAACCTTCTTGGATCAATCGCTCGATCGATTGGATTACCCCAATCGATCGGCTGATTAATCCAGAAGCATTCAGTGCTTCGCACAGAACCTTCTTGGATCGATCGCTCGATCGATTGGATTACCTCAATCGATCGGTTGATCGATCCAGAAGCATTCTGTGCTTCGCACAAAATCTTCTCGATCGATCGGTCGATCGATTGGCTTACTTCCAATCGATCGGCTGATCGATTCAGAGACATTCTGCCTCATAGTCATGTCTAAATCGATTTACTAATCGATTCTTGCTAAGTGAGCTTAACACACATCCAGCCTTCTGACTTACAGGAACTTCTCTTGCTAAGAATTCGGTCCTCGACCTTCTTGGACTTCTCTTGCCTTGCATTCGGTCTTCTGACCTGCAAGGATTCTTTTGCCAAGAATCTAGTCCTCGACCTTCTTAGACTTCTCTTGCATCTGGTCTTCCAACCTGCAAGAAACTTCCCCTGCAAACTCACAATGCATGCATCTGGTCTTTCAGATCCAAGTTTCAGAAATGCACAAACAATTACACACAACTCTAAAAATCACGAAATTTTGTGTAGACATTATAGATATCTCATATTATCAAGGAAAAATAAAATTCGACAAAAAGTGACACCCCCTAAAGAAGCTAAGACTTACAAAAAATTAAAAATTGTTGAAAACTTCAAGGATTCGAGTGAGTACGTATCGAATTGTCCAATGATTTGAGTGAGACTTACCAAGGTTTCAAAAATAAGTTTTATGCATATGGTGAGTTTAAAAAATTTCCAATCATAATCGTAGGGCAATGTGCACATGATTTGTACACTTGCTTTCCCTATGATTGGACAAATGAATGTTTCATATGAACACCATTTTTCTTGACCAAAATAATGCATCATAACAAGCACTATGACCAAGAGAAATGTACTTATAAAGTGATCATGGAGGATGTGATTTATTCAATACAACACATTCTCAATTCCCTTCTAAGAAAACTAAATTCAACTTCAGGAAGAGGTTTAGTGAAGATATCGGCTAAGTTTGATTTCGACCCAACATAATTTAAAATGATATCACCCCGAGTTACATGATCACGAATAAAATGATATTTAACCTCTATGTGTTTTGTTCTTGAATGGTGGACGGGATTTTTAGTCAAGTTAATCGTACTCACATTATCACAAAGAACTTGAACATTGTTGTAGGTGAGTTTATAGCCCTCTAAAGTATGGGTCATCCACAATAATTGTGATGCACACTCTCCCATGGCAATATATTCCGCTTCGGTTGTGGAGAGAGCTACACAATGTTGTTTTCTACTTGACCAACTTACTAAAGAGGATCCTAGAAATTGACAACTACCACTAGTACTCTTGCGATCCAATTTGCATCCGGCATAATCATAATTGGTATAGCCCACTAGGTCAAAAGATTCGGTTCTAGGATACCAAAGACCAACATTTTGAGTTCCTTTAAGATATCGGAGAATTCACTTAACGACACTCAAATGGGACTCCTTGGCGCAAGATTGATACCTTGCACACATTCCTACGGCAAAAGGTATATCTGGTCTACTAGCCATAAGATAGAGAAGGCTTCCTATAACACTACGATACACCTTGGAGTCAACCTCTTTCCCCTCAATGTCTTTATCCAATTTAGTACTAATGGCCATGGGAGTAGATATTTCCTTTGCATTTTCCATTCCAAACTTCTTAAATAGCTCTTTCACATATTTTGATTGATGAATGTAAATGCCCTCTTTTGTTTGCTTAATTTGTAACCCTAAAAAAAAATGTTAACTCCCAATCAAACTCATTTCAAACTCACTCTCCATATGACTAATGAATTCATTTAAAAAATCTTTATTTGTGGAGCCACAAATAATGTCATCTACATATACTTGGGCCACAAACATATCATTACCACTATTTTTCAAGAATAATGTGAGATCAATTTTCCCTCTATGAAATCCTTTTGATACTAAAAATATTGACAATCGTTCATACCAAGCTCGGGGAGCTTGTTTTAGCCCATATAAGGTCTTTTAAAGTTTATATACATGGTTTGGACACTCCAAATTTTCAAATCCCGGTGATTGCTCAACATATACTTCTTCTTTTATAACACCGTTTAAAAATACTGATTTTACATCCATTTGGTACAATTTGAACCCCTTGTAGGCGGCAAAGGACAACATCATCCTAATAGACTCCAATCTTGCTACGGGTGCATAAGTTTCATCATAATCTAATCCTTCTACTTGATTGAAACCCCTAGCAACCAATCTAGCTTTGTTTCTCACAACTCTTCCCTTATCATCAAGTTTGTTTCTAAAAACTCATTTTGTATCAATAATTGATTTGTTGGTAGGCCTAGGAACTAAATCCCAAACTTGACTTCTTTCAAATTGAGATAATTCATCTTGCATTGCTAAGATCCACTCCGGATCAAACAAAGCATCATCAATGGTTTTTGGTTCTATTTGAGATATTAAGGCGACTTGACTTTCTTCATTTCTAAAGTAAGATCGAGTTCTCACTCCTTGAGTGATGTCTCCGACTACTTGATCCAAGGGATAATTTACATGAATCCTAGTAGATCTTGATTCTTAATTTGTTATAAGTTCGGGTTCAAGTGGCAAAAGTTTATTTTTCTCACCATCACTCTCTTGGTATTCTTCTCCTTGATGATTTACTTCATTTAGTGTTAGTTTCTCTAATTCAAATTGTAATTCTTCATCATTTGCTCTTATAGAATTCAAAGAAGGATTTTCTTCAAATACAACATTTAGTGATTCTTTAACTAATTTTGATCGTTTGTTGTAAATTCGATATGTCTTACTGTGACTTGAGTAGCCTACAAGAATGCCCTTATCCGCCTTAGCAGAGAACTTCCCCAAATGATCTTTGGTGTTTAGAATATAGACCTTACACCCAAACACTCTAAGATGCTTAATTGTAGGTGGTTTACCAAATCACAACTCATGAGGTATTTTTCCAAGAAATCTATGAATTAATGTTCGATTTTGCACATAACATGCCGTATTAATTGATTCGGCCCATAGGAAACTATGAAGTGAATATTCATTTAACATGCTCCGAGCGCCCTCTTGCAAAACCCTATTTTTCCTCTCAACAACTCCATTTTGTTGAGGAATCCTAGGGGTGGAAAATTCATATTTATAACCTTTTTCCATACAAAAACTTGTGAATCTATCAGTTTCAAATTCACCTCCATGATCACTTCTTATCTTGTTTATCTTATGACTCTTTTCATTTTCTACTCTATTACAAAAAGCAATCAAGGTATCTAGAGCTTGATCCTTATGTTTCAAGAAAAACACCCATGTATACCTAGTGTAATCATCCACAATCACAAAGCAGTATCTACTACCATTTAAAGAAATATGTCTACTACTATCAAATAAATCCATGTGAATGAGCTCCAAAGCACTTGAGCTACTTACTATGTTTTTACCTTGAGTAGCTTTGGTTTGCTTACCCATTTGACATGCATCACATATTTTGTCTTTTTGAAACTTCAACTTTGGCAATCCTTGCACCAACTCCTTCTTTGAAAGTCTTTTGATATTCCTCATGTTGGTGTGAGCAAGTCTTCGATGCCAAAGCCAAGTCTCCTCCTCTTTAGACATGAGACACTTAGCAAACACATTAGTAGCACTAAATAGTTCAACTTGATAAATATTTTCTCTTCTATGGCCTATGAGAATATTTGTGTTTAGTTCACTATGCTTGATTAAGCATTGAGATGAGTTGAACTCAACTTCATAACCCGAATTACATAGTTGACTAACACTTAAAAGCTTAAAGACCATGTCTTTCACTAACAACACATTTCTTATTACAAATTTTTCAGAAATTCTAATATCTCCTATTTCTATGACTTTTAATTCACACTATTACCAAAAGAAACGGTACCTTTATTTTTGTGTCTAAATGATGAAAATTTTGAAGAGTCCCCCGTCATATGCTTAGAGCATTCACTATCTACAAACTATGTTGTTGGATGCTCCCCCTCGACGCATGTCTGTTTACACACGATGAACCAAATGTTTTGGTACCCAAACTTTGGGTCGGTAGCATCAATAACAAAATACTTAAGTACCCAAGCTTGAACAAACTTAACCCTTGAAGCATGATTTCTACTAATTAGAGACATGAATTTAACTTCTTTATTTTGTGATTTAAAACCTAGTCCCGCTTTGTTGTACACACCCCTTTGAGCTTCTAGAATCATGTCTAAATATTTTGAGCTTGAAGTAAATTTTTCTAGAGCACCTCTAAGATCAACAACTTGTAATTTCAACGATGCATTTTCCCTTTTAAGATCATCAAAATCATTTTTGTCATTTTCATGAAGCGTGCAAATTTCACATGACACAATTTCATTTTTAAGTAATTTCAATTCATTTTGTAATTTTTTAACCTTCCCTTTTGATTTAGCTAGTGCATTGGTTAAGCATGCAATGGTGGCATACATCTTATCAAGCTTGGGAAAAATTACCTCATTATCACTAGATGATGACTCACTTGAAGACTCCACATCTTCTCCATGGCTATCTTCATCTTCACTATCTTCAACATGACTTAACGCCATGAGAGCCATATGCTTTGAGCTCTTCCTTTCATCTTCTTCCGATGAGCTTGATGATGAGTCGTCCCATGTGGCTTTCAAAGCCTTCTTCTTTTTCTTGGTCTTTTCCTCCTGCTTCCTCAACTTTAGATACTCCATTTTGTAGTGCCTCTTTTTCTTACATTCATAGCAAATTACATCAGTCTTAATCTTAGAATCCACAAAAGATTTACCTTTTTTCTTTCATCATTGAAAATCTTTTTAACATCCTTCTTGTCAAACTTCCTTGAACGTCTCATCATTCTTCTAACAAAGTTTGTCATTTCACTTGATGATAGCTCTTCATCACTATCACTATCACTATCTTACTCAAATTCTGAAGATGATTCCTTCTTCTCCTTCTTCTTTTCTTTGTACTTCTTTTTGCTCTTTTCACCTGCAACCAAGGCTATACCTTTCTCTTTGTGGCTTGTGTTAGCTTGCTCATGCAATTCAAGTTCACAAAATAATTCATCCAATTTTACTACTGACAAATCCCTTGAAACCTTATAGGCATCCACCATAGATGACCATAATGAGTTTCTTGGGAAAGATTTTAAGGCATACCTTATGAGATCCCGGTTCTCCACACTCTCTCCAACTGAATGAAGGTCATTTAATAGTTCCTTAAATCTCCCATGTAGTGAACTTACCGTTTCTCCATCCTTCATTGTGAAATTTTGAAGTTGATTTATCAAAAGATCTCTCTTTGTAATTCTTGAATCTTGGTGCCTTCATTTAGCTCAATGAGCTTATCCCATAAATCCTTGGTGTTTTTGAAAGGTCCAACCTTGTTGAGTTGTTCCGAACTCAACCCACACTGGAGAGTCACGATTGCCTTAGCATTTGCTTGAGCCTTCAATTTTTGTTTAGCGGTCCACCTTGATGATTCAAGCATCTTTCCATTTTCAGTTGGCGCCGTGAATCCCTCCGTGATCGAGAACCACATGTCAATTTCGGTCATGAGATAATGCTCCATGCAGCTCTTCCAATAAGCGAAATTACTGCCTTCATAGTATGGTGGTCGAGAAGTACTATGTCCCTCCTTCAATGACATCTTGTAGCTCTTTAACTTGTGTTTTCTTGGCGATGAATCCTTAAAAGCAAACCAATGCTCTGATACCACTTGTCAGGATCGATTGAGAGCTAGAGGGGGGTGTGAATGATTCACTTCGTTTTCTTGATAAATTTGATCTTTTGCAGCAGACACTTGAAGGCAATGTTAACTCTTGTATTTACTTGGCATCCACCTCCTCAAGGAGGTGATTAGTCCAAGGATCCACACCACCGTCACCCTTTCCACTATCAAACTTCTCCTTCTCGGACTAACACCGAAGGTGGAGAAACCTTACAAGACTTACAAGCCTCCCTTTCCAAGAGAAAAGATCGCACTCACAACAATGAGGAAGAAAAGAAAGATTACAAACTTGAAATGCTTCTTCCTTGTGACATGAATCTTGAAAATGTGCGGAGATGAAAAGCTTGATCTTTAATTCCTTGAGTGATCTTGAGCACTTCAAAGATTGATGACACTAGAGCAATAGAACAGTAGTTTTCTCAAGGATAATCCGTTTCTTTTTCTTTCAGCTCTTTTAAACGATGTGAAAAATAGTCGTTTCTCACATAACCATCGCCGTGAATCGATTGGGTTTATATCCCAATCGATTCACAAGTATTCATTGGAGGCCATCGCGTAAAATCAACGGTCCAGATTCTTTCATTTAACTTGAATCGATTGGGGGTAGTGCTTGAATCGATTCAGACACCTGCTCGTGAAATCGCAGCTCGGTGAATCGATCGACCGATCGATTGAGTAACCTCAATCGATCGGTTGATCGATTCATGGGAAATCTGTGCTTCGTACAGAACCTTCTTGGATCGATCGCTTGATCGATTGGATTGCCCCAATCAATTGGCTGATCGATCCAGAAGCATTCTGTGCTTCGCACAGAACCTTCTTGGACCGATCGCTCGATCGATTGGATTACCCCAATCGATAAGCTGATCGATATAGAAGCATTCTGTGCTTCGCACAAAGTCTTCCCGATCGATCGGCCGATCGATTGGCTTACTTCCAATCGATCAGCTGATCGATTCAGAGGCATTCTGCCTCATAGCCATGTCTAAATCGATTTACCAATCGATTCTTGCTAAGTGAGCTTAACACGCATCCAGCCTTCTGACTTGCAGGAACTTCTCTTGCCAAGAATCCGGTCCTCGACCTTCTTGGACTTCTCTTGCCTTGCATCCGGTCTTCTGACCTACAAGGATTCTTTTGCCAAAAATCCGATCCTCGACCTTCTTGGACTTCTCTTGTATCTGGTCTTTCGACCTGCAAGAAACTTCCCCTGCAAACTCATAATACATGTTAGATCCAACGTATTAACCTAAACTTAAACAATTGTCAACACATTGAAACTCCCAGGGCATGATTGCACCAACACTTCATTCTTGCGCAACAAATTCATCATCCAGAGCAGCTTGGGCTTGCTATAGCCAGTGTGAGAGTAGTAGCAAAACTCTAATAACAAGTCAATCCCATTATATTAACACTGATTAAGCAATAGCAGGCAACTCAAAGAAAGCGGTATCAAATGTGTGTCAGTTTGTGTGTGTCTTTTCAAAAAACGGAAGCAAAATTTAGTAGACAAAATATTAATGAGTGAAATTATTGAGATATGAACAGATTCCAAGTTACTAAATGATATAACAACACTTATGAAACTGATAAACATGAATCGGTTGCTCTCATTAGTTTTTCTTTTCTTTTTGTTGTCATTAATTCTATAAGCAAGATTTACTGCGAATACCTTCTCTACAAGCAGGGTCTCGTGGAAAGTCTCCAATAGTGGCCATATCCCAAGATTCCTCCTTTCTTGATTTCAGATTTCCTATGTGATGCGGTGATAAAAGTAGGCCCACCAAGTGTGGGTCAAGGATGGAAATAGCAGTCAATGTGGAGGTCAAAGTTAGGGCGGTTAAAGTCAGAGAATTAATGGGCTCACGAAAGGTGGGCTGAGCGGAGGTCTACTGCATTTGTCGATTGGGCATGGCTTGTCCGAACGGAACACCCAAACAGCCAAGAGCACTACAGCAAGAACATCAGATGCTCATCATGGAGCGGAGGAACGCTAAGACGACCGAAGGACTGGTTTGGTCAGGCGGAAACAATTAACCGATCCAAGGAATTACGGAGAAGATCGGTTGAGGTCGATTGGGTAAGGATCCCCTGCCGAGCGGCTCCTCCGCTCAGCCAAATAGTGGGACCCCTCTCATATCTCTAGATATCCTTTTGAGAGATAACGTCGCTGGCAACGAGCCATGATCAACAGGCGGATCATACGACGGAAGCTTCTACTGTCTCATCAGGGATTTGCATGACCTGTAAAGGTATAGTGTCAGAGATACTTTCATGACAGGTCATTTCATAGAATGGTAGGAAAGTGTGTCTATGCCTTGAGGCACGTGTATGTCACCTGTTGGGGTGCTATATAAAGAGGGGGTCCATGCACCAGTGGAGGTATGTGTCATTCAGTATTCACGTCTATACTTATTGTTGCTCCGCTTCCTTTTATTTTTTCAGTGACTGACTTGAGCGTCAGAGGGTCAACGCCCGGGACCCCTTCCCTAGTCTGGCACTGGCGTTTCTTGTGTTGTAAAGCGAAGCAAAGTCTACACGCGATCAACCTAGATGCCACATCCCCAGCCAACTTTCTTCATGATTTTCGAACAGGTTCATATTGACGTCGTCTATGGGAATGTAGCTTGCATCCGAGACATGGAGATGGAGGGTGCTGGACAACTCATGATGGTGACGTTGACAAAGGAGGAATTAGATATGCTAAGATAAACCCGAGCAGCAAAAATGACAGAGCAACAACAACAACAAGTACTGGCCAAGTGCCAGGTACATGAGCTCGTGGCATCAGGAGCAGGGCAGTAGGCAAGATATAGCGAGCGAGAGGAACATATATTCGTTTAGAGGCAGAATAAGAAGTCGACTGACATTTATGGGGGTGCGCCCAATGCGTCAATCCCCTTTTATTGTGCTCTGTTCCAGACTCCATTAGAGGAGTAGTGTCGAACGAAGAGAGAACCAGGATCTTCATCGGACGACGCGCTCGTTTGGGATACACAGAAAGGGAAAGCACCAAGAAATGATAATTCACTCGAGCGGATTAACCGACAGTTTTCTCAGGAGATCATAAACGACCCCTACCCCGACATTATGCCCCATTGACGATCGGGGAATACAATGTAACAACTGATCCGAACTATCACTTGGCCAAATTCGATAACGCATCCACACTCCATTAGTACACCAACAGAGTGAAGTGTCGAGTCTTCCTCACCACCCTTTCAGGATCAGCACAGCGCTAGTTCAGACGACTGCCGATCGAATCAATTCACAGCTTCAAAAATTTTTGAGCGACATTCTTGCACCAATTCGCTAGCTGTCGCCGCTACTAGAAGACAACTGTTAGTCTATTCGCAGTGAAGCAAGGGCCCAAGGAGGCACTGAGCGCCTACATTAAGCGGTTCAACTAGGTGACCATGGACATTCCATCGATTTCCTTGGAGATATTGGTAAATGCCTTCGCTTAGGGGCTTATCGAAGGGAAATTCTTTCGCTCCCTCATCCGAAGGTCGCCAAAGGACTTTGATCACTTACTTAGGAGGGCTACCTAATACATAAACGTGGAGGAGGCCCAAGCGGCACGGAGGAAGGAAGCACCTGCCGAGCATACTGCTCTCTCGGAATGATGACCGATCACTAGTCATTAACCACGAAAGGGCCCCCGATTGGGAGTAGCACAGCTGCACCTAGAGCCAAGAACACATGTCGTGAGTATAATTATATGTAACAACAGGTCGCCCGAAAGTTGTGAAAGGCAAGTCATGGACGCCATTGTTTTGCTCCTTCCATCAGTTGGCGACGCACAACACGCACGACTGCTACGACCTGATATCGATTTCCAGTTGATTGACTCCTCTTGGATATCGTCATCACTCACTGACTCCTGAGTGACAACATCGACGTAGGTTGGACGAGCGAAAAGAAGAAGATAGACCGGCTGACAAACAACGCCATCGTCAGCCCTAAAGAAGAAATAACACAAGTCTCATTCGAGCCTCTGCTGAGCAGACTAGGCCCTCAACTCGGGAGGAGGAGAACCAAAACAATGCCACTCAAGGTGAAATTGGAATGATCACCGGTGGGCCGACCGGTGGTGATTCCAACTGAGCGAGGAAGTCGCACACTCGGTGGCTAGAGATACATGCTGTTGGATGCAGCAAGGAGAAGGCCGAGGGACCAGAGATCAGTTCCCTTGAGACCTAGAGGGAGTGGAGATACCTCACAGCAGCGCCTTGATCATCCGGGAGGTAATAACTAACTATATCATTCACTAAACTTTTGTTGATACAGGTAGCTCGGTGAATATAATCTTTAAGAAGATGTTCGATCAGGTGCAAATTGATCGGAGTGAATTGCAGCCCATGACGACCCCGCTCTACGAGTTCACAAGCAATGAAGTATTGCCGATCGGTCAGGCTTGACTAGCTATATCGCTCGGAGAGGAATCTCTCAAGATGACTAGGACAACAAATTTCATTGTGGTGGATGTGTCGTCCGCTTATAATATCATATTGGGTTGACCGGCCTTGAATGAGTTTTGAGCGGTGGTGTCCACTTTCAGCCAGAAGATCAAGTTTTCGGGAGACAATAAGGCAAGTGAAGTTAAAGGTAACCAGTTGGTCAATCAACGGTACTACATTGAGATGGTCAAATCTAAAGCAAAGGTCGTGCAGAAGATCCTGCGCTTGGAAGTGAGTACCATCATGGAAGAACCTCCCGTGCTGGTCTATGAGGAAAAGGAGGAGGTTCAGATCCATCCTAGCAGATCGGAAGCCACTACATTTGTCACTGCTAACCTGACAGAGTCATTCAAAAGCTCTACTCGGAGGTCTACTACCTGCAGGACAAAGACTGGAGAAGGCTCGAGCGGTCTTGGAGCATAAACCTGTTGGATTAGAAGAGTGCGATAGAGGGGGAGGGTGAATATCGTGCTTTTAAAAAACTTTTCTTTTCGTATTTTAAGGACAATCAGAATATGCAGCGAAAATTAAAATACTCAGTTCAGTTACTTGGTTCGAAGCCTAGGTCGACTCCTACTCCAAGGCCCACGATCCTTGACTGCACTGATAGGCAATCCACTAAAACCCTTCTTTCCGAAAACCTCGAAAAGAAATAGTGCATACAATATGCAAGATAGTAACACCCTACTATCTTGTAAGAGTTTAAGTACAATGCAAGATTAAATAAATATACCGACAATAATAAAAGACGAAGCTTGGTTGGTACTTCTGGATGGAGCAGCTTGCAAGTTGTAGAGCAATAGCACGATCAGCAGAATCTCTCACAGTGATTAATTTTGAACCAAATAGTGTTGCTCAGCCTTGGACCTCGAGCTCTCTTTTATAAGAACCGTCGACGTTCGGTCGACCGATCCTTGGGTTCGGTTGACCGAACCAGCTACCTTCTATCTTTGCTGAGATCTGATGCTGATTTGATCTTCGACATTAACTGATCATTAAGGATTTGGTCGATTGAACAGGATCCTTCCCTGTTCATCAAGATTAGCCGAGATTCACACTTACTGCGCTTTAATGTGATAATCGTTCGATCGACCAATCCATGTGTTTGGTCGACCGATCAGCATGCTTTCCTTCTGCTTCTAATCGATCTGAAGTGTGCTGAGTCATCAGGGTTTGGTCGATCGATCATCTTGTTTGGTCGACCGATCAAGCTTTGATCGGATCCTGCTCTGTTTTGATATGAACAAATATCTGCTTTGAGTTGGCCTTGTTCGATTGATTGATCATCTGGTTCGGTCGATCGATCAGGCCGAACCTGCAAAACAGTGTTAAATAATAATCCTGCAAAATAGATATTAGCACAGTAATAATAAATACATGAATAATAATAATAATAATAGACAGTTCAACTATCTTTATCTCAACTGTCTTTAACACTAATAGCACATGAACATCTCTGTACTGCCTCTAGCTCAACATATTTGTCATATATTGTAATAAAAAATAAAATAAATTTACAATAACAAAATTTTAGGAACGTAAGAATATAAAGTTAGAGCAGGTACATTAATAATAGAATCTAAGTTATAAATTAAGATCCAAAATTTATCCAAACCTTGATTGCTTTAGCTTTGTTCCCGCTTCAAGTCTTATCTTTTTTTGAAATGTGCAGGTGAACTATCTATAAATATAAATTCCTTTCCCATTTCTTTGATATAAAAAAGATTATTAGAAATAATTAAATAGTGTCAAATAGATTAAGTAGTGGGAGAGTTAAAAAATTATCAATTTGCACGTATGCTCATCGATATCGATAGAGCCTCCCGTATATATCACAAACATATCTCTAAAATTAAAAGATTGATTTATTTTATTCGGATGACTCCTTTTTTCCACTCCTCGATTTCCTAAAAAATGAAAATCCTAGTCCAATTTTCTTTGGAGATGAGTGGTGGTCCCCCCCCCCTCCGACTTCCCCTCCAACTTCACATGATTGAGTACATGGCAAATGTGATCGCTAAATTTTTTCATAAAAATCTTCCTTATTTACATGTCATCAATACTCTCCCAAGTGAATAATCACTGTAATGAAAAAAATTAATTGTTTATATATTCATTTTTATTTAAGATATAAAATCAATTAGAATACCCTAAACTCGCTCCAACATAGCTCTCTTGTTGGTGTTGGAGTGCTTGTATAACTCATCAAGTCTTCTCTCAAATGATTATTCATGATTTTATTAATCTCATACAGAATACAGACAGAATTATCAAACCTATCATAAAATTATAAACAAAAAATGTTAAATAATTAAGATAGTTGAAAAAATAAAATATTTTTATTTTACTTACAAATCTCCACAAGAGGCTATAAACTCTCGAGTGTTTGGCCTCTCAGGAATTGAGTGTCTCGAAGGAACAAAAGTGGCTACTAGCGACTCGAGTGGTAAAGGTACTACCGAAGAGGAAGGTACATGCGATGGTGAATTGGAAGGTACTGGCGAAGCAGTCCTGCCTGAGAGAGGGGATGCATAGGTATAGTGTTTGGTGTCGTATTAGACTGCCCTTGAGATCTCCGTCTGCGGCCACCTCTTCGAAAGATATTTTGAAAATTCAAAAATAGGATAAAGTAAATAGAAATTTGATGCATAATGAATATTATGAAAAAAAAAAACTTATGCTTCTAATGATCTATAGAAAAAAAATAGAACATTAATAAATAAAACATGAGATAGTATAATAGGCAAATTGATATCATTATTAAAATAAGAGTGAGCGACATTACCTAACAAAGGTAAACAAGGACAGAGGGAAGGTCGCAGCTGGCCGTGATCGGTAGGGGCCAGCGGCATCCGCCCTCGGCCGACAGGGGTGAGCGGCGAACAAGCTCCCTCTTGTTGGTTGCTACTCGGAAAACCTAGAGGTTCCACTGTACAAAAATTTTGTACAAAGGTCTGAACCTTTTCCTAGCTACCATGTGTTCTTTTAAATTAAATTTTGGATCGCCTGCGGAACTTAACACGTTTGATCCAAAACTTAATCTATTCGTTCTTTTAGGTTTTGACTTGGGTCTCCTGCGGAACTTAACACGTTCGACCCAAATTACCTTAAGTTATTAATTCCATTAAATATTAATTTCCATAATTGGTTCCCAGTACTGACGTGGCGAGGCACATGACCTTCTTGGATATGGGAGCAACCACCACCGACTAGACAAAACCTTTATGGAAAGCTAATATTTAATTTCCTAAAATAACTTTAGGTTAACCGAAAAGAACAATCAAATCACAAGGGGAAAAAAAACAAAAGAACACAACATCGAAAAACATATTCGAAATACTAGAATCGCATGCCTCTTGTATTTGGTATTATTTCCAAAAATAACTAGTATGATGCGGAAAGAAAAATTACTAGTTATACCTTTTAGAAAGGCCTCTTGATCTTCTACCGTATTCCTCTTCTAACCTCGGACGTTGTGTGGGCAACGATCTTCCGAGATGAGAACCACCAAGCACCTTCTTCTTCCTTACAAGTTTCGGCCATCAAAACTTCTCCTAGGATGAAGAGGTTCGGCCACCACCACCATGCTCCAAGGGATGCTAGAAAAGAGGCTTCTTTTCTCTCCTTTTTCTCCTTCTTAGATCCGGCCACCAAAGCTATCTCCACCATGAGAAGGTTTCGGCCACACAAAGGAGAGGAGAGGAAAGAAAGGGCCGGCCACACCCAAGGAAGAAAAGAGAGAGAAAAATAATAGAGTTGTTCACCCATGAAGGCACCTCTACCCCCTCTTTTATAATCCTTGGTCTTGGCAAATAAGGAAATTTCAATAAAAACTTCCTTAATTCTTTTGTCATGAAAAGGAAAATTTATTTAATTAAAAATAAATTTTCTCATCTCATCATGTTAATGGCCGGCCACCTTAATCCCTTTAATCAAGGAAATTTTAATTCACACAAGAATTAAAACTTCCTAATTTGCTTCCGGAAATTTATAAAAATTTCTTAAATAATTTTTCCCTTCATGGTGGTTAATAAAAAGGAAATTTTATAAATTAAAATATTTCTTTTAAACATGTGGATAAAAAGAAAGTTATCTCTAAAAAATTAAAATATCTTTTAATCTACAAATAAGGAAAGATATCAAATCTTTTCTTAATCTTTTATAGAAACTTATAAAAGAGAATATTTAATTTTAAACTCTCTTTTAAATCATGAACATGATTAAAAATGAAAGTTTTCTTAAAATTTAAAATCCTCCTTTAATCAACAAATAAGGAAAGATTTCAAATTTTAAACTCTCTTTTAACATGTAGATGATTTACAAATAAGGAAAGTTTTTACCAAAAATTAAAACCATCCTTTTAAACTACAAATAAGGAAAGAGATTAATCTCTTCTCTTAATCTTTTGTAGAAAGTTATAAAAGGAAAATTTTTAATTTTTAAACTCTCTTTTAAAATCATGATATCCACATAAGAAATAATTTTAATACAAATCTTTTTTAATATTCTAGTGGCCGGCCACCTAAGCTTGGGACCCAAGCTTTGGCCGGCCACCTACATGACTCATCCACTTGGTCTTGGCCGGCCCTAGCTTGGGTTCCAAGCTAGCTTGGCCGGCCTCATTGGATGGGTAAGAAGGTGGGTATGCGGTGGGTATAAATCTCTATATACTAGAGGCTACGATAGGGACCGAGAGGAGGAATTGGTTTTGGTCTCCCGATGAAATTAAGCATCCCGTGTTCGCCCCGAACACACAACTTAATTTCATCAATAATAATTCATTCCACTAAAGAACTATTATTGAACTACCGCACCAATCCCAAATTACATTTTGGGCTCCTTCTTATTATGAGTGTGTTAGTCTCCCTGTGTTTAAGATAACAAATGCCCACTAATTAAGTAAGTTACTGACAACTCACTTAATTAATATCTAGCTCCAAGAGTAGTACCACTCAACTTCATCGTCATGTCGGACTAAGTCCACCTGCAGGGTTTAACATGACAATCCTTATGAGCTCCTCTTGGGGACATTCTCAACCTAGATCACTAGGACAAAGCTTCCTTCTATAATCAACAACACACACTATAAGTGATATCATTTCTCAACTTATCGGGTTTATTGATTCATCGAACTAAATCTCACCCATTGATAAATTAAAGAAATAAATATCAAATATATGTGCTTGTTATTATATTAGGATTAAGAGCACACACTTCCATAATAACTGAGGTCTTTGTTTCTTTATAAAGTCAGTATAAAAGAAACGACCTCTAATGGTCCTACTCAATACACTCTAAGTGTACTAGTATAATTATATAGTTAAGATAAACTAATACCTAATTACACTACGACCTTCCAATGGTTTGTTCCTTTCCATTATGGTCGTGAGCTACTGTTTATAATTTATAAGGTACTGATAACATGATCATCTGTGTGTGACACCACGGACCATGTTATCTACAATATAAATTAATTGAACAACTACATTTATCATAAATGTAGACATTTGACCAATGTGATTCTTATTTCTAGATAAATGTTTATACCAAAATCTAGGCTTTTAGTATACACTCTAACACCTCTATCATTCTTACACTAATGCTATCATTATTAAAATATATCATTCATACACTAATGCTATCATTATTAAAGTAACATGTCTGGATATATATATATATATAACAAAGGAGAAAAAAAGATGAGTGTCTCTCCAAGCCACGTGAAATACAATCCTGCACAAACAACAATACAAAGTATACAATCATATATAAGAGTTCACATACAAATATAGCCTCGGGCACCCACGACGAGCAAGGCCAAGCACGAAGGGCATTAGCCAAGGAGTGCTGAGGATGGCAGTGGCCCCCCAGGGCGACAGCAATCCCCCGCGACCGCTAGCTGTCCACCCTGACCGCCAGGGGCCCCTCACAGCTAGGCAAGGTTGAGCCTGGCTCCCCGTGGCTTGTCGTGCAAGACCAGTTGCGGTGACAAGGCGCAACCACCCGAGGTCAGTTGAACCCGTCGGAGAGTAAAGAGGAGACAAAATGAAGGTTACTTATCAGAGATCGTGGTTGAAGAATAGGAATCCCCCCACCTCCATAACCACCACGAACGATATACGAAAAGAAAGAATAGGGCAGAGGGGATCATGTTGGGAAATTTTAGGGCAAATTTGGCGATGAAACTATATTCTTCCAAAAATAATTAAAAATTATTAAATAAAAGTGTCTAAAATAGGTTAATGAACTTAGAGATCTTGGAATGACATAAAACATGTTCCTATATTTTCACATCAATCTCCTGATCATATTAATGACCTCAAATGTTAATTTCACCCAATCGATTGAGATCCATCAATTTTTTAACATGAATAAGTATAAAAAATCTAATTATTATTCCAAAAATCACTCATCTCAATATATTAGGTGAAATTCATGTTTGAGGTCATTTATGTTATTAGGGTATCGATATAAACATATAAGAACTTATTCCATATCATTCCGAGCTCTATAGGTTCATCTTCCGCATTAGGACACTTATTTATTTATTTTTTTAAAAAAAAAATTGGTGACGAATCTAGATATTTGTCGCCAATTGGCGACAAATTTGAAAATTTGTCCCAATTTTTTTTAAAAAAAAAATGCATCCTAAATGTGGCAAATAACCCTAGAAATCTGAGAATGACATGAAATAAGTTCCTATATTCGTATTGATCTCCTAATTATATTCATGACCTCAAACATGAATTTCACCCAATACATTGAGGTTCATAAATTTTTAACACAAATGAGTATGAAAAATCTAATTCTTATTCCAAAAATCACTAATCTCAATATATTGGGTGAAATTCATGTTTTAGGTCATTTATGTTATCATGAAATTGATACAAACATATAAGAACTTGTTTCATGTTATTGCAAGCTCTCTAGATCCATCTTCTGCATTTATGATATATTTTTATTTATTTTTCTCAACAAAAAATTAGGACAAATCCTCAAATTCGTCGCCAATTGGCAATGAATCTAGAGATTCATCCCATATTTTTTAAAAAAATAATACGTCCTAAATGCTACAAATGACTCTAGAGATCTCAGAATGATATAAAATAAGTTTCTATGTGTTTGTATCGATCTCTTGATCGCATTAATGGCCTCAAACATGAATTTCACCCAATACATTTAGATCAGTGATTGTTTAATATCAAAATGACTTTAACATTTTCATACGAACACATAGAAACTTGTTTCATATCATTCCAAGCTTTCTAAGTTCATCTTCCACATTTAGGGTACATTTATTTTTATTTTTTTTTAAATAATTCTTTGGGACGAATTCAGATATTTGTTGCCAATTGGCAACGAATTTAGAAATTCTTCCCAATTTTTTATTTTTTTTAAGAAATGCATCCTAAATGCAGAAGATGAACCTAGGGATATCAAAATGATATAAAATAAGTTTCTATGTATTCATATTGATCTCCTAATCATATTAATGATTTCAAATATGAATTTCACCCAATAAATTAAGGTTCATAAATTTTTTAACACAGATGAATATGAAAAATCTAATTCTTGTTTCAAAAATTACTGATCTCAATATATTGGAAAAAATTCATGTTTGAGTCATTTATGTTATCAAGAGATCGATACGAACACATAGAAACTTGTTTCATGTCGTTTCAACATCTCTAGATCCATCTTCCATATTTATGACACATTTTTATTTATTTTTTCAAAAAAAAAAGAGAAAATTTTGGACGAATCCTCAGATTCAACCCAAAATTTTATTTTTTTTAAAAAAAAAGAAATACGTCTTAAATGTGGTGGATGATCCTAGAGATCTTGGAATGATATGAAATAAATTCTAATGTGTTCATATCGATCTCCTCATCACATTAATCACCTCAAACATAAATTTTATCCAATATATTGAGATCAGTAATCCTTGGAACAAGAATTAGATTTTTAATACTCATTCATATTAAAAAATTTATAAACCTTAATGTTTTGGGTGAAATTCATGTTTGAGGTCATTAATGTAATCAAGAGATCAAGACGAACATATAGGAACTTGTTTTATATTATCCCGAGATCTATAGGTCTCTCTTTCGTATTTAGGATGTATTTCTTTTTATTTTTAAAAAATAAAAATTTTTGCAACGAATCCAAAAATTCGTCGCCAATTGGCAACGAATCAGAGATTTGTCACAAACTTTACTGCATTGGTGCAAGATTTTGCGATGAACTTTTTTTTTTCGTTCCAGTGTTTGTAAATATTGCAACGAATTTCATATTTTAACGTCGATTGACAACGAATTTTGTGATGAAAATTTATTTATTTCTATTTTGCGACGATTTTACTTCGTTGCCAATTAGCGATGAATTATGTTTTCGTCGCGAAATTCATCATAAATTCACAACGAATATTTTTTGTCACAAAATTTCATCCCTAAATGTTTTTTTTTTTTTTTTTTTTGTTGCGGATGCTAGTTCTAAAAATTACAAGACAACTAAGATTTCTTGGTTTTAATAGAGTAACCTCTAGTGTAGCTTTAGAACTTCAATGTTTTGGGGTTGTGGTGAACATGATTGGCACCTCTTAATCCTATGTGTTGATCCAATGGGAATATTGTTTGTAGATTAACACAAGAAAATTTTCAAAAAATCATATGGAAAAACAAGACAACCAGGAATTCTTTGAGGTCACAAGTTTGAATCGCAAAAATAACCTTTTAAAAATGCATGTAAAGTAAAGTTACATATAATAGATCCCATATAGTCAGACCCTTCTCGGGATTTTACATTGGCGGGAGCTTTGTGCACAGATAGCGGGTACATAAATAAATTTAATACTTTTTATTATATATATGTTCTTAACCTTTACAATTTATAGTAGACGCTAGTTCTAAAAATTACAAGACAACTGAGATTTCTTGGTTTTAATAGAGTAACCTCTAGTGTAGCTTTAGAACTTCAATGTTTTGGGGTTGTGGTGAACATAATTGGCACCTCTTAATCCTATGGGTTGATCCAATGGGAATATTGTTTGTAGATTAACACAAGAAAATTTTCAAAAAATCATATTGAAAAACAAGACAACCAGGAATTCTTTGAGGTCACAAGTTTGAATCGCGAAAATAACATTTTAAAAATGCATGTAAAGTAAAGTTACATATAATAGATCCCATATAGTTAGACCCTTCTCGGGATCTTACATTGGCGGGAGCTTTGTGCACAGATAACGGGTACATAAATAAATTTAATACTTTTTATTATATATATGTTCTTAACCTTTACAATTTATAGTAGACGCTAGTTCTAAAAATTACAAGCCAACTGAGAATTCTTGGTTTAATAGAGTAACCTCTAGTGTAGCTTTAGAAAATGGTAACATTGAACTTCAATGTTTTGGGGTTGTAGTGAACATGATTGGCACCTCTTAATCCTATTGGTTGATCCAATGAGAATACTGTTTGTAGATTAACACAAGAAAATCTTCAAAAAAATTCATATGGAATAGCAAAAAACCAAGTGAATCGAGAGAGAGGGAATATTTGATGTTCCTTTTCTTATGTATCAGACATTAAAAAATTTCAACCCTATGTTTACTTTCCTTGTCTATCTAGATTATAGCCATCAGAGGTCCAGTCTCCTCCTAGGAGATTTCTGTTTTGGCAAGTCAAGAAGCATGACTGCTGAACCTCACTCTTCTCTATGTGGCTCTCTTCTCTACAATGGTGGCTATTAGATCAAAGGTGTTCAGTTGCATATTCTTTGTGGCACATGCCAAGCCAAAGGAATTTCTAACCTTATTGTGCTAGTCTGGAACTTTTCGCTTGTATCGTAACGTATTTCTGATGAAAATAAAGTCTTTGGTACAGTTTCTACTTTCTCATTATTGTAAATGTTAAGCATCATATTTGTTTTAAGCTCGCTTTCTTTGTTTCAAACTCTGTTTAACAGGACAATTGAAACCACAATGCTCACATATTATTTCGAGCGATTTTTTTTTTCTTTTGTGTTTTTAATGAATGTTCATGACACAGGAAAAGCCAGCTGGTAGAAATTAGAAGTACTTGTCCTGATCAACATGGAATTATTTTGAATAAAGATGTAAGTTTTGTGGGTATATGTTCTCGACAGTTGTCTCATTCCTTGCACCTAGATCCGATCATGACTCGGAACTGCTGATTAGACGATTTTTAATAGGTCGATCCTTAAGTTTAATCCAAGATGATTACAGTTCGAAATCGCTGGTTCACGATTCGATTCATGGTTCATCACGATTCAAAATTAATATTATTTTAAAAAATATTTTAAAATTATATATTTATTTTAAAATATAAAAAAGGATTTGCACTTATTTAAATTGTCTGCATATACTTGTGATTTTAAAAGAGCACAAAAACCGTTTAAAAAAAATAAAAGCTCCTCTCTCCTAACGATATGAACCATCAATCTAATGGTCAGAATTATTCTTACTCCTTCCCTCTAGATTTTAAGCATAGTTGGTTAGCTAGGATACTAGGATTCAAATCTCGATAACATCAAATAATGTTGAACCGAACCAGCGGTTCTAGTTCATTTCACCTTTGAATCGTAATCAGCACGGCCATAATTGGGCCGGTTATGGTTCAAGCCTAGCTGACCGAGTCAACGAGTAACCAGTCTATTGACTCCCGTTTCTTTTTCATTGCAGAAAGACAAGAAGACCCTAAAGTTAATTAATTATTAGTAGTTTCTGCCAGTAATTTAACATCAAATAACAATAATGTGCATCTTAGGAAAATTGCTGATGCAGATTTGACAAGGAAAAATTGATTCACTGGTATGATTGCCGATTGTATCAGAAGTTGTACCATTAGACACTGCATATGACGACACCGGAGTTCCTTCGTGACTGATAGCGTTCATAATAATACTCGTTGCCACAAAAAATTTGATTGATCTTTCGGCAGTGTATCTTTGTCAATGTAGCAACCTATTATTTGTGGTATTTAGAGAGCTTATAATTTTTTTGTGCCACTCTCTAATTTCTTTTAATCAGCTAGAGGTCTGGTGCATTATCTAGTATAGATGCTGACATCGTTCGGAGTTGATGTGTGCTTTTAATTTTGTTGGAACTCAAGTACGAATGTGGAAATTTTCAAATGTCAAATACATGCAAATGATATTGTAGGAGATAAGTATTGCTACTTTATTTGTCTAGTTACATTATTAGTATTGAAAAGAAATTGTGAATGGAAGAGATGTGGAAGGGGAGAAGATTCTATTGTGAATCATAGTTTAGTTCTATATTGGGAGTTGTATGATTTTATGGTTGGAGTATATTGAATGACAATCAATGAATGTTCTGAATATGTATGGGGAAAGACTTTTTCTCATGCATGGGATTGCAGGAGTTGTAAATCCAGACCTTGAATTGCATTGAACTTAGATGACTCGTATGTGAGCACAATCTACATGCATCAAATGTCTGACTAGTTAAGATAAAATTTACTTAAGTGAATCAATCAATGTTTTGCTAGCTGAATCCTCCTTTTGCTATGTAATGGAAGTATTGATATGTTGATCTAAAATGATTGACAATTAATCGTCAATCCGTGGCCGCCCGAGTGAAACAATCGACCATTGATAGTTGTTGATATTTCTCGACCGAGCAAGTAAAAGCAATAAATGATTTTTATTCAGCCATTTAATGTTGCTAAAGAGAGCCGGTGCATAAGCAATTGTTCCACCTTCATTCCTCTCATTCTTTCTCTTTGTCGTGCACTCTGCTCGATGGCGCTTTTGGTGATAACATTCGAGTAATCATCATGAACAATTTATGTTTTATTGTCTACGTGATCTTCTCGTTATATCTTAGGAAATAGATGTCCAACATTATCTTGAAGTACAATAAGAGGGGATGAATATATTTTAAAGAAACTACGTCAAATACCATCCTCACCATTTCTCTTTCCCACTTGGTCTCGGCCTTCGACTGGGTAGCTCGGAAGCTCTGAAGCTCAAAAGCTTGGTATCTCGGCCGACTCGATAGTTCAGGCACTTGATAGCTCGGCTCGGCACTCGACAAGGTCGAACTCGACTAGCTCGGCTTGGCTATACCAGATAGCTCAGTTATCCCAGACAACTCGTCCTTCCTTCTTTACTGTTTGAGATTATTAAGTTTGAATTGAATTTTTATATAATTTAAATTTAATAATTTCTCAATATCTCCGACAATATCTCTAACCATGAGTGTGAAAATAGTTCTTAGTTCTAGACAGATTTTGAATTCGCTATGACAATCAACAGCATGCATATCTATCCTTTTGTGTAAAATATAATAATATTCTTTATGATACATGCGATATACTTTCTTTTCGTGCTCCAGTTTGTTCAACATGATGTCCACTAAGCATCTGTTGCTTCCATTCTGTTAGGCTTGGGCTTGGCAAAGTGTTGGAGCATGTAAACGAGGTGCATTGTTTGTGTGGTGTGCTTGAAATGGAGAAGATAGTTGAAGAAGTGAACCCAAGTCTGCATAGAGAAGCCCACTAATATTAGTGATGCAACTTTGGATGGCCTGGCTCAAGTTGTCCTTAAATTTACAACTAAAAAGAAGATGCATAGAGAAGCCCATTAATATTTGCATTACTGTTATCTGTGCTATTAAACTCATTATAATTTTTTTATTGATAGATAGAAACTGAGATTGAGAGACTTAAAAAAAAAAAGTTGGCAGAATGAAAGAACTTGTTTCAGGCGAGAGGTCAGAAATGGAAGAGGCATGCAGAAGAACACACATTGAACCTGAGATGAGCACAGCACCAGAGAAGGCCTGCGCATTGCTAGATTCTTGTATGAAAACCTCGATTACATTTTTGGCTAAATCATCGTAATTATCCTGGACTAACTCCAAGTCCATTTAGGTCTTGTTGATCCTTCTGAACTCCTGGCTAACATTGAGAAGCATATTTTAAAAGTTAAACAAGAATATGTGATCAGAAAAGAAATCATCGACAGAGTGAATAAAGAGGGCTGGCTTGAAGAATATGACAAGGTATGTGTTGGACAATGTTATTGCCGGAGATATAGGAGAAATTGCTGAATTGAAATCGTAATTAAATTTCAATTTGTCTATGAAAAGGCTTGAGTTAATAATTGCAAGTTGTCAAGCAGGGAAGGATGAGTTGCTTGAGATGATTGAGATGCCTGAATGACTCGGCTGCCTTGTACGACCAAACTACCTTGTATGACTGAGTCATCGAGTCAGTCGAGTGGTGAGTAACGAATTGTCGAGTCACCAATTCAACCCTCATCAAGTGTCGAGTCGTCGAGTTGGTCAAGAACTCTGAGGGCAAGCCGAGTCGGAAGAGTTGCCCAACTACCAAATGTCACCAATCCCGGATCAATCGCTTACCCAATCGAGAAAGAGATGCAAAGTACTCAGAAAGCAATCCCAAGTTCGAGTGGGTTTCCAAGTGCTTGGAAGTAGAGACTCCGAGACCTACATGCAATTTAGTTTCCTTAAAATAGATTTGTCTCCTTCCAACTGTGCTTCAAGGTTACAAAGGATGTCTATTTCCTAGAATACAATGACAAACTACGATCACCACTAAACACTGATGCTTGTGGCGAACTAAGTTAGTACTCGAACACTATCATGATGACTCTACCGAGCGGAAATGCACGACAAAGAGGAAAAATGGGGGAACAAAGTGAATGGAGATTGGTGTCTCTTGCTTTTGTTTCTCATTGCTCAAGGTCATGGAAGGCCTCCTTATTTAAGAGCTTCATACCTATGTCGTAGTAAATGATCGAATAAAGATCATTTATCGTCATTATACACCGAGCTAGAAACGTCAGTCGTCGACCACCAATAGTCGGTTATTTCACTTGACAATTATGGATTCTCAATTAATTCATCCGTTACTCACTTAAAGAGTTTGCAAAAGAAAGATTTATGTGACAAAACATTGGTCGATTCATTTGGATAAATTTTGCCCCGATTGATCCGGTATTTGACTCATGTAAGTCGTGCTCGCATACGAGTCAACTTGGTTCAATGTAAAATCCGAATCTCTGGATTTGCACCCCCAACGAGTCCATGTATGAGTCTCTTCCCATGTATATTTTCACAATATCAATATTATAAACTAACCCTAGATTAAAGTTTCATTCAATCTTCGAATCTTGTATTTGCAACTAGCACTCTGTTGTTTAGGGTCCTCTGTTGTTTGCAGGACACTAGCAAGTGTACTGCTGGAAGGGGTACTCATTTAAATCTAAAACGGGCAGAAAATGCGAGGGTGACTGTCAGCAAAATTCCAGGTGCATGTTGGCTCCAACGTAGCTTTCCTAACCATGCACGAATTAACTCTCATGACATCTTGCTTCCAGCTAATGGTCAACAATCTAATGAACAAAGTATTTGCTGGGGAGGAATGGATGAGAAAAATATGGTCCTCCTATATGGTGGGGTAGGATCAACCTCCACAACTATTTGAATTCAGGAATGGGTTTCCATCGTTTGATCATTGTTTCGTTTTGTATAGGTGAGGTCAATGTCCATTCTACAAGACGACATAAGGCAGAGGAAAGACTAAAATGCAGGGTAAATTAGTTTTGTTTGGTGCTGGCGAGTTATTCTATTCACTACTGCAGGAACACAAGAAGTTGCAAAATCTGCTTCTCACTGAAAAGGGATGCAATTTATGGATCCAAACCTACTCCAAAACGGGGCACTAGAAAAATTGGAAATGTCAATGGCTTCGTAACTGGGTCCCCTAAATGGTGCAACTCCAGAACTGCTGACACCGAGCTCCCACTCGGGCCATTACAATTGCTGCTTTAAGGAGACAAATAGGTTGTCTACCCGTCACTTCCGCTGGTGATGCAACTCCAGAGCTGTTGGCACCGCACTCCTACTCAGGCCGTTACAATTGCTGCTTTAAGGAGACGAGAAGGTTGTCGACTGCTCCTCTAAATTTTGTCGCTATGCCAGAGGATGCAATTGTCCAAAGTTCAATTGCTGGTTTTTGAATAGATAAAGATCAAATTACTTATTGCATGTGTGTTATTTGTTGGCTTATTGCCTTTGCTTACTTTCTCGAATAAAAGATTTCTTGTCTTCGTGCCACACATCAGCTAACTTGCTATGAGCTAATTAAATAGCTAGTAAAGTGTGGAATAGCTGGCTGGCTGGCTCTTCAATAGCCATGGAAACGGAACAGAGGAATGAAGAGTACACACCAATAAAGCAAGCACGTTACCTTTCACTCTTGAATGTAACAAAGGTTGAGACCTTAATTCAACAGCTAATGCAAAGCTAGAAGGCATGGCCCTTTAGCAGATCACACAACATCGAAGCCACGCTAAGCCACAGTGATCAGAGGGACCATTGTACCACATTTCAAGTTCAATTTAGATGCTTCTTACTGTTCCCAAAGTCATCATAAATTCATAATGAATCCATAGACCATCTACACCATCTTGCAAGTAAATGCTCATTAATAAATGCTCAAGGACAGAAGTCAATACCCGAACCATAACCACTTGCTGCATGAAGAAAAGAGAAGGAAAAAAAAAAATAGGACTGGAGTGAGGAGAGCAAAAGAAGAGTGAGCAAATTAATCCTAAAAAAGGGGGGAAATCTAAAAACGTTGAAAAAGAAAGAGCTGAAAGAGGAGAAACAGGTATGGTGCGTTCTTGACTCCTTCATTAACAACTTGTAAATTTAAAGCCTGACTGATTCCTGTGAGAAAAAGAGAGGGAAAAAAAATTGGGATGTACTGAGAGTGGCACCAGCATCTTAAAGTTGCAATTTAAGGCCAGGATTTGAAGGCATTCAAGTCCAACCAACCAACAAAGATACCCCACGTTAATCCCCTTCTTCAATGCCAGCTTCAAATACCTGCAAGTTAAAGGAGAGAAGTGGAAGAACAAAACTAGCCCGTCAATTCTCTCTTCAGAGTTAAGGACAGTTCAAGGCAGACTTTATTTGCTGGACGGTGGTGCTTATCAAGTTATTGACTGTCATTACTGACTCCAGGTTAAGTTTTGCGGAAGGCAAGCTGCTCATAAGAATTTGGAAAGCCACGGTGACCAGCGAGCCTGATGACCCACCCATAGGATTTGAGCTAGATGATGCCCCCTGTCCCCCTGTCGATCGTCCGTCTGGAAGAATGGTGAAGCCTGAAGGCAGGATGGGTATGTAGGAGGGATCCTCCCCGCTCATGACAATGTTGATCGCTGGTAGATCGATAGGAGAGTAAACCACCGCCGAGCCCGATGCATCAGTGAAGCACTCTTGGAGTATCAACATGGCGTTCTGCCCTGAGTTGAGACCCTATTTATTCACCATCATAAAAGAGGCAATTAAAACTTTCTGACACTGGATGCTTTGTTTTCATTACAATCTAGCCTTCATAACTTGAGTAGTTGGCATTCATTTGCAGGTGAAGGTAATCAGAACTAGGCAAGTACCTATCTAGCAAAATTTTGAAACACAACTTGGTTTGCAATCTATCTAATGAAGTGACCTTTCATACAAACACAATCAGGGAGAGGAAATTAACGGGGATCGAGAAAGGAGACATACACGAAGAAGGGAAATGCAGTTCCCTGGATGGGATCCATTTGTGATATGTGCCACCTCTTGTACAGTGTTGCCATTCGAGAGAACATCCCACTGAAAAGAAGAAGAAAAATACAGCAAAAAGTTACATTATTCGGAAACAACAGGGGGAGTTGAGCATTTGAACCTGTGTTCGAGTTCGTTCGTTCTTGAAGAAGCTGAAGACACTTTCAGGTGATATAGGAAGCCAAATAGAAGTTGCAGCACTGAGAACGACACCATTAGGCTGGCCAACATCAGTACTTTTGTGAAGTGTAACCCTAACTCCTATGTCACTAGGTCCCGAGAGAGTCGTCCATTTATGACCAATTGATGCACCAACATTGGCACAGAAGTTGCTCACCATTCGTTGAGCAAGCTTCATCATACTCCTCTTACCGTCGGGTGACGGAGCAACTGATACAACATTTTAACAAATCATTCAATCATCTAGAATTTAGTTATTTGGATTGTCACCATTATATTTGGCTACAGATTGCAATGGAAATATTATGTACCTCCGGCATCTCTAGTTGGAACTCCAGCAACAGAGAAACAAGCAAATCTTTCACACATTCGCTGAAGAGTGGTGAGCCACCGCTGCGCCCCAAACGCCATACCACTACTTATTAGGTCATTGAAGAGAACATGAACTGGATTTTTTTCTTCAATCTCCACATGATCAACCCAAGTGACCTACATCAAGATTACCAAATGCTGTTCAGTTAAGCTATGAGAACGGAGAAAGACGTAGCTATCATCACTTTACAGTATGCCAATACCTTAGAATAGCCATTAGGCACCTCCTCGATCAAGCAACCAGAAGGAAGCCTCCTTGACTGCGAAGCAAGATGATTATCTCGAGGAAAGTCCACCGAAACATCAGCTACTGCCCACATTCCTTGGTCAATTTGCTGGCAATAGCGAAGAAAGCAGAACTCACGAGTTGGAACCACTGGTGAAAGAACTTGCATCTCCGCATACATCTGCATTCTCTTGGATAGATCAGTATGTAGCATAAAGGAACAGTGTTTGGTACAATTACAAGAGTTTCAAGTAATGCAACATTACCAATATCAACGATCCACTTGAACTTCCTGCCATTCCTGAAGCCAGCACCTCAATAGGCCTTGCCTTGGAAACTATTGTGGGAAACAACTCTTGCCACTTACTCTGAAACATAATCAAATTCGAGTTAAAATGTCGTTTAAGAAGATCATGTGCCCTCTACACAATCAAGATGGAAACGTACTGCATCCATGAACATGTCAACCAATGCCAAAGCACTCATAATGACCAAAGCTGAATCCCTCGATGCCTCAATTCGAGTATCCAGTAACTTGAGTTGTTGGCCAGGCCTCTGGAACATCCTTTCATAAGTTTCAAGTTGAAGCATGTCCCTTCCATCGCTGCCCGACTTCACCCAGAGGGGTTCATCAGTCTGCACTAACCTGATGAATTCCTCCATTGCATTGGTGGCCATCTCCACCATTAGAGGCTTTTCAAGCTCGGAAGTTGCTGTTGGAGCATATGGAAAGGCCGAAGAAGAACTCCGACAGAGAAGGTCAAGATCAAGAGAGGGGCTTAATCCTGGATTGCTATATCCCCCGACCGATAAGTCAAGTGAAGATATGGATAGTGGCTGAACTGGGGGAAGCTGGGTGATTGGCCTTCCGAGGTATTTTGATGCCATACTTGAGACATGATCGAGCTGCAATTGGTAGCAAGGAGGAAGGGAGGCAACATAGTTAACCTTAATTATCACAGGTAACAATGGTGCTCATTCAACAACAAAATTCATGAAGTTAATACTGTACAATTAAATGACGATGACATATTTATGATTATTTAATCTTCATTAAAATTAGATTAACATGTGTTGGTGACTAAAGGATCACCCGTTTAAAGCCAAAGTAGCAAAACAAAAGTGACCTCTTGATTTGTCGACTTGTTGATAACAACTGGCAAACTAGTTCTACTCCAAGAGAATAGAAACCGATTTAGTGATTCAATCTCTTTCTAGATACATTAGAGCAGCAATTTCTGACTCAAACAATGATTGAATTGCCATATTTTGGAGCCATTGTCTACTGAAGCAATAATATGTGTTCATTTCCAAACAAGGGTAGTGAGCTTGATGTTTACCTCTTCCTTCAACCTCGCATTCTCCATGCGCAGCTTCTGCTCGTCGAAGTAGGAGTCCTCATTCGACGGCGGGCCGCCGCAGGAGGGGCAGATGACGTGTTTGAGCGCCTCCCTCATGGCGATGTTCTCGCACCGGATCTTGTCGTTCTCGGCGCGGAGGAGGCAGTTGTCCGTCCGCTCTTGTTGGGCCTGCAAAGTAGCAGAGTGCCATCAAACAACGCCAAAGGTCGCTCCTTTTATCTCAAAACCGTATCAAAATTCAATTTGGGGATCGTGAACAGCAAGCCAAAGAGGATGGAAAACAAAATGATCAAGAGAGGTTAGTTGCCTTCATCTGCGTCCGGCGATTCTGGAACCAGAACTTGATCTGCCGCGGCTCCAGCCCCAGATCCCGGCTCAGTTGCATCCTCTGCTTCTCGTCGGGGTGCGGGCACACCTTAAACATCCTACGCAACAAACAAAACCCATGAGAAGGCGAAGCCAGTGCCGCAACACAAACACCATCAAAATCTCTAAAGCGAGTAGAATGGTACAAGGAAACAGAGCATACGCTTCGAGATCCTGAATCTGGCGCGGAGTATGCCGGTGATACCGCTTCTTCCTCCCCTGTGAGTCGGGAACATCTTGCTCATCGCCGGAGTCCATCCTCGCCGCCGCAGCCGCCGTCCGCCGCTCCCAACGCCCGCACCGCCTCTTTCCTCTCTCCTCTTTCCTTTTTTCTTTCTCTCACTCCCACTGCCACTGCTGCTCTGACTTCAAGCGGTTACAGGTGAGTATCCGCTAAGCGATCGCGCGAGATGATGGCGTCTATTTCCAAGGCGTCGCAACGCTCCCTTCCGCCGCCTCGTGTTCCTCTCCTCCTCCTCCCCCTCCCCCTCCTCCTAAAGGTGGCGCCTTTCAAATCAGTCTCCTCATGATCTGGTCGAGCGAGCCAAATGAGGAAACCGGCGGTATGCGCATCGCTGATATCGGCCGCAATCCAGGCGGATTCGACCGGCTCCGTCTCGGCCTCTCCCCTTATTAAGACGCTACCGAGAATTCCTCCCTTTCTCTCTCTGTATTTAAAGCTAACAGCAACTGACGCGATTTAAAAGGCCGGGGCTTTAAAATTGCTGGATTTTGGACCCATATATAATTATCCTCCTCTCCAAACCATATCTACGTAATTTATTACTTGTAGACTACACAATGATTTTATTTTACTCCGCCAAATTCTTCTCCTACATTTTCATTTTGCTCTCAAATCCTCCTATCACTCCCTTGCTCTTTCTTCATCTACATCCAGCAGCAACCGCTACGTACGTTACTACACTCCAGACATGCATTTGGCCGTAAAATTCACCAAAAAGATTTTATCCTGATCCGGTAGTCATCTTCAATTGTACATGTTCCAGAATTAAAGAACGGAAAGAGAAAGAGAGAGGGCGCGCTGGCGCTGCCTCTTGATCTGCCAGCTCTCTCAGCCACCATCCTCTCATCCTCTCTCATGTGTCCTATTTCTGTCCTCTGAAATAGAAACCAAGTGACCACTAAATGACCACTGATCAATCCAGCTCAAGCTTCAAACCTCGCCACCGCTCATGCTCAAAAAAAAAAAAACTCAATGAACGCAACTCTGAATCCGTCGTCTAAACGAACCCAAGCGTCGATGCAGCAGTGAATCAATGCGAGCAATCAAGAGTTCTGGTCAGCGGCGCAGGGTTATAATGGTTTTCTGGTAGAAAAATTTATGGTTGTGAATTCAAAAACACAAATTTTGATCGATGGATTGGATTTTTGATTGCCGAAAAGGTTAAAAGATAGTCAGCAATTATCTGAAACCAAGCGAACTAACCAGAAAAAAAAAAAAAGTCAAACCACGCAAGATTTGTGGGCTCCTTGAACATAAACAAAAGTTAAAAAAAAAAAAATCTGACACTTCGCAATTATATTTTATTTATTCACGGAGAGGAAGAGAATGCCCGCCTCCATCATGCGTGCACAAGCTGCAATTTTTTTTTAATGTTAAATTCAATTAATCTGTTTTCGCAACCTCAAAAAGTTGTGATCGAACTTTTTGGGGATTTCTTGGGAATGGAGAAAAGAGAGAGATGGTACGGGTGATAATAAAGCTGGGATTTAAGGCCGCCGGACGAGAGTTTGGTGGCGGAAGTCCGATCGCAATAAATAAAAAGCGCGGGACGATGAGCCGAGCATCGCCGTCGCCGTCGCCGTCGCCGTCGGTGGATCTCTCGTCACTGCTTTCTCCGTTTTGCCCCTATCGAGCGCGAGACACGTGCCGGTTTCCCCGCTCATTTAGTTACCTCGGGGTTTGACCGCGCGACCCGGGCCGGCCTAGACAATTCTGGACCGGCCATCCCCAGACCGGAGTCCAACATGACCAGGTTTGTGAGTCGTGCTAGCTATACGCCGACATGATTTTATAAATGTTTTGTAGTAGATTTTATAAGAAAAAAAATCATTCTGTATGAAAAATTATAATTTTAAAAAATATATTTTATAAATTCCTTTATAATTTTAAATCTTGTAACTATTTTTTTTTAATCTTCGCGAATTACATTTAGCCATACATAGCTCAACCCAAGCCAAATTAAATTAGAACTCACTAAATTAAGCCGAATCAAATTTAATATACTTCATTACTTCATCATAAAAATAAAATAATGATATTATTCTAATTATTTTTTTTTGTTTTTATTTATCTGTTAATTTTGAATATTTACAGAGTAAATCAAGAAAGTGTAACTTCGATTTAACTCTTTTTCTTTGAAAAAAAAAGGAAAATATTCATACCTATTTAATTTATAATTTCCCTAATTTAAAAATATATAAATATATATATAGGTCACGGTTGTTTTCACCACATCACACACACCTATCATAAAAAACATAAAGCTTATTATTATATTTACACACTATTTAAAAGTTTACTAAATTAGGAGAATTTACACCAACAGAATTAGTTTTCCTCTCACGATATGAAATTCTTATAAAATATTCATGTCTTTTAGCATACTCAAACACTAAATAGTAATCTAAAAAATCAATATGCACAAATCTACTTCTACAATATACAAAAATATTAATGTCTTGTATGTACTTGCTCACTAAATGTAAGAGCTAAATGCAAGATTAAGAGAGACATGCACTTTGACTTAAATTTTTAAAAAAAAAATTTCTTGAAGAGGTTAATTTTTTTATTTTTAGTTAGGGTTGTATTGGAATGATGATCTAGCCTCATTGGTCATAACTACACACCATTTTTGTATGCATTATGCATTTTTGACCAAATATTTTAGCATATAATTAATACATTTTATTTTATTAAGAGAGCTGAATTGTATGAAGAGGAGTCATGATATAATAGTAAAATTGTTAATGTGTAATTTGGACGTCACTAATTTGAATTGTGGAAACAGTCTCTTGCAAAGCAATATAAGATAGTATACAATAGGCCTTTTCTGGAACCCATATTAATGGATCAAACAACCAAAGGCCAAATTTAATAAGATTAATTAAAAATATTTATTATGCACGGTTGGATAATTAATTATAAGCAAATTAATGATGCAGTTGGTCAATTATCCATCTCAAAGAATACCACATGGTTTACGAGGAACCATCTCTACAATGTGCACTGTGCCATGATTGAGAAACGTCAACTTCTTGAGCCCTTGTCCTTAGTCGATCGATCCACAAAAGAAATGGAATATTAAGCAGTTAATTATTGCCACACAGCCTATTAAACCATAATTAAGGCATCATTCTAATTTAATTTCATTTCATTTTGATCTTGAAATACGAATAAAAGAGAATGCATAGTATTTAACTTTGATAACTCAACCAACTCCACGAGGACCATCAACAGCCTTCTTAAAGTCTACTCCTTTTGTCCATAAACCTCCAAACTTGTTTGATTAGCTTTCATCCTCCTCATTGCCAGCAGCATTTTAGTTGTCATTCTTTGCATTTATGAGCAAATATGTTCATGCATCAAATTAATATCTATATATTCAAGTTTTTTTTCTTAATACCTTATATATAGAGGGTCATTTACTTAATTAGCTTCTTTTATGTGTGTGTGTGTGTGTGATAAATTGAGTCCATGTAGCACATATGCAAATGCTGTGAAACAAAAGTATGAGTTATGTTTTCTTTTTCATATAATTTTTTTTAATTAAGCAAATCTAGATATAGTTTATATACTCTCTATTTTGAAAAGAAACTCTTGTTCTGTCCTTTTTTTTCCTCTGTATTTGTAAATAAATTGATCTCTCTTCTTCTCTAATGGGAAAAAAATTATCTTGGGTTTTTCATTCTCAACTTTATCTTCTTTCTTGCCTTTTGTCTCTCTTCTCTTGATCTGATTTGTAAATCGTGTTGTCTTTTTTTAAAAAAAAATTATTCTATTTGAGTAGTCCCCTCGTGTATAAAATCGATCATAGAGATTTTGTGTGACTAGGTGTGGTCAACATTTTGAATGTTCTCAACAACAAGTCCGTAGGTTCATTGTGTTGAGTTTTAATTCACATTATTCCCTTTGCTTTTGGTAATGCATAAGTGTAAGCTTTTAGTCCCACATTGCTAAGAAAAGAAAGCTTGGAAGGCTTTATATATGGAGTCCTTCCATCCATGCTTAGCAAAATTAAGGGGACCTACACGCATACGTGGGCCGAGCCCAAATCAGGTGGTTTCAGGGGGGTTCGAATCAGAAATCCATAAACTGGGCGCGACGCACGCGAACATCGCGCGCAGGGGGGTGCAAATCCCCAGCTCGTGGGCCTCGCACTTATGGGCGGCCCGATTTATTTTTGTCAGCCCGGTTTAGTTCGCACCTGATGGTATCTGTCCGCGTGATTTGGTCCGCATCTGGTGAGAAAGCAGAAGCAACGCACTTCTTCGAACCGACGTACACTTTGGTTCCTGTGCGCTGCTTCAAGTGTATAAATAATACACTGCCTCACTTCCTTCTCAACTCACTTCAAAGCAAAGCATTCCTCTGCTTTCTCCTTTCTTCTTCCCGAGTTCGAGTTCTGAGGCTTGGTTTTTGAGGAGAGTCTCTGCACCGTGGGCGGCAATAAATTCTCTAAAGACAGTCGGCAAGCCCGACGCTTCAACCGGAGATACACAAATTCTTAACCTTACTCTTATTATCATTTATTGCATGCTCGTCATTTATTGGTGCAATTATAGATTAGATTACTGTGTTAGCGTAATCATATCACAACACATTGAGGATGAAAGTTATTCTCCTGCTATCTCGTGTTCCCACTAAAACCCTTGTATTTTGTATTAAGGCATGTTCATTGTGGGTGAAAGTTGTTCTCCTACTATCTCGTGTTCCCATTAAAACCCTTGTATTTTGTATTAAGGCAGGTTCATTGTGGGTGAAAGTTGTTCTCCTACTATCTCGTATTCCCACTAAAACCCTTGTATTTTGTATTAAGGCAGGTTCATTGTGGGTGAAAGTTGTTCTCCTACTATCTCGTGTTCCTACTAAAACCCTTGAACTTTGTATTTGGGAAAGGACTTTAAGGACCAATATATTGTTTAGGATCAAATGTTTGTTGTTTCTCAACTCTTCTTTATAAGCTAAGATCCTCACACCTTTATTAGGAGATCATCATAAAGTTACAAAATGATCATATCTATGTTATTTATCTATATTTGTTGGTGAAGATGAATATTATTTCTACTTAATAAGATTCAAAAGAATTAATAGGGTTTTGTTTTATAATTGAACTTAAAGAGAGGAGTTGTGAGATATATTGGTGTAATCATGCCCTAGAAATGTAGTTTTGATGTTTGATAGTATTTAAGTTAAGGAGGATAATGCGATGTCTCACTTTCGTGTTAAGAAAACCCTAAAAGGTCAGATGACTCAGATGCAAGGTGATAAAGTTTAAGGAGGCTTAAGTTTGGATTTTTGGTAAGAAGAAAAGTCTAGACAAATCAGGAGATCGGATGTAGGGCAAATGAAGATCTAGAGACACAAAGACTCCAAGCATGAAAGTCCAAGGAACAAGGTTCTTTGGCATGAGGTAAACGAGAGTCAAAGGTAGATGGAGTCTAGGTGAATTCAACCATTAAAATAGCTAAGAACAACGTTGATATAGCTTGAGTGAACCCAATAGGGTTGTCGTTCTCTTTTACACCCCTCCGCGGATCAACGCTCTCTAAGCCTCTATTTGGATGGGATGAGGAAAGGTTCATTAACAAAAGGGGAATGAAAGGGAAGGAATGGAAAGTGAGGGAAAGTAAAATTTTTATGTTCCACTTGTTTGAGAGAGAAGGAAGGTTAATTAACATAACATGTGTTATCTTTTTTGGTAGGAAATGGAGGGGAATTAAAGTTAAATATATAAAATTACAAAATTAGGTCTTATATCTAATTACAAAATTAGAGTGTCGTTCTACGCGCATTTTCACTCCGGAACATTTCCCGGATCACTCCGCAGCCAGAAAGTTACGATCTTGGAGAGGGAGGAGAAGATCCTTCCACATTGAGCCCAAGTCAATTCTTCATCTTCCTCGGAGCGGTCTACAAACATAAAGTTTTCTTGGAAGCTCAACGTTAGTTTTTACTCACTAGGCACTTGTTTTTATTACTTGATATTAGTTTTCTAGAAGCAATCATATTTTGTTTTGGGAGCAGAGAAATTAGGTTGTTTACAAGTATGAGGTTGATTTGTTTGCTCCTTGTGATCCCTACCTTTTTATTTTGATGCTTCCTTTGTTGTGTCTACTCCGATCGATAACTATCTCCTTACTTGTGGAGCTTCTCAGAATGTGTAATTCCAAGGCCAAGTTTTCCTTCCCGATTCACAAGAAACTTCTTTTTCCCTAGGAACCTTTGTCGATGGCGTCTTATGTTGGGACCTTGACGTCCGCTAGAGGGGGGGGTGAATAGCGTCTCACCCAAATCGTCGCTTCCTATAATGGTTAGTGTGCATAGCGGAAATACAAGATAAACACTAACAATAGAAAGCAAACCTAACACGTTGATTTAACGTGGTTCGGAGATAAAGCTCCTACTCCACGGCTGTCCGTAAGGTGGACGATCCCGATTCGTCGGTGGATGATTCCCCGGAGAACTTCCGGCTAGCTCGCGTAACTCCTTGTGGGTGGAGAAACCTCGCCACAACCTCGTACAAGCACGTTAGATCACTTGGGTACTTGGAGACTCTAATTAAGGTTAACCACCACTAATTTCGTCAACCGCAACCAAGCTTCCAATGCTTGGTTATATAGGCCACGGGTTAGAAAACCCCGCCTATCAGTCGACTACCAAAACATGCAGTCGACTGCCCTTTGTGGAAATTCGACCGTTGTAGCCCAACGGCTCGATACCAACCCTCTGTTCGCTACCAGTCGACTGCACCAGTCGACTGATGAAACCACCAGTCGACTGCTACATTAACGCTACAGTGCTGCTACAGTAAACCCTAATTTTTGGATTTTACCCCGAGTACATTCACTCAGCACTCGTTCTCGCCCGACCAACCTAGACCTAGCCTTCTAGCCTCCTCCATCAGCCTTGCGTCCCTCGGATGTCTCCCCATCCTTCACGTCTTGCCTTCTGGAGCTTCCATCAGCCTTGTCATTATTGTCGGGTCTTCCTTTGTCAAGAGGTCGCGCCTCCGGGACTTCATCCATTGCCAAGTCACACTTGGACTTACGTTGCCAAGACTACATGCTTGGACTTACACCGCCAAGACTCATCCTTGGACTTTCTTCCTTTTCCAAGATCACACTTGGACTTACGTTGCCAAGACTACATGCTTGGACTTACACCGCCAAGACTCACCCTTGGACTTTCCTTGTTGTACCTGTATCCTGCACACTCACAATGCATATCAAATACAACAATAAACCTAACTTAAACCTTTGCCCAAACATCAAAACCTAGGGTACCCAGATTGCTCCAACAATCTCCCCCTTTTTGATGTTTGGCAACCCGTTTAAGTTAGGGAAACAATATAGCAATACATATGCAAATAAATATATGTAATCTACACATGCATAAATCATGGAACCTAATCCTAGACTCCCTCTTCACCTAAGCTCCCCCTTGAGCTAGGATTTCTTGCAAAGGTAAACTTCTCCCCTTTTGCTAATAAATGAGCAATCGCTCCCCCTTCACCTAAGCTCCCCCTTGAGCTAGGATTTCTTGCAAAGGTATGTAAGTTTTCCACTTAAACCTAAACTTCTCCCCCTTTGCCATACATCAAAAAGAGCTCCAACAATATCTCAATTATTGGACTCTTTGACCTCTAATAACCATAAACATCATGTATTAATCCCCCATAAGATTACATACATGTTCACCACTCTTTTGCTCATTTTATAATGCTTGAAAAATATTTTCAGACCGTATCAGTCGACTGCTATAAGTACCAGTCAACTGTCATCGTCAAAATGATCTTACAGAGACATTCTGTGCTCATGAACAGTGTTACCAGTCGACTGACCTCATCAAAATGAGCTTACAGAGGTCCTCTGTGCTGAAAATTACTGTTACCAGTCGACTGGTAACTGTACCAGTCGACTAGTACTCTTTTTGGGCAAAAATCAGCCTTTTTTACCCACTTTCAGAAATGTGTCAAAAAATTCCACAGACCTCCAAAAAATCCCAAATTTTGTGGAGAGGTCTATTTTATCCATGTCTACTTGGGAAAAATATATATAAAAATATATTTATCACAGATCCCAAGATTGACACAAAATTCAAAACTAGCTAAATGGTTCAATTGAACCTTGACCTAAAGTCCTAGTTTTGGCTTTCTCTTGATGTATCTACCCATACTAAACCATAATGCATCCTTAGCATTAGTTTATATGACATATATACATCAAAAACTAATTTTCATGCAATATGAACCCAATTCATATTTCCATGCACGAAACATATCCTAATTGTGCCAACCCACTAGGTTAGAGGCTTAAGTCTATCTCCTAACCACTTGGCACATTTGATAACCCATCTACCATGGGTCCCAAAGGCTCTTCCTAACCTTAGAAATCTTAACCTTAGTCACCTCCCTTGGTGACTCATCCACTATGGCTAGGCCATTTCGGTGCACCTCGGGTGACACTTGGCCTATAAAACTCACCTTCTTAACCTTAGACACATTGTCTTTGGTTAATTTCTTCTTGTCCTTAACCTTGGACATCCCATGCTTGCCATAATTATATGTCACCCTAGCATATTCCTTCTTATTGGCCTTAGATGACTCTCCCTTATCCTTGGTCACACCTCCCTTACCAATATCATGTGCTACCTTAGCACTTGACCTCCTTTTGGTCTTGGAGGGACCTAATTTGACATTTTTGGGTCTTTGACCACCCAAATATATGTCAAGTCCTTTAGGTCCAATAATGAACCTCTCTAGGATTTTCTCCATTTCCTCAAGCTTTGTCTTCAAGGCTTGATTTTTCAATTCTAGGGTTCTAACCCTAAAGTCAACATGTCCACCTTGGGCATCCCTAGACCTACCCACTTTCCTAGGCATATGTCTCCCTTTCTTGGGATTAATGCCTAGGTTTTCAACCACCTTCTTCTCCTTAGGCAAGATAGATTGTTTCCTTTTAGGTCTATCATTTGAAAATGATTTTCTAGGGTTATCACCTACATTAACCCTATTCCTATCATTATATCTAAAACCATAAATATGCATGGGAAAATAATTCATATTATTTTTAACATGCATGGAGGAATTTGAATTTGAATTTAAATTCAAATTAGGGTTTACCTTACCCTTTACCTTTGGAGCTCCCCCTTGACATAAGCCTCCATTCTTCCTCCACTTCTTCTCCCACTTCTTCAAGTGCGCCAATTTCTTGAGCTCTCCTCTCCTTGGGCACTTTGTGTGGTAGTGTCCCCACTCACCACACGTGAAACACCTAATGTGCTTCTTCTCCTTCTTCATCTTCCTACAACTCACATTAGTTTCTGAATTAACTTTAGTGAGTTTAGGGTTTACCTCCTTTATCTTCTTGAGCGAAGGACACCTACTCTTGTAGTGCCCCATCTTACCACACTCAAAATATTTGATATGGTCCTTTGTGCTCTTATTGGTAGTTGAGGTGGAGGGTTGAGCTTCCAAGATCTCCTCTTCCTTGGATTGCTCTTCTTCCTCTTCACTTGAAGATGTGGACGGCTCCACTTCTTCCTCCCTTGAAAATGTGGATGATACCTCCTCATCTTCCTTCTCCTCCTCGGATGTTGAACACGTATCAACATCCGATTGGTCCTTCTCCTCTTGGACCAATGAGTCATTCTCCTTAGGCTCCTCCTCTCCTTGGATTGGTGTAGGACTCTCATGAAGCGCAATTACCTTTTTCTAAAGGTCACTTGCGTTCTCATATTCACCTACATTCAATATCGCATTAAGAGGTAATAAATTAATTAAAATTTTAGTTACCTCCTTGTCCGTCTCCGATTGCTCCCTTTGCTCCTTGGTCTAATATCGACGTCGGAGACGTTTTCCCTTCTTGTCCGTTGGAGTTTTAAATGGTTCCTCCAACGCAATCCATTGGTCCCAATTCATTTGGAACCACATCTCCATGCGCTTCCTCCAATAGTCGAAGTCCTCGCACTCATATGGAGGTGAGATTCGGATGTCCCATCCGAGAGGTCCCTCCGACTCCATCTTCTTCTTCTAGCCGCTCTCTTGGCGATTAGTCCAACAAGAGCTCACCTTGCTCTGATACCACTTGTTGGGACCTTGACGTCTGCTAGAGGGTGGGGGGGGGGGGGGGGGGGGGGAATAGCGTCTCACCCAAATCGTCGCTTCCTACAATGGTTAGTGTGCACAGCGGAAATACAAGATAAACGCTAACAATAGAAAGCAAACCTAACACGTTGATTTAACGTGGTTCGGAGATAAAGCTCCTACTCCACGGCTGTCTGTAAGGTGGATGATCCCGATCCGTCGATGGATGATTCCCCGGAGAACTTCCGGTTAGCTCGCGTAGCTCCTTGTGGGTGGAGAAACCTCGCCACAACCTCGTACAAGCACGCTAGATCACTTGGATACTTGGAGACTCTAATTAGGGTTAACCACCACTAATTTCGTCAACCGCAACCAAGCTTCCAATGCTTGGTTATATAGGCCACGGGTTAGAAAACCCCGCCTACCAGTCGACTGCCCTTCGTGGAAATTCGACCGTTGCAGCCCAACGGCTCGATACCAACCCTCTATTCGCTACCAGTTGACTACACCAGTCGACTGATGAAACCACCAGTCGACTGCTACAGTACTACTACAGTAACGCTACAGTACTGCTACAGTAAACCCTAATTTTTGGATTTTACCCCGAGTACATTCACTCAGCACTCGTTCTCGCCCGACCAACCTAGACCTAGCCTTCTAGCCTCCTCCATCAGCCTTGCGTCCCTCGGATGCCTCCCCATCCTTCACGTCTTGCCTTCTGGAGCTTCCATCGCCCTTGTCATTGTTGTCTGGTCTTCCTTTGACAAGAGGTCGCGCCTCCGGGACTTCATCCATTGCCAAGTCACACTTGGACTTACGTTGCCAAGACTATATGCTTGGACTTACACCGCCAAAACTCATCCTTGGACTTTCCTCCTTTGCCAAGATCACACTTGGACTTACGTTGCCAAGACTACATGCTTGGACTTACACCGCCAAGACTCACCCTTGGACTTTCCTTGTTGTACCTGTATCCTGTACACTCACAATGCATATCAAATACAACAATAAACCTAACTTAAACCTTTGCCCAAACATCAAAACCTAGGGTACCCAGATTGCTCCAACATCTTATCCTCCTCGTCCTCCAATTCTGTTCTCCCTTCCTTGATTTGCTAATCTCTTCACATCTTCACCCAGCCAACGTGCTATAATTTTGTCCTTCCTTGATGCATTCTATAGGCATCACGAAGGCACTCAAGGAAGGAGGGCATCTCGGTGTTGCTAGAGCTAATGGTGTCATCAATGGTGAAGAAGGTGAGATTGTCGAGAAATAGGATAAAATTAGAACAAATTTTTGTTTGGTTCCCTTACCCTTACCCCCAAATCGGGTTGTAAGAAAATCTTCCATTTCATGGGGAATGAAGGTCAGAGCTTATCCTTCCTTGTCTTTCCTTTTCTTAGCTCACTCCCTCCCAAACATGGGTTAGAGTTCTCCTTCCCCTTATTTACTCTTCCCTCCCCTTCCCTCATCTCCTCCCAAACAAAGGGTAAGGATCCAGATAGCCTCCAACCACTCCATCCCACTTGGTTACAACAACTCTTACACATATACTCCAACAATGTCGAATGGGCTTTCTCCGCTCACTACCTTTGACAAGTACTTAATGGCTATAGTTATCTCATACTTAATCAAACTTCATTCGACTCTACTCTTTAGTATGACTTGGAGAGGGACATGTGATGGCATCCGAGCCTTGCCATCCAGAGGAATCCTTGCCCAGCTGATCCTCTTCAGCCCATCACTTCTATCAGACTTAATTCGACTCCACTCCTCAGTCCAACTTGGAGGAGGAACATGTAATGGTATCCGGAGTTACTCCCGAGCACTTGACCTCACTTTCAGACCCACAAGTCTCATTTCCCGAGCACTTAACTATCATCCAACAACTTCCCATTTGGGCTCAGGAAGCACGTTCGGGATACATGCTCCTGAGGACTTGGCGCCACCAGCAACATCCCATTCGGGCTCAAGAAGGTCGCTTGGATCTGAGCTCCCATGCACTTGGTGCCACGATGAAGATCTCATTCGGAATTGAGAAGGGCACTCACTCCCGAGAACTCGGCCTTCATTCTGTGGTATCCCACTCGAACTCTGGTCATTTCCTCCTAAGCACTCAACACTTGTCCTGAGGCATCCCACTTGAACTCAGGTAATTTCTCGAGCACTCAACTTCATTCCCAAACCAACCGGTGTCTACTCCCAAGCACTTGGCTTTCATCCACGACGTCCCATTCAGACTTAGAGATCTAGAAACTTGGTAATTAAATACTAAACAAATTCGACACTTGACTTCAACTTCTGACAACCTGGCATAAGGTGACACCTAGGCAACAACTCGACAATGTCCGGTATATAGTCTAATGATTGTCGCCCTTGGTGCCATAATCGCCGGCAATGTCAAGTATACGGTCTAATGACTGTTGCTCTTGTACCCTAACCGCCCTTCATTCAGCCATCTAGTGGACTACGTTGAGATTCCCTTTTGTATATATAAGGATCAATAGAGATAAGTGAAAGGGATGATGGTTTTCTTATCGCATGCGGAGGAAACTCTTTTCCACCAACAATCTCTCTCTCTCTCTCTCTCTCTCTCGTGCGCGCGCGCATTTCTTCTCTCTCGCATTTCTATAGGTTTTTGTTAGGACCTGTGTGAGCTAGAGGAGGGTGAATAGCTTCAATCACTTCCTTTCTTGATCTTGTGCTCATTGTTAAAATGTCCAGTAGAAACCTTAACTCAAAGTTGACGTCACATGCGCAACTCCAAGATTTACTTGGTATCCACCTCTTATGGCGACTAATCCAAGATCGACTCTTAGCGATCTCCCTCCACTAAAATCTTCTCTTTTTTCAGATACTTTTTGAAGGAAGAGAAACCTCTTACAATCTTGTTCTTGCAAGGACAAACAAGAAAGGCAAATACAAAAGCAAATTAAAGCAAAACTAACTTTACATATGAAATCTTTACTTTGGAAGCTTGCTTGTTGCTTTGGATAGCCTCTTGATGGTTAGAAATGCAGCAACACTTCATCTCTAACCCCTCAAGATTTCGTACCTTCTCCTCTAAATGAAACCCTTCTTATACAGTTGTTGTTTGGATTGATTTTTTTCTATCATTGATTGACCTTACTCCTAAATAAATTGTCACGTCAATTCCGACCGTTTAAACCTATAGAACAACTATTTTTACCTAATTGATTGCTAACTGTCAATCGATTGCACCAATCATTTCCAAAGCATTCTGTTTGCTGCTAAAGAAGCTATCAATTGATTACCTAATTAATTGCACCAATTGATTGCTTAAGTAACAAACTTGAAATTCTAAATTTAAGGTTTGCTAATTAATTGCCACTTGTTAACCATGATTTTAATCTTTTCAAGGAGAAATTCATGTCTTTCTTTGTATCTGATCCTGTCGGGAAGCTGAGAAGATGGATTTGCCGGTGTGACATGTCTGAAAAGTTGACTGCATCCCCATGACTCGGTTGATGAGTCGTCTCCTGTGTTGACCAAGTCGTCCGATGTCTTCTGGTCAACAACACCTGCAACCAGTGACCGGGTTGCCCCGATCCCTGGTACCTCGATGCTCGAGGTGGGTCCCGCGCACAGATAAGCATCCATACAATAACAGGATAATAAAATAAGTACAAAATGAATACGGCGACGCACCCTGGCCCCAGGGGGGCGCCCTCGGATGGATGGGTGAGCTGATCAAGTCGTCACTCGACTCTGGATAGCAGATAAATATCCGCCAGGTGAGTAACTGGCTCCGGTGGCTCGAAGCCGGACGCGATATGGATTCGCAGGGCAACGCACGATCTGACTACAACCTCGGCCCGCAGGCTGGAGCGCCACAGTGGCACGAAGGCCGAACACTCCGTCGGCTCGCAGGCCGGGATACAATAACGGCACGAAGGTCGAATACACTCTCGGCTCGCAGGCCGACATATAAACATAGTACGATACCCGAACGACGGTTGCTCGGAGGGTGGCAACGGACAGCTGCCAAGAGGCAGTACCCGCTGTAGTTGTTGGTGCGGGAAGCATCCGACGATCGAACCTTAGTTTTGATAATGGCAAAGGATTCAAAGTTAAGTTAGTGTGTGATCTAATACGTTTGAATAAGTGTTTCAGGAAAGTCCTAACTGCGGTTAGGCAGGTGAAAAACCCTAAGGGGTGGTAACCTTAGGTCCTAGGGGGTGGTAACCCTAGGTGGAGGAAAACCCTAAGGGGTGGTAACCTTAGGTCCTAGGGGGTGGTAACCCTAGGTGGAGGAAAACCCTAAGGGGCGGTAACCTTAGGTCCTAGGGGGCGGTAACCCTAGGTGGAGGAAAACCCTAAGGGGCGGTAACCTTAGGTCCTAGGGGGTGGTAACCCTAGGTGGAGAAAAAGCCTAGGGGGCGGTAACCCTAGGTCCTAGGGGGTGGTAACCCTAGGCGGAAAGTCCAGTCGGTCTGGAGGACCGGACTGGCATCAGGTAATCTTTCCTGAGGGGAGTAGGTGAGGACGCGTTCCCCGTAGAGGGAACAGTAGGCGTCGGGTCGACCTAGGATTTCCGGTTGGGAATCCGAAGTCAGACTCGGATAGTCCGAAGACTGTCAGTTATTCCTTACTGTATTTTATCATATTCTAACACTGTCTTGCAGGGGATTTTGCTCGGACTAACCTTGTTTTGCAGGTGAGGAACCTGCTGGAAAAAGGTGGTCCGGGCGCTCGGGATGGATCCGGGCGCTCGGAGGTCCGGGCGCCCGGAACTGGTCCGGGCGCCCGGGACCAAACTTTATCCCTGCCGCGACTTCACCACGTGGAGCATCCTAGTTGGTTGGCCACGTCACACTCCAGGCGCCCGGAACCGTATATAAAAGGAGGGTTGAGGTGCAGCTTCAAAGAACAACGAATTCCAAGCTTTCTTTTGTGAAGTGCTGCCAATGAGACGACCTTGAAGTGCTACTACTCGACGTCGACAACCCGAAGCTCAGACTCTTCAATCTTTTGTTGTCGGTATTAGTTTACTTATTGCATTAATTGTAATTCTAATTGTAATCTTTCCGATATATAGTTGTTGCCCACCGAAAGCGGTCAATGACCGCGGGCCTTCGAGTAGGAGTCGCCATAGGCTCCGAACGAAGTAAAGCACCTGCGTCTCTGTGTGTTTGAGTTTACTTTCCGCTGCGTTTCTATTCTGTGTTTAAAATCGTTAAAATAGCCACGAGCGCTATTCACCCCCCCCTCTAGCGCTTTCGATCCATCAATTGGTATCAGAGCGGGGTCGCTTTGAATTGGTGCAACCACCATTCAAGCATTTTTCGTGGCTTTGTCGTTTGTATAGGTTAAAAATAAAACCTTACGCCTTTCGTTTTTTCCCTCCAAAACTGTTTTTGAAAAATTAATTTTCATCTTTTCATCATTGGTTGGAATTAACAAAATATTGCGTTTTTAAGAATTTGTGGTAATATTTTTTTAATATTTTTTTTAATAATATTTTATTATTTTTTTTAAAATTCCTGAATTACTATCTTTATTTCTCTCCCGCACTACTAATCCAAGACCAAGTCTTGGAACAAGTTTTATTGTGTTTATTTTGCGAGATTGTCTTTGGTTACTAGAAGGCCAGAATGGAGAACTTCCTGAAGATCATTTCGAGACGTGGATGATCGTCAAGACTGGCTTGGATCTGCCAACGGATCAAGACGACAAGCCACTACCGTACGAGAACTGGGACGCGAACCTTATCAAAAAGGTAGAAGCAAACGCAAAAGCAACGTATACACTTCAGTGTGGCTTAACGAATAAGGAGCTAAATCGCGTCGGCTCATTCTCAAGCGCCAAGGAGCTGTGGGAGAATCTGATTGAGCTACACGAAGGTATTACGATGGTTGCAGGTACAAGTAAGACAGAGGAAAAGATATGGTCCGAGTCTTCAGATGAATCCGGGTCCGACGAAGAAGAACCGACGAGCTTCCTCGCTCTACCAGTACAAGCAACCGTGGCGGAAACTGAGTCCGAATATGAGTCAGAAACCGAGAGCGAATCCGAGACTGAGTCTGATCGAATCCACGAATCCGCATTCATTTCCGAAGGACCAAAACCCACTGTAAGTTCACTACTCGCAGAATTTCAATTAGATAACTTGCATGAATTATTACCTTACTTAGTAAAAAAGTTGGCTAAATCCAACGTCCGGGTTAAGTCGCTCCAAAAGGAGGTAACAGCCCTTAAGGAAGCGACTGACTCGAGCTCTTTAACTGAGTCAGTTCAAATTGGAAGTTCAACTCAAGTCCAACAACTTGAGGAAGAAAATTCCAATTTGAAAGCTCAAATTAAAGAACTCAAGGACACGTTGGAATGGTTCACCTTGGGCTCCAAGAATCTGGATCTGATTCTTGGAAAACAGCGAGCTGTTTACAACAAAACTGGACTTGGATTTAAAACTAAAATAAAATACAAATCATATTTATCGCTAGTTAATAGAAATAATAGAAAAATTATCCAAGCATGGGTGCCAAAATCCAACTTGGTTAATCAAGTTGGAAATGGTCACTATTGGGTCCCCAAGGATCAAGTCTATTACCTTGATAGACCATATCGAGGCTATGATCCAGGGGGAGCTAATAGAAAAACAATATTAAGAGCATAATTTAAATTAAAAATTTGAAATTTGAAATTCAAAATTCAAAATAAATTTAAAATTCAAAATTCAAAATAAATTTAAAATTTAAAATTCAAAATAAATCAAAACTCAAAATTCAAAAATTAAAACTCAAAACTCAAAATTCAAAATTCGAAATTAATCTAAAACTCAAAATTCAAAATTCGAAATTAATCTAAACTCAAAATTCAAAATTCGAAATCAATCCAAAACTCAAAATTCAAAATTTAAAACTCAAAATTCAAAATTTAAAACTCAAAACTCAAAATTTAAAAATTCGAAATAAGTCTAAAAAACTCAAAATTCGGAATTAAAATTTAAAATTCAAAAATCAAATAGAAGGAGGGTCCAGAATAGCTGGCAACTCCGAAATCTATTTACCCGACAGGGTAACCTAACTTAATTTACCCAAAATGGGTAAACAAGAGTAGATTACCCGGATGGGTAAATAAGGATAGATTAAAAAAAAAGGGTTAAATTTTAACTTGAAGCACAGTACTGCTGAAGTTTTTGGATGATAGTACGTTAGGGAAACTTGGGCATCGCATGTCTAGGAAGATATGGCTTCGACCTAGTGCATTTGGCCAAGTGGAACTGACCGAAGCTACCCTTAAATGGATCCTAACTAGTTAGACCAAGGTTTAGTATTAAGTTCAATGGGTAGGACTATTTGGAAAACCTCGAAGGCATGGTTATTTTAATGAGTTCCTTGTGACTCACCATAGCCCAGAAGTTTATCCAAAGAATGCTTACTTGTTGAACCCAAAGCTAAACCTGAATCTAACACAAAGTTAAACATAATCCTAAAATTGAACCTCAATTCATCTCACAAAGATTATAGAATTCCCTGATTGAAAATTTAGATCAGGTGAGATGACTAAGGAATTTCAAATTAATTCAAAATTTCTTTAAAATTCATTTCAAAATTATTTGAAAAATTCTTTAAAAAAAAACATTTCAAAATTATTTCAAAATTATTTGAAAAATCTTTTAAACTCAATTTCAAAATTATTTCAAAAATCTTTTAAACTTAACTTCAAAATTAGTTCAAAAATCTTTTAAACTCAATTTCAAAATTATTTCAAAAATCTTTTAAACTTAACTTCAAAATTATTTGAAAAATCTTTTAAACTCAATTTCAAAATTATTTCAAAATTATTTCAAAAATCTTTTAAACTCAATTTCAAAATTATTTCAAAATTATTTCAAAAATCTTTTAAACTCAATTTCAAAATTATTTCAAAATTATTTCAAAAATCTTTTAAACTTAACTTCAAAACTATTTGAAAAATCTTTTAAACTCAATTTCAAAATTATTTCAAAAATCTTTTAAACTCAATTTCAAAATGATTTCAAAAATCTTTTAAACTTAACTTTAAAATTATTTAAAAAATCTTTAAAACTTAATTTCAAAATTCTTTTAAAAAATTATTTGAAAAATCTTTTCAAAATCAGTTCAAAATCTTTAAAACTTAATTTCAAAATTCTTTTAAAAATTATTTGAAAAATCTTTTCAAAATCAGTTCAAAATCTTTAAAACTTAATTTCAAAATTTTTTTAAAAAATTATTTGAAAAATCTTTTCAAAATCAGTTCAAAATCTTTAAAACTTAATTTCAAAATTCTTTTAAAAAATTATTTGAAAAATCTTTTCAAAATCAGTTCAAAATATTTAAAACTTAATTTCAAAATTCTTTTAAAAAATTATTTGAAAAATCTTTTCAAAATCAGTTCAAAATCTTTAAAACTTAATTTCAAAATTCTTTTAAAAATTATTTGAAAAATCTTTTCAAAATCAGTTCAAAATCTTTAAAACTTAATTTCAAAAATCTTTAAAACTTAATTTCAAAATTCTTTTAAAAATTATTTGAAAAATCTTTTCAAAATCAGTTCAAAATCTTTAAAACTTAATTTGAAAATTCTTTTAAAAAATTATTTGAAAAATCTTTTCAAAATCTTTAAAACTTAATTTCAAAATTCTTTTAAAAATTATTTGAAAAATCTTTTCAAAATCATTTTAAAATTATTTTAAAACTTAATTTCAAAACTTAATCTTTTCAAAATTATTTTAAAACTTAATTTGAAAAATGATCATTTCAAAATCTTTTGAAAAATCATTTGAAAAATCCCTTGAAAAATTATTTCAAAAATTATTTGAAAAATCATTTGAAATATCCTCTGAAAAATTAATTTCAAAACCCTTTTCAGAAGTTATTAAATTCTTTGAAATTCTAAACTCAATTAATTTTTAAATCTTCAAAATAATGGTCACCTATTTGGAATTCTAACTGATATTTTCAATGTTGTAAATTAAAGTAAACTCCATGTCACACTCACTCATATACTAAACATGCTTGTTAATCTAGAATGAGTGAGATGGAAAATTAGGAAAATAATTTTTTAACCTCTCAGGCTTGAACTCCTGAACTCAAAAATTTATTAAGGCATCAATTAAGGGGGAGTGATTTTGAGTCGGTTTTAAAATTAGTTTTTCTTTAAAAAATTTTGACTTGACCTCAAAATTAAAAACTATTTTTGGCATATCTTCGAAAATTCAAGCTATTTTTTAACTTTAAAATTAAAATTATTTATGACCTGACCTTCAAATTATAACTCCTCTATAAGCTAAATGTTTTCAAAGCTAAGTACTTAATTAAGTTTTCTCTAACTAAACTTAGTTAAATTATTTTCTAAACTTAGCTAATTGGCAAGATGTTCTCTAGAGTCAATATTAAAGTTTAAGCATGCTTGTACATAAGGGCTCTGATACCTGATCAAAACCAAATCTTGACTCATGCTTGGACCTTAGGGCTCTGATACCTTACTAAAACAAAATGACAAGCAATTAAACATTAAGGTTATCGCTTCTCCTTTGCCTTAAGTATTCTTGAAATTCATTTCAAAAACATGCCTTAAGCAGCTTTTCAAAATCTTTCTCCAAATTTAAAACTTTCAAGTGTCCCCTATTTTGAAATTTTTTAAGCTGCAATTAACTTCTTTAAGTTGAAACTTTTCCTTGGAAAACCTGAATATTTTTCCCGGAAAATTTCTGAATTTGAAAATTGTGTTTTGAAAATTTTTCTGTGAAAATTTTGGTAACTCCTCAAAATACACTAAGTTAAAAAGAGCTCCTTGCCTAAGTTAAATGGATTCTGCTAAATTTTGTCTTGAAAAATTAAGTTTTTCAAAACTAGCTCATTTTTTATATATGGCAAAGGGGAGAGTAGAAAAATTCAAAGAAAGAGTAGAGAAATTCAAAGAAAATAGTTTAAAGGGAGCTTGTATTAAGGGGGAGCTATGTTTATCTTGCTATCACGCTTATCCTATTTCTTGTGCTTATACATAACTGCATAATTTGTACTTAACATTGAATTTCGGTTGCCATTATCAAAAAGGGGGAGATTGTTGGTGCGGGAAACATCCGACGATCGAACCTTAGTTTTGATAATGGCAAAGGATTCAAAGTTAAGTTTGTGTGTGATCTAATACGTTTGAATAAGTGTTTCAGGAAAGTCCTAGCTGCGGTTAGGCAGGTGAAAAGCCCTAAGGGGCGGTAACCTTAGGTCCTAGGGGGTGGTAACCCTAGGTGGAGGAAAACCCTAAGGGGCGGTAACTTTAGGTCCTAGGGGGCGGTAACCCTAGGTGGAGGAAAACCCTAAGGGGCGGTAACCTTAGGTCCTAGGGGGTGGTAACCCTAGGTGGAGAAAAACCCTAGGGGGCGGTAACCCTAGGTCCTAGGGGGTGGTAACCCTAGGCGGAAAGTCCAGTCGGTCTGGAGGACCGGACTGGCATCAGGTAATCTTTCCTGAGGGGAGTAGGTGAGGACGCGTTCCCCGTAGAGGGAACAGTAGGCGTCGGGTCGACCTAGGGTTTCCGGTTGGGAATCCGAAGTCAGACTCGGACAGTCCGAAGACTGTCAGTTATTCCTTACTGTGTTTTATCATATTCTAACACTGTCTTGCAGGGGATTTTGCTCGGACTAACCTTGTTTTGCAGGTGAGGAACCTGCTGGAAAAAGGTGGTCCGGGCGCCCGGAGGTCCGGGCGCCCGGAACAGGTCCGGGCGCCCGGGACCAAACTTTATCCCTGCCGCGACTTCGCCACGTGGAGTATCCTAGTTGGTTGGCCACGTCACACTCCAGGCACCCGGAACCGCATATAAAAGGAGGGTTGAGGTGCAGCTTCAAAGAACAACGAATTCCAAGCTTTCTTTTGTGAAGTGCTGCCAATGAGACGACCTTGAAGTGCTACTACTCGACGTCGACAACCCGAAGCTCAGACTCTTCAATCTTTTGTTGTCGGTATTAGTTTACTTATTGTATTAATTGTAATTCTAATTGTAATCTTTCCGATATATAGTTGTTGCCCACCGAAAGCGGTCAAGGACCGCGGGCCTTCGAGTAGGAGTCGCCATAGGCTCCGAACGAAGTAAAACACCTACGTCTCTGTGTGTTTGAGTTTACTTTCCGCTGTGTTTCTATTCTGTGTTTAAAATCGTTAAAATAGCCACGAGCGCTATTCACCCTCCCCCTCTCTAGCGCTTTCGATCCATCAGTAGTCACCGGCAACGGCCACTAGAAGTGGTGCTTGGCGGCGGAACGCTGCTCGCACGAAGAAAAGAAGAGGAGGTAGCGACCAGCGACCGGTTTCGGCGAGGAAGGAGCAGACGATGCTGGCGGTTAGGTCACGGTGGCGTGGAGCCACGGCTCGATGGCGGCGGAGCAGCGTGATGCACCGGCAACAACGGCGAGAGGCAACAATGTCGAGAGAGAAGGGAGGAGGTGGGTCGAGGATGATCGTCGCCGGCGGACCTCTCCAGCGTCGGTGACGATGGATCAAGAAGAAGCTCTTTCTTCTTCTCCCTGTGGCGGCGGCGGAACCCCCCGCCCCCTCTCTTCTGCGTGAACAGTGTTTCTTAAAAACACTAAAACCCTCAAGGTGTCAAAAGACCCAACTGCCCCCTCATTCTCCTTAATTGCCCCCTATGCCCCTGTTGACATCCGGATCAGTATCCAATTGACCTTAACCTATCAAGACTTTCTTTGCTGAACATCTAATCACTCTTGAACTATCAAGACTTTTCGTTGTCAAATATCTTATCAACCATGACCTAATGAGATTTCATCATCACCTAATATTTAGTTGACCTTAACGTATTAAGACTTTACTGTTGCCTAGCATCCAGTTAGCCTTAACCTGCCAGGACTTCCTCAGTCATGTCAAATGTCCAATTTTCCATGACTCACTTGGATTTTTCTCTGGCTATTTTTCTGTTGAATTTTTTATTACCAAGTGTCTGATTAATCTTGACCCACTTGGACTCTTCTTTTGTCAACTTCCTGTTGGACTTTCAATTACCAAGTGTCCGATCAACCTTGACCCACTCGGACTTTCCTCTTGCTAACTTTCTGTTAAACTTCTAACTTCTAGTAAGTATCTAGTTAATCTTGAACTCCTTGATTTATCATGTCAACTCTTTGTTGAACTTCTAACATCGTCAAGTGTCAGGTCAAACTTAACCTACTTGACTTCTTGTATCAACTCTATGTTGGACTTCTGACATCATCAAGTATCTGGTCAACTTTGACCTACTTGACTTTTCATGCCAATTTTCTATTGGACTTCTACAATCGTTAAGTATCCAGTCAACCTTAACCTACTTAACTTCTTATGCTAATTCCCTATTGGACTTTTGGCATCGTCAAATATCCGATCAACCTTGATTTACTTGACTTCTTTACCATCAAGTATCTAGTCAATCTTGACCTATTCGACTTTTCTTCATTATCAAGTTTCTAGTCAACATTGACCTATTTGACATATTACTAATATATTGATCAAACATTGAAACTCAAACTTGAGCCAATCTAAACTTAGTCAACCTTGACCTAAGGTAGATTGCACCAATAGTTTTATTTCATAGTCTAGCGCTGACTTGACTGTTAAAAGGGTCACACCAGCAACGCTGGCCCCCCACCGACGTGCTTTGACTTGTAGGCCACGAAGAGCATGCTGGAGGATAATCGAAGTTTCTACCTTGAAGGCAAAGTGAGAGGAGCCCGAGTGGATGAAAAAGGACACCATTAAGTGTAATGATCAATTGATACAAGTAAATCATTTGATTAATTCACTGTAGAATAGAAGGAGATATTTTTGTTCCAGGTTTAGGGTTTGTAAAACCCCAAATTATGCTGAAGGGTTGACAATAGTTGATAGATATAGATATATCAATTGACTGATAAACTATAGAACAAAAGGGGATTTTCTATTGGGAGTTCAAGGTTTACAAAATCCAAAATCATGCTGAAGGGTTGACAATAATTGACTAATACACAAAATCAATTGATTGATATGTCAAAACCCCAAAGTAAGTTGAGGGTTTTGCACAGCAACCCTAACAGTCAAGTTATTTAGTTGATTGATGACGAAGAAAATAAAATATTTCTCAATCAGCTATACAACTCGGCTGATCGATATCAGTCGATTGATGTCGATTAGGAAACAAATAAAAAAATTTTGGATTGACTATTCAACTCAATTGATTATTATTAATTGATTGTTCATGGGCATCAATCGATTAATGTACTAAGACCTCAAAGTAGATTAAGGGGTTTACATAGTAATTCTAATAGTTAGATCGTTAAGTCAATTGATTATATGGTTAAGGAAATAGAATGTTTCTCAATCGACTGTCCAACTCGACTAATCAATATCAATCGATTGATATTGATCAAGAAGAAAATAGAAACTTTTAATTGACTATTCAATTCAACTGAATTATTATCAATTGATTGTTCATAGTCATCAGTCGATTGTTTCTACTATTGAAATAAAAAAAATATTTACAGATTCAACTATTGCACTTGACTGATTGTGATTAGTACTTGATCGATGAATAGTGATAGTAGACTGTATTTAAATTATCAATAAAATCAAATAAGTTTTAGAAATCATTTTAACGGATCAATTATTTGTTGGAAAACCAAATCATTTAATTGATTTCCAATTAGTCGACTAATGTTTGAAGAAAGTTCATAAGGGAATCATCTTTGATTTCTACCAAGAACACTCATATCAAGCTTGACATTTGTGTTGATTCTTGTTTGAGATTTCTTGAGCTCAACATCCAATCTTGGTGCAATAGTTTGAAGGAGAAGAAGTTTATTTCTATAAGTAAACTTTTTATATTTTTCCATTCTTCACTTTCAATTTTTATTGTAATACTTGTTGTAAGAGATTTTTCCACCTCTGAATCTTGTCCGAGGAGGAATTCAATAGTGATGGCAAGCTAGGACTATGTCTTGAAGTAGTAGTTGTGAACCTAGTAAAATCTTAGTGTTGTGTTTGTGCTCTCAATTTCATTTCAAATTTTCGTTGCGCAATCTAATTGACGAATCGAAGTTATTCACCTCTCCTATAAGATCGCATCGGTCCTAACAAGATGGTCATTGGTACCGTGATTAACTACTTTGATCAAAACCAATAAGAGAATATTTTTATTGGTGCAATCAACTACTGGTCAAGGTTTGACTAAGTTGATCAAGCTCAAGTTGATTCGAGTTGGGATTTTAATGTTTGATCAATATGTTATTTGGTCGAGTGAAACGTCAAGTATGTCAAGGTTGATCAGATACTTAAAAGTCGATTAATATGTTAAGTTGATTGAACAAAAAGTCAAGTAGATCAAGATTGACTAAATACTTGACAAGATATGAAAAGTTTAAGTCGATTACGGTCGATCAGACACTTGGTGGTCGAAAATCCAATATGGAGTTAATATTAGACGAAAACTTTAAATAGATCACGGTTAACCAGACACTTAGTGATCGAAGTCTAACAGGTAGTTGACAAAAGAAATATCCAAGTGAGTCATGATTAACCGGACACTTGGAGATCGAAAGTCCAACATGGAATTGACACAAGATAGAAAGTCCACATGAGTCACAATTATATTGACTAGACACTTGACAATTAGAAGTCCAATAGATAGTTGGCAAGAGAAAATTTCAAGTGGATTACGGTTGACCAAATACTTGGTAGTCGGAAATCCAACAGGGAGTTGACAAGAGGAATGAAGTCCAATAGATTAAAGTTGACCAGGTGTCAAGTAACAATGAATTCTTGGAAGGTCAAGGTTAATTGAATGATAGGAAACGAGGAAGTTTTGATAGAGCAAACTTCTGAAGGTCATAACTTTTAACTCAGATATCAGAACGAGGCAATCTAAGGTGATAAATGGAGCTCATTCAGATATTTATATTTTTACTCAACATCAGTCAACTAACTATGGGTATTAGTCGACTGATTTTGATCATAACTAAATAGAAGCAAGTTGATTTAATTGCTTGACTCGACTAATAACATCAATTGACTAATGGTTGATATCAGTCGACTGATGGCTTCAGAAATAGAACAAAAATAAATGTTAGGACACTTTGGGAGCTAGGGGGTGATTAGCTCCAATTGCTTCTTTGATGTTCATTTATAGCAAAAACTTGAAGCAATGTTAAAACCCTTAATTTTACTTAGTATCTACCTCTTTTAGGTAACTAATCCATTCACTCTCTTCGCTCACAGTACACTATGAAAACCTATTTCTGGGAGGCACAGAAATCTCGTACAAGCAAATATGAGAAACACAATAAGAAATACAATAAAAATAAGGAAATAAATACAACAATAAAGGACCTTTGCTTTTGATCTCTTGTTGTTGTGAATTATCTCTTGATACTTGGAAATTTAGTAACACTTCGCTCCAAGAATCACCAAGAATCGACGAAAAATTTGAAGAAGAAGAGTTGTTGATTTAAATCCTTCGAATGCCTTATATCCAACGAATTAGGGTTTCCAATTATTGGCCTTACTCTCAATCAATTGTCAAGTCAAATCCGAGCAAAACCAACCGTCTAAACCTCGTAACGACTCTTTTCTTCTTCTCCCAATCGATTACCTAATCAATTCACTTAGGCTAAATCAATTCACTTAGGCTAAATCGATTACCTAATCGATTCACCAAGCCTTGTTTTCTCATAACTAAGCTCCCAATCTATTGGGCACCTTCCCAATTGATTTAACTTCACGAGAAAGCCTCTCCTATTCGATTACCTAGTCAATTTGGGAAACCACTATTCGTTCATGTTTTCTTCCAATCTATCACCTGATCAATTGACCTCATTATGAGAATTTGTTCCTAATCGATTGAGCTACCTTCTTAATCGATTAGGATATGCATAATCAATTAGCTCAATCGATTGCACACTTCCTGTGCTCTCGTGGCAAATGCCCTAATTGATTAACTAATTGATTAAAAAAGGTTTAATTGATTGTCCCAATCAATTATCCAACCTTTTGTTCTCGGTAGAAAATAGCTCCAAATCTATCACTTGATCGATTAGCTTTGGGCCAATCAATTATCAATCGATCGTCCAACCCTAACTCACTTAACCTGAGTCTAGGGTTCCCTTACCCAACATCTGATTAATTGTAACCAGTTGAGACTTTTTCTCCAAGTGTCTAGTTAACTTTTGATCCACTTGGGCTTTTCATCTCGTGCCAACTTTCCGTTAGATTTCTGATCACCAAGTATGGTCCTCCTTGATCCATTTGAATTTTCCTCTTGCGTAGTCATAGTTAGGACTTCCCTTTACCAACGTGCGGTCCTCCTTGACCCACTTGGAATTTCTTTTTCCTAACCGCAGTTAGGATTTTACCCTTTCCTAACTCTCAAGTTAGGACTTTGCCTTGCCTTACCTCCAGTTAGGACTTTACCCTTGCCTAACCCTCGAGTTAGAACTTTGCTAGTCAATTATCCGATCCTCCACGATCTACTTGACTTTCCTCCCACATATCATCAAGTATTCAGTCAACCTTGATCTACTTGACCTCTTTCAGATATTTTCTAAACATATTGTCAAAACATCGAAACTCAAACTCGAATCCATTAGAGCTTAGTCAAATTGGTCAACCTTTATCATGAGGACGATTGCTCCAATAATCTCCCAACAGTAAGTCAATTTGATCAATCAATTCGGCTGATGACACCAATCAATTGATGGTTGATATCAGTCGATTGATGTCGATTAGGAGTTGAATAGAAGCAGGTCGATTCAATTGTGAGGTTTGATTGATTATTATCAGTTGATTGATTGAATGAATCAAACGACTGATGTTCAAATAATTGATAAAATTAGATAAATTTCAGAAAGTTCAAAAGTCATTTAATGGTAGGAATAGTATCAAAGATCATATTAATCGACCGATGGCTAAAATCAGTCGGCTGATAAGCGAAAATCAGTTCCGATCTAAAAATTTTAAAAGAGAGATTTCAAGGAGATTTTCATCCAATTCTTTGAGATTTAAGGATGAAGTGTTATTATATTTCCAGACCAAGAAACATTCTCAGGCAATGAACAATGATCAAAAGTGATATTCTAGTAAAATTATTTACATTATTGTATATACTTTTATATCTTGTATTGATGTTGTATTGTTGTGAAATCTTTTGAGTGGTTTTTCTATCTTAAGAAAATTTCTAAAAAGGAAAAGATTTAGTGGAGGTAGATCACTAAGACTAGGCCTTTGATCAGTCACCTTAAAAGACGGATATCAAGTAAAATAAAAATGTTATATATGTGATGTCAAGTTTGATTCAAATATTTCACTATGCATTTAAATGGCAAATCCACAATCAAAATGAATAAATCGGAGCTATTCACCTCACTCCCCTTCTCTAGCTCATATAAGAACTAACAATTTTTACCTTAGCATATAGTTGTAGAACCTTTCATGAAGTCACTTTTTAAACTAAATAAGAAATTTATGATATAGTTTTTTTTATAATATATACTAAACAAATTTTTTTTTATCAACTACTTTAGCATATTTGAATTGAAAAGAATGTTTTGTAAGTTAAACATGGCATCTAAAATATTTTAATCAATTCGTATCATTTTGCCCATGCGAAAATTATTTTTGAGAAAATAAAATAAAAACATCCGATAGGTTTCTTTAGAATCTTAAGTGAATTATTATAAATAAATAAATTAGAAATTAAAGTACTTCTGATTAAGAATGACTATCAAATATGGATTATTTTTAACATTTTAAATCAGAAAAAATATTTTAAATTAAAGATGATTATCACGAAGCCTCTTTTTTTTCAAAAAAAAATCATAAACTTGTTTAAAATTAAAAGTGAAATCATTTAAATTTTTTAAGTTAAAAAAATCAAATTTTCAGATAAAATATCATGATCGCCCTAATTACTGTCTCACTAATTTTTGTCTGGGCAAAATATATAAGAAAGTTTAGATTAATAAAAAAATTTCAAAAGAAAAAGGAGTTCATCTTATGTCAAACCAATATTGTAAAATATTTATCAGATAATTGTGTAATGGTTAGATCCTCCAATAAATATTAAGGGATGTAAAGTTCAAGTCTTAACTAAGAGATTTTTCCTTCCAACGAGGAGTGAGTTTAAGAATGTCTATAATCTAGATAAATTTTTATGAGTACTTTTCAATTTATCTTAATCATTAATAAAACTTTTTTTTTATAGAACTAAATTGGACATCTTTAGAATTTATCAGTTAAAAAAACAGGATATTATAATGTAAAATATTTTAAGAAGTATATGCATATGCATGATTAAAAGAAAGCAAGGTAAAAAAAATCATGGCCAAAAATAAAAAAGACATAAGAAATATCAAATATTACGTTTTTTAAAAAAAACATGATGCTAAAGGTGTCCATCGATTTTATTTTCCTAAAATATCAATAATCTTAACATTGATATGTCTAAACGTTATCAAATAATTACTATAATATATAAAAGTTATCATGTAGCTACTATAATATATAAAAAATTATTGAATAATTATTACTATAATATTATTCTCTATTTTTAATGCTATTGTAGTAATAATGATTAGTTGATACAGTATGTAGAAATTATTATGTAGCTAGTACATAAGAACACCTAAAAAAAAATACTATTGTAATATTATAGTAACTGTTGGATATTGGGGTCTTAAATGGACCAAAACGATTTAGAGGAAGGAAGCCATCAATTGTTGAAAGTCGTAATTGACTTCAAAATTGAAATCTACGATTCGCGTAGATAGATTTAGACTATTAATTTGCTCAAAACCGATTAAGGGTGAATGAGAAATTAATGTTTAAAGTCAACCCAAAATAACATTTGTTATTCATTAATAAAGTGCATAGGAGAATAGTCCCACATCGGAAATTTTCGATGTGTATTCTCTACTTATTAATGAAGATGTGTTAATGGAGTTAACACAAAAAATAAAAGGACAGGTGACCCCTTAGTCCAGGGCGAGCAGGTGCTCGCACCTGTGAGCCCGCCACCCGCCACGTGCGCACGTGCGCAATGAGCGCTTTGTAGGCGCACTTTGCACTTCGTACGCATCGTCGTGAGGAGCTTAAATTTATGCTCCAGGTGACATTGCAGTGCCTGCGTGGCACTCGGGTGACGTGTCAGGCTCTTACCTGACGTGGCAGTGCCCATGCGGCATCCTCGTGGGCAAAGGGAGATGACTGGACAGTTGACTTAGGGAATGGATGGCTACCGTTGATCAACGTTGATCAAATAGATATGATGGATCGCTTGTGATGCGATCTAGAGCGTTGGATCGCAAAGAGTAACGATCTGACGGCCTGGGATGAGGCTTGATCTGAAGCATCGAATCAATGGATCCAGATCCGATGGCTGATGACAATAGGCGGGATCTGAGGGTCACAACTCCTCAGATCTGATGGATGAGATTGAAGTGGGCTTGGTGAAGGGTTACAACCCTTCAGAATAGATGATCTAGATCGATCCAGCCCAAGGAACACATCCACTCACCCAAAGGACACTCAACCTCTTCGTTCAGTATAAATAGAACCCTCCAGATGATGGAATACTCACTCAATCTTCTCTTCTCTTCCTCAAGCATTCATCACATCTTGTGCATTCAAGAGTCCAAGAAGTCTACTAAAGGTTCGCTGGTCTCGGAAGTCGGAGTGCTACGATTCCGAGACGTTCGTCGTCGTTGTATCTTGGGAACGAATTGCAACAATCCGTTAAGCACCGTAGCGGAGCAATATCGTTTACGGAGATAGTGTCGAACACTAGCCTCGACGATCAGTTTGCATACTCCAGAAGCTACCCGGAGACAACAGTCGTAAACGATATTTCCTGCAAACTGATATGGCTACCAACGACATTCCGACGGCCGTTCCGATCGTCGTTCTGACCGCCATTCCGACAACCATTCCGCACGGAGAAAAGCCGGAGAAATTCACGGAACCGACTTCAAAAGATGGCAACAGAAGATGTTGTTTTATCTAACAACGCTAAACCTTGTACAGTTTTTGCACGAAGACACGCCAGCCGCTACGGAAGGAAGTAAGGCTGCTAGCGATGCGTGGTCTCATGGAGATTTTCTGTGCCGCAATTATATACTCAACGCCTTGGACAACACGTTATATAACGTATATTGTTCTCTGGAGACGGAAAAATCTTTGTGGGAATCCCTTGAGAAGAAATACAAGACCGAAAATGCTGGATTGAAGAAATTCATCGTCGGTCGATTTCTAGATTTCAAGATGGTGGACTCAAAAAGCGTCTCATCTCAAGTCCAAGATATACAATTAATACTGCATGATCTGGACGCCGAAGGCATGAAGCTGAACGAGACATTCGCAGTTGCTGCGGTAATTGAGAAGCTCCCTCCGTCATGGAAGGATTTCAAGAATTACCTAAAGCACAAGCAAAAGGAAATAGGGCTGCAAGACCTGATCCTGAGGCTACGAATAGAAGAGGATAATCGAAAGTTATCCGACTCCAGAGGAACCAAGCGGACTATAGACGAAATGTCCAACCTGGTCGAGCCGAACGCCAAAAAGCCGAAGCAGTTCAAAAAGAAGGCTCAAGCAAAGAAGTTCAAAGGCTCCTGCTACAACTGTGGAAAGGCAGGACACCTATCCAAAGACTGCAGACGCCCAAAGAAGCCAACCAAGGGGCCAAAGGATGTTGCGAATCATGTCGCAACCTCTCTTGAGGACTTGGATCTCACTGCGGTTGTATTTGAAGCCAACTTGGTGGATACCAACCCGAAGCAGTGGTTCATTGATACTGGAGCAACTCGTCATATCTGTTTCGATAAAGCGATGTTCTCCAAGTATACTCCGATAAATGGCAGGAAGCTCTATATGGGTAATTCCACGACGTCGCCAATTGTTGGACTCGGAAAGGTTGTTCTGAAGATGACGTCCGGAAAGGAGCTAACACTCATTGATGTACTCCATGTTCCCGACATCAGTAAGAACCTAGTTTCTGGAGCGGCATTGGTCAAGGCCGGATTTAGGCTAGTGTTCCAGTCAGACAACTTTGTACTTACGAAGAATGGTGTCTTCGTAGGAAAGGGGTACCTAGAAAAGGGTCTATTCAAAATGGTTGTAATGCCTGTACTCCGAAATTTTGATGGTAATAAAATAAATGCTTCCAGCTATGTTGTTGAGTGTTTTAATTTATGGCATGATCGACTCGGACATGTGAATAATAATACTCTCAAACGTCTCGTCAAATTAAATTTATTACCAAATGTCAATGTTGACGGAACACTCAAATGTGAAGTGTGCGTGGAAGCGAAAATGACGAAACTACCTTTTCATTCGGAGGAAAGGACGACAACTCCTCTAGAGTTAATATATAGTGATCTATGTGACTTGAAATTTGTGCAAACTAGAGGAGGTAAAAAATATTTTATTACTTTTATCGATGACTGCACAAAGTTCTGTTATGTCTTTCTTTTAAGAAGTAAAGACGAAGCCCTAGAGGCGTTCAGAACCTATAAAACAGAAGTTGAAAACCAACTTGACAAACGAATTAAAATAATTCAAAGCGATAGAGGTGGAGAATATGGTGCACCGTTTGATGAATTTTGTACAGAATCTGGCATTATCCATTAAACAACGGCACCTTACTCACCTCAATCAAACGGTGTTGCCGAACGTAAAAATCGGACACTAAAAGAAATGATGAATGCCTTGTTGATAAATTCAGGCTTACCTCAAAACTTGTGGGGGGAAGCAATATTATCGGCAAATCACATTCTCAACAGAATCCCTCATAAGAAAAATGATAAAACTCCATATGAACTATGGAAAGGCCGCGAGCCATCGTACAAATACCTGAAAGTGTGAGGGTGCTTGGCAAAGGTCGAAGTACCTAAACCAAAGCAAGTAAAGATCGGACCTAAAACGTTCGATGCGATATTTGTCGGATATGCCCATAATAGTAGTGCATATCGTTTCCTAGTTCACAAATCAGATATTCCTGATATACATGTGGGAACAACCATAGAATCTCGAAATGCGATATTCTTTGAAAACGTATTCCCAAATAAAATGTTGGAGTGTATACTGAAAGCCTAAGCTTTGTAAACAATTATTATGAATAAAGAATCACATTTGGTCTAATTGTCTACATTTGTTTGTAGTTGTTCATTTAATTTATATTGTAGATAACATAGTATGTGGTGTCACATACAGAAGATGATGTTATCAGTACCTTATAAATTATAAACAGTAGCTCACGACCAAAATGGAAAAGGAACAAACCATTAGAAGGTCGTAGTGTAATTAGATATTAGTTTATCTTGACTGTATAATTACACTAGTACACTCAGAGTGTATTGAGTAGGACCATTTGAGGTCGTTTCTTTTATACTGACTTTATAAAGGAACAAAGACCTCAGTTATTATGGAAGTGTGTGCTCTTAATCCTAATATAATAACAAGCACATATATTTGATATTTATTTCTTTAATTTATCAATGGGTGAGATTTAGTTCGTTGAATCAATAAACCCGATAAGTTGGGAAATGGTATCACTTATAGTGTGTGTTGTTGATTATAGAAGGAAACTGTGTCCTAGAGATACTAGGTTGATAATGTCCTCAAGAGGAGCTCATAAAGATTGTCATGTTAAACCCTGCAGGTGGACTTAGTCCGACATGACAATAAGGTTGAGTGGTACTACTCTTGGACTTAGATATTAATTAAATGAGTTGTCAGTAACTCACTTAATTAGTGGACATTCGATATCTTAAACACAGGGAGACTAACACACTCATAATAAGAAGGAGCCCAAAAATGTAATTTGGGATTGGTGCGGTAGTTCAATGATAGTTCTCTAGTGGAATGAATTATCATTGATAAAATTAAGTTGTGTGTTCGGGGCGAACACAGGATGCTTAATTTTATCGGGAGACCAAAACCAATTCCTCCTCTCGGTCCCTATCGTAGCATCTTATTTGTAGAGTTATATACCCACCTATACCCACCTTCTATACCCACCAATAAGGGGTCGGCCAAGCTAGCTTGGGAACCAAGCTAGGGCCGACCTAGGTATATTATTGGGTGGCCGGCCCTAGCTTGAACCCAAGCTAGTAGGGCCGGCCAAATTAAAATAAAAAAGAATTTTAATTTTAATTTTTATTATTATGTGGAAGATATAATTTAAAGAGAATTAAAATTAAAATATATCTCTTGTAAGAGATCTACAAAAGATTAAAGAAAGAGATTAGATCTCTTTCCTTATTTGTAGATTGGAGAGATGTTTTATTTTTCTCTTTAAAATTATTCACATGTTAATAAAATTAAAATTATAGAAATTTCCTTTTATTAACCATGAAGAGATTTTTAAAGAGAAATTTTATTTTTAAAATTTCCGGAAACAAATAAGGAAAGTTTTAATTGTTGATTGAAACTTGTCCAATTTGCTTCCTCTTGATGTGGCCATTAGAGTTTATTTGGGAAATTTTATTTTATTTTTCTCAAATAAATCATGTCAAGGAAATTAAGGAAATTTTATTATAAATAAATTTCCTAATTTGCCTAAGCCAAGGAATATAAAAGAAGAGGTAGGGGTGCCTTCATGAGACACAACCTCTATTATTTCTCTCCCTCTTTTGTTCCTTGGTGTGGCCGGCCAACCTCTCCCTCTCTTCCTCTTGTGGTGGCCGAACCCTACTCTTCCATTGGAGCTCTTGTGGTGGCCGGATACTACTCGGAGAAGAAGAAGAAGAAGAAGGAGAGAAAGCTAGCATCTCTTGGAGCTTGGTTAGTATTTTGATTTTCTTCCTTGGTGAAGCTTCCTCTTTGTTGGCCGAACCTAGCTAGGAGGAGAAGAAGATGATTGGTGGTTTCTCGTCTCGGAAGATCGTTGCCCACACAACGTCCGAGGTTAGAAGAGGAATACGGTAGAAGATCAAGAGGTTTTACTACAAGGTATAACTAGTAATTTTTATTTCCGCATCATGCTAGTTATTTATGGAAATAATACCAAATACAAGAGGCTTACGTTCTAGAATTTCGAATATGTTTTTTCGATGCTGTGTTCTTTTGTTTATCTTTTCCTTGTGATTTGATTGTTCTCTTTGGTTAACCTAAAGTTATTTTAGGAAATTAAATATTAGCTTTCTATTAAAGGTTTTGTCTAGTCGGTGGTAGTTGCTCCCATATCCAAGAAGGCCATGTGCCTCGTCACGTCTGTACTGGGAACCTTTTATGGAAATTAATATTTAATGGAATTAATAACTTAAGGAGACTTGGGTCGAACGTGTTAAGTTCCGCAGGAGATCCAAGTCAAAACCTAAAAGAACAAATAGATTAAGTTTTGGATCAAACGTGTTAAGTTCCAGCGATCCAAAATTTAATTTAAAAGAACACATGGTAGCTAGGAAAAGGTTCAGACCTTTGTACAAAATTTTTTGTACAGTGGAACCTCTAGGTTTTCCGAGTAGCAACCAACAATTGGTATCAGAGCTAGGGTTTTGCCTCTGTGTATTTGGTATTTAGTTTAATTATGCACATGTCATACATAATTTAGGCAGGTTAATAGTAGGATGTGCTAACTTTGTGGATGCAGGATCCAACTATTATGGCTTTTAGTTAATTATGTGTGTGATTGGACCCTTGGACATGTCAAGGGCAATTTATATGTGTGTGCATGATTGTATTAAAATACAGCAGGAGCTGTATTTAGTTTTATTAGGATTTTTTTTTGATCTAGATACATGTACATTCCTTTTATGGAATATAGGATCAAAAATGTAAAATTCTATTTATGTCATGGATCGAATTTTGCAAAGCGTGGAACCTTCTAAGGACCAGAGGCGCATGAACTAGGAGCAAGATGGATGCGACAGATACGGAGGCGGTGGCCAAATATGGCAGCACTTGGGATGACAACACACGGAGGATATTAAGAGATAAAAGCCATAATAGTTGAAAATTAAATTTTCTATTTATTGCTTTTATATTGTTATGTGCATGTTAGTTTACAAGTTTAGTAGGCTAGCATAGTTAAAATTCCTCATTTATAAATAACTAAGTGGGAGAGGGATTTTAAATAAATCCCATGGTCTCCATTATCGGTTTGTAAGTGATGCAACAAGCTTGCGTGTTGGCTCTGAGTGCCTTCCTCCATAACGGATGAGCTTGTTTGTGGATCACTAGAACAGACTTCCATTTTGGATGACTATAGGAAATTAATTAAGAGCGTGTGATCTTCCCAACGGAAGGGCATAATCTTATTAATGGACTTAGTGTCAAGTAATGGTATACACTTAGACACATCTAATAGTATCCTCCCAACGGAGTCACTATTATTATTTGTGTGACCAAATAATACCAACTATTAATTTTATTTGTCAAAAGTTAGGTTGACAAGATAATAAAATTAATGGGTTAAAACCCTCCTTTACAAATGTTGAATTTGTATCGTCCACACTAACGTGGCATACAAAATTCACGGTGTGATGAGGTGTTGGTTAATTTAAAATAGTATTGTTTGAGGAATCAATATTATTCTAAATTTAGAGTTCGACCAAAAGTTATTTGTGATTCTTAGGATGACTTTCAACCCATTGTCCATCATACTTCAACAAAATAGACTTGGACCTAATTACATAGATTGGAAAAGGAACTGGACATTGTTCGATCTCAAAGCTATAAATTTGTCTTGATGAACCTTGTCCCGATGCACCCATCGTGAATCTACCCAAGAGGAGATTAAATATTATAAGAGATGGGTAAAGGCGGATGAGATGACGGTGTTACATTTTGGCTTCAATGTCAAATGTATTGCAACATCAAGATCAAGATTTACCAACACTTATGATATTATGAACAATCTCAAGGAGCTCTTTGTCATCATGATAGGGCTTCTAGACAAGAAGCTATGAGAAAGATAATGACACCACCATGCAAGAGGGTACTCTGTAAGGGATCATATCCTAAAGATGATGGCTTATCCGAACGAGATATGATCCTTGGAGGAGAAATTGATGGGAAACCCAGATCGATATGATCCTCCAAACGCTACCTAGAAGTTTTGAGCAGTTCCGCCTGAACTATAATATGAATAAAAGGATTTATTCATTAGGGAAACTATGATGGAACTTCAAGCGGCAGAATTCTCAAATTCACTTTGTTGAAAATGGTTCTACTTCTAAACCGAAAGGAAAGAAGAAGAAGAAACAAGTCGGCTCAAGAAAGAAAGTGAATAAATCTCAGAGTACGGGATTTAAAGTCGAGTGAAGAAGCCGAAGGCAAGTGCTTCATCCGCAAGCAGTCAGGGGAAGGCGGATGTCCTCGTAGGAACCAAAACAAAGGTATATCTCATGCTCGTTGTTAAAACATGTTTAGCGGTGTTATCTACCAAAACCTGGTGTGTAGATACGGAGCCACCGATCATGTCTGCAATTCCTTGCGGGGTTCCAGAAACCCGACGACTATCTCAAGGGAGATTACCATCTACATGGGCAATGCTACTAAGGTGACAATTGCAGTGGGAGACGCCTACTTGTCTTTTAGTAGAAATAGAAATTTGGTTTTAAGAAATTGTCTTTATGTACCCAGCTTTAGAAAGAATTTAATTTCAGTTTCTAAACTGCTTATAGATGGATATTCGTTTCTTTCAAGAACGATGTAGTTATTAAAAGAAATAAAGTGATTATCTGTTCTGGTGCATTAGTTGGCAATTTGTATATTTTAAATCCAATTTCTTCCACAAAGCAAAACATGGAAATTTATAACTCATCTTCTAATTCTAATAAGAGAAAAGAACCTTCATAAATGAACCAAGCATATCTTTGGCATCTAAGACTTGGTCATATTAATTTAAGTAGGATTCAGAGGCTTATAGCCGATGGACTTTGAGTTCATTAGAGTTGGAAAATTTTCCAACTTGTGAATCTTGCTTAGAAGGTAAAATGACCAAGAGGCCGTTCAAGGCCAAGGGGTATAGAGCCAAAGAAGTGTTAGAGTTGGTTCACTCTGATTTGTGTGGTCCTATGTCTGTCCAGGCAAGAGGAGGTTTTGAATATTTTGTCTCTTTCATAGACGATTATTCAAGATATGGATACATTTACCTAATGCGCCGCAAGTCCGAGTGCTTTGACAAGTTCAAAGAATACAAGGCTGATGTGGAGAAACGATTAGGTAAAAGTATCAAGACACTACGATCTGATCGTGGTGGCGAATACCTCTTAGGAGAGTTTAGGAATTACTTATCAGAGGCTGGGATTCAATCCCAATTGTCTGCACACCCCAACAGAATGGTGTAGCAGAACGAAGGAATAGGACTCTTATGGAAATGGTTAGATCGATGATGAGTTATTCAGAATTACCAAATTCATTTTGGGGATATGCTCTGGAAACAGCAGTATACGTTCTGAACTTAGTACCTTCTAAATCAGTTTCTTCTACTCCCATAGAATTGTGGAATGGGCGAAAACCCAGTCTAAGACATATTCGGATTTGGGGTAGTCCAGCACATGTGCTGAAACCAGATGCTGATAAGTTAGAATCTCGTACAGAAGTTCGCGTGTTTGTAGGATATCCCAAAGGAACGAAAGGTGGTTTATTTTATAGTCCTAAAGACCAGAAGGTCATTGTTAGTACCAATGCCCAGTTTTTAGAAGAAGACTATATAATATATCACAAGCTCAGTAGTAAAGTTGTTTTAAAAGAACTTAGAGAGGACAAGTCTACTTCATTACCAACAGTACAAGATGAAGTACCACAAGAGACTGCAACACGTGTCACACATGATACACAACCACAGACAGTGCCTCGTCGTAGTGGGAGGGTTGTGAGGCAGCCTGAAAGATTCATGTTTTTGGGAGAGTCTTCGGACTTGATCCCGGGTAAACATGAACCTGATCCCAGGTCATATGACGAAGCACTCCAAGATATAGATGCAGCATCTTGGCAAAAGGCAATAAATTCTGAAATAGAGTCCATGTACTCTAATAAGGTTTGGAAGCTTGTAGAACCACCTGATGGTGTAAAAGCCGTTGGATGCAAGTGGATCTACAAAAGGAAAAGAGGGACAGACGGGAAGGTAGAAACCTTCAAAGCTAGGCTTGTTACAAAAGGGTACACTCAAAAAGAGGGAATCGATTATGAGGAGACCTTTTCACCGGTAGTCATGCTTAAGTCTATCCGGATACTCTTATCCATTGCTGCTCATATGGATTATGAGATTTGGCAAATGGATGTCAAGACAGCTTTCCTTAATGGAAGTCTTGAAGAGAACATCCATATGAAGCAACCAGAAGGGTTCATTGAAAAAGGCAAAGAGCATCTAGTGTGCAAGCTCAATCGGTCCATTTATGGATTAAAGCAAGCTTCAAGATCTTGGAACATCCGGTTTAATGAAGTAATCCAGTCATATGGATTTATTCAAAGTCCGGATGAGTCTTGTGTATATAAGAAGTGTAACGGAAACGTGGTGGTATTTCTTGTACTATACGTAGATGATATTTTGTTAATTGGCAACAATGTCAAGGTATTATCAGACGTAAGGGTATGGTTGTCCAAACAATTTGATATGAAGGACTTAGGAGAATGTGCACACATTCTTGGGATCAAAGTTATAAGGATCGTAAGAAAAGAATGTTGTGTCTATCCCAAGCTTCATATATAGATACAATCCTTGCTCGTTTTAGCATGCAGGATTCCAAGAAAGGTTTCTTACCTTTAGACATGGAGTAGCTCTATCTAAAGAGATGTCTCCAAAGACATCAAAAGAGATAGAGGACATGAAAGCGGTTCTTATGCTTTGGGAAGCCTAATGTATGCAATCTTATGTACGAGACCCGATATCTGGTTTGTCGTAGTAATCCTGGACAAGGACATTGGACTCGCAAAGCATATATTAAAGTACCTTAGAAGGACTAGAGATTATATGCTAGTTTACCAAGACGATCCGCTCCTGGGTTACACTGATTCGATTTCCAATCGATAGGATAACAATAAGTCTACATCGGCTATGTATTTACTTTAGGAGGTGGAGCCATTTCATGGAGGAGTGTTAAGCAGAAATGCGTTTCGGACTCAACTATGGAAGCTGAATATGTAGCAGCCTCTGAGGCAGCTAAAGAAGCAGTATGGCTCAGGAACTTTCTAATGGACTTAGATGTGATTCCTGGTTTGCCCAAAATCATCACAATTTATTGTGATAATAGTGGTGCAGTTGCAAACTCGAAGGAACCACGAGCTCATAAGGCAAGTAAACATATAGAGCGCAAGTACCACCTGATACGAGATATTGTGAAGCGAGGAGAAGTTGTCATCGCCAAGATTGCATCAGCGGATAACCTGGCAGATCCTTTCACTAAGGCCCTTCCGGCGAAAGCTTTCGATCGACATGTGGAGGGAATAGGAATCAGATGTATGGTAGAAGATATGGCAGCTTAGTCATTAGTATAAGTGGGAGATTGTTGGAGTGTATACTGAAAGCCTAAGCTTTGTAAACAATTATTATGAATAAAGAATCACATTTGGTCTAATTGTCTACATTTGTTTGTAGTTGTTCATTTAATTTATATTGTAGATAACATAGTATGTGGTGTCACATACAGAAGATGATGTTATCAGTTATAAACAGTAGCTCACGACCAAAATGGAAAAGGAACAAACCATTAGAAGGTCGTAGTGTAATTAGGTATTAGTTTATCTTGACTATATAATTACACTAGTACACTCAAAGTGTATTGAGTAGGACCATTTGAGGTCGTTTCTTTTATACTGACTTTATAAAGGAACAAAGACCTCAGTTATTATGGAAGTATGTGCTCTTAATCCTAATATAATAACAAGCACATATATTTGATATTTATTTCTTTAATTTATCAATGGGTGAGATTTAGTTCGTTGAATCAATAAACCCGATAAGTTGGGAAATGGTATCACTTATAGTGTGTGTTGTTGATTATAGAAGGAAACTGTGTCCTAGAGATACTAGGTTGATAATGTCCTCAAGAGGAGCTCATAAAGATTGTCATGTTAAACCCTGCAGGTGGACTTAGTCCGACATGACAATAAGGTTGAGTGGTACTACTCTTGGACTTAGATATTAATTAAATGAGTTGTCAGTAACTCACTTAATTAGTGGACATTCGATATCTTAAACACAGGGAGACTAACACACTCATAATAAGAAGGAGCCCAAAAATGTAATTTGGGATTGGTGCGGTAGTTCAATGATAGTTCTCTAGTGGAATGAATTATCATTGATAAAATTAAGTTGTGTGTTCGGGGCGAACACAGGATGCTTAATTTTATCGGGAGACCAAAACCAATTCCTCCTCTCGGTCCCTATCGTAGCCTCTTATTTGTAGAGTTATATATCCACTTATACCCACCTTCTATACCCACCAATAAGGGGCCGGCCAAGCTAGCTTGGGAATCAAGCTAGGGCCGGCCTAGGTATATTATTGGGTGGCCGGCCCTAGCTTGAACCCAAGCTAGTAGGGCCGGCCAAATTAAAATAAAAAAAAAATTTAATTTTAATTTTTATTATTATGTGGAAGATATAATTTAAAGAGAATTAAAATTAAAATATATCTCTTGTAAGAGATCTACAAAAGATTAAAGAAAGAGATTAGATCTCTTTCCTTATTTGTAGATTGGAGAGATGTTTTATTTTTCTCTTTAAAATTATTCACATGTTAATAAAATTAAAATTATAGAAATTTCCTTTTATTAACCATGAAGAGATTTTTAAAGAGAAATTTTATTTTTAAAATTTCCGGAAACAAATAAGGAAAGTTTTAATTGTTGATTGAAACTTGTCCAATTTGCTTCCTCTTGATGTGGCCGGCCATTAGAGTTTATTTGGGAAATTTTATTTTATTTTTCTCAAATAAATCATGTCAAGGAAATTAAGGAAATTTTATTATAAATAAATTTCCTAATTTGCCTAAGCCAAGGAATATAAAAGAAGAGGTAGGGGTGCCTTCATGAGACACAACCTCTATTATTTCTCTCCCTCTTTTGTTCCTTGGTGTGGCCGGCCAACCTCTCCCTCTCTTCCTCTTGTGGTGGCCGAACCCTACTCTTCCATTGGAGCTCTTGTGGTGGCCGGATACTACTCGGAGAAGAAGAAGAAGAAGAAGGAGAGAAAGCTAGCATCTCTTGGAGCTTGGTTAGTATTTTGATTTTCTTCCTTGGTGAAGCTTCCTCTTTGTTGGCCGAACCTAGCTAGGAGGAGAAGAAGGTGATTAGTGGTTTCTCGTCTCGGAAGATCGTTGCCCACACAACGTCCGAGGTTAGAAGAGGAATACGGTAGAAGATCAAGAGGTTTTACTACAAGGTATAACTAGTAATTTTTATTTCCGCATCATGCTAGTTATTTATGGAAATAATACCAAATACAAGAGGCTTACATTCTAGAATTTCGAATATGTTTTTTCGATGCTGTGCTCTTTTGTTTATCTTTTCCTTGTGATTTGATTGTTCTCTTTGGTTAACCTAAAGTTATTTTAGGAAATTAAATATTAGCTTTCTATTAAAGGTTTTGTCTAGTCGGTGGTGGTTGCTCCCATATCCAAGAAGGCCATGTGCCTCGCCACGTCTGTACTGGGAACCTTTTATGGAAATTAATATTTAATGGAATTAATAACTTAAGGAGACTTGGGTCGAACGTGTTAAGTTCCGCAGGAGATCCAAGTCAAAACCTAAAAGAACAAATAGATTAAGTTTTGGATCAAACGTGTTAAGTTCCGCAGGCGATCCAAAATTTAATTTAAAAGAACACATGGTAGCTAGGAAAAGGTTCAGACCTTTGTACAAAATTTTTTGTACAGTGGAACCTCTAGGTTTTCCGAGTAGCAACCAACATAAAAAGGGAAACGTTGAAAGTGATAACAACGGAAGTTCAAACAAAAATGACGTTACCGAACTTAGCTGTTATAAAAGGACTATTGACGATCAAAGTGAAGAGTCACGTCGTAGCAAACGGGCTAGAGTTGAGAAATCGTTCGGGCCAGATTTCATGACTTTCATGTCAGAAATGGAACCAAGAACATTAAGTGAAGCTCTCTCTAGACCCGATCTCCAATGTGGAAAGAAGCTGTCAATAGTGAAATTGAGTCTATCATGAATAATCATACTTGGGAATTAGTAGACCTTCCTTCTGGTAATAAACCATTAGGTTGTAAGTGGATACTAAAACGTAAGTATAAAGCTGATGGATCAATTGACAAGTATAAGGCCAGACTTGTAGCCAAGGGGTACAAGCAAGAGGAAGGCCTTAATTACTTCGATACATACTCACCGGTGACAAGGATTACGTCCATACGAGTGCTAATAGCCATTGCAGCACTGTATGACCTTGAAATACATCAAATGGATGTTAAGACTGCATTTTAAATGGTGAGTTGGAAGAAGAAATTTATATGAAGCAACCCGAAGGGTTCATGGCTCCTGGGAATGAGAAAAATGTGTGTCGACTTATTAAGTCGTTGTACGGACTTAAGCAAGCGCCTAAACAATGGCACGAAAAATTTGACAAAGTAATGCTGTCAAACGAATTCAGAATAAATGAATGTGACAAATACATTTATGTCAAAAATACACCTGAAGGCTATGTAATTGTCTGTCTATACGTAGACGATATGCTAATAATGGGCAGTAATCATGATGTAATCATGACTACAAAGAAAATGTTGACCAGAAATTTTGATATGGAAGATATGGGTCAAGCAGATGTTATATTGGGAATTAAAATTCTCAGGACATCAGAAGGGATAGTTTTAACACAATCCCATTATGTAGAATCTGTATTGAAAAAATTCAATGCGTACGATCTCTCTACAGTGAAAACACCTATGGATCTAAGTCAACACTTAGCAAAAAACCATGGTGAGACCATATCGCAGTTGGAATATTCTCGGATAATAGGCAGTTTGATGTATCTCACAAACTGCACACGTCCGGATATTGCCTGTACGGTCAACAAACTGAGTCGTTTTACGAGTAATCCAAACGACACCCATTGGAAAGCATTGATGCGAGTTCTCAGATATTTGAAATATACTATGAACTATGGATTACATTATGGAAAATATCCCGCTGTATTGGAAGGATATTGTGATGCTAATTGGATATCAGATACAAAAGACTCCAAATCCACTAGTGGATATGTATTCATGATCGGTGGGGGAGCAGTATCTTGGAAATTCACTAAGCAGACTTGCATTGCTCGGTCAACTATGGAATCCGAGTTTATAGCACTAGACAAAGCAGCTGAGGAAGCTGAATGGCTGCGGAATTTCTTGGAAGATATTCCTAGCTGGGTGAAACCTGTGCCTGCCGTACTAATCCACTGTGATAGTCAATCGGCGATTGGAAGGACACAGAGTAATATGTATAATGGGAAGTCACGACATATACGTCGTAGACATAATACCATTAGGCAGTTGATCTCGAATGTAGTGATTGCAATCGACTATGTTAAGTCCAAAGATAATTTGGCAGATCCTCTAACGAAGGGGTTGAGTCGAGATCAAGTATACTGCTCATCTAGAGGAATGAGATTAAAAATCTACAACTAAAAACGACTATAGCGGTAACCCAACCTTGTTGACTGGAGATCCCAAGATCTTGGTTCAATGGGACAACGAAGTTACAGAAGTTGTGGTCCAGCACATTAGATAGTTTATCTCTATCCCAATCCTAGGATGAATTTGTGCTGTCCTACCTCATGTAGTGAGGTTAAGCTTATGCTTTTAGTGACTTCTATACCTGATAAGGTGGAGTATGGTAGGATACTCTTGATAGAAGTGTCACCTATGTGAGTGTGAAGACAGGCCGCTTCAATGAAACACTCATGAATCCAAGATTGTATCCATGGCCGAAACGGAACCAACCATGAGAACCTAAAGTAGGTGAGATAGATCTCTGTGTGGGTGTTATTGTCTAAGTATACACCAACAGCTGAGCAGTTCAAGACATCACGTTCACTGCGCAGCCTAGTATACTCGATAGCATTTCACTACGGAAGGTTCAAAGCCACAAGCTACCTCTCCCGATGCAGTGACTTATCGATTGGACTCTTGTAAAATGTCAGCATGCATACACGCATTGCATTAATTTCCATTCATGTGGGGGATTGTTGGATATTGGGGCCTTAAATGGACCAAAACGATTTAGAGGAAGGAAGCCATCAATTGTTGAAAGTCGTAATTGACTTCAAAATTGAAATCTACGATTCACGTAGATAGATTTAGACTATTAATTTGCTCAAAACCGATTAAGGGTGAATGAGAAATTAATGTTTAAAGTCAGCCCAAAATAACATTTATTATTCATTAATAAAGTGCATAGGAGAATAGTCCCACATCGGAAATTCTCGATGTGTATTCTCTACTTATTAATGAAGATGTGTTAATGGAGTTAACACAAAAAATAAAAGGACAGGTGACCCCTTAGCCCAGGGCGAGCAGGTGCTCGCACCTGTGAGCCCGCCACCCGCCACGTGCGCAATGGGCGCTTTGTAGGCGCACTTTGCACTTCGCATCGTCGTGAGGAGCTTAAATTTATGCTCCAGGTGACATTGCAGTGCCTGCGTGGCACTCGGGTGACGTGTCATCCTTGTGGGCAAAGGGAGATGACTGGACAGTTGACTTAGGGAATGGATGGCTACCGTTGATCAACGTTGATCAAATAGATATGATGGATCGCTTGTGATGCGATCTAGAGCGTTAGATCGCAAAGAGTAACGATCTGACGGCCTGGGATGAGGCTTGATCTGAAGCATCGAATCAATGGATCCAGATCCGATGGCTGATGACAATAGGCGGGATCTGAGGGTCACAACTCCTCAGATCTGATGGATGAGATTGAAGTGGGCTTGGTGAAGGGTTACAACCCTTCAGAATAGATGATCTAGATCGATCCAGCCCAAGGAACACATCCACTCACCCAAAGGACACTCAACCTCTTCGTTCAGTATAAATAGAACCCTCCAGATGATGGAATACTCACTCAATCTTCTCTTCTCTTCCTCAAGCATTCATCTCATCTTGTGCATTCAAGAGTCCAAGAAGTCTACTAAAGGTTCGCTGGTCTCGGAAGTCGGAGTGCTACGATTCCGAGACGTTCGTCGTCGTTGTATCTTGGGAACGAATTGCAACAATCCGTTAAGCACCGTAGCGGAGCAATATCGTTTACGGAGATAGTGTCGAACACTAGCCTCGACGATCAGTTTGCATACTCTAGAAGCTACCCGGAGACAACAGTAACTACTTAGTTGTTTTCTATGTATATTTTAAAGTGATTTTGATTCAATCGAAATAATCTTGGTCGTTGATAAATAATGTTTTTATATAATAATATTTAGAGTTGAGAATTGGTGGTTTTAAATTTTAAGATTTAAGATTTAGTTATAATGTGTAACCATTACTCAATAGTTATTATAATATGTAGTAGCTACTTAATAATAGCTACTCCAATATAAAAATTATTTATTTTTCATTTAATTAAATTGAATTATAAACTCATTTTAAACCCATTATGTATGGTAAAAGGTGATTCACTCGCCCCAACTAACTTGTTCATACGTTAACATGGAAAAGATAAATTGTGAATGATTATAAGGAAGACATACTTAGACACTTTCAACGCAAAATCTTATATGACAATATCACATGTCTCGTACCACTCCGAGTACACCATTTTAAACCCATTACGGTACTATTGGTAGTTGGAATAAACGGTATTTTCAATATACAATCACTAACGTGGCATCCTTTTCAATTTTTTTTTTAAAAACAGAGACGCCCGTTATTTGTAAAATTTGGATCGCTCTTTTATTAATTGTTGCCCAAAAGTCATTTAAGTTTTTTTTTTAAAAAAAAAATCATGTGCAATCCTTCGCATTTTTGACTAATTTTTTTCCGTCCAACTCATTAAAACCAAAGACTCCACATCCAACTCGCATTAATTTGTTGTATCATGAAATATACAGGGCAGTAAAGTTGAAGATGAATTTATATTCATTTTAAACGTTATTTACATTCAGTCTTTCAATTATACGAAGGAAGGAAGGAAGATAAATTATCAAATTAATTTATAATTTATCGTTAAATGGTTAGAGCTAGGAAGTAAATCGTATGATCATCTTATAACTAACTCCCAAATGACTAGAAATAAGAAAAAAATTTCTCCACGGATAAATATACATCCATTAAAATTTGATCCTGTCATGCCATAATAAATCTATCATTTCGCTTCCATCAAATATAAATAATACATGCATAAACATGCATGCATGCCTGTTCTACGTACATCACCAGTTGTATACAGACGACAACATAATTCCCACATGCTTGCCTTTCAACGCATTCATGGCACGTAAATATATTTCATGGACACAATAAATTAAAGAATTTTATGGCCATTATGAACCATAATTTATCTTAACAGGCAGCACATATAGAGGACACATCAATGCTTGCAACCTCAATTAAAACCCATCTTGCACCAACATAATTAATATTAATTAAATATCACATTTATGAAGCACTATGCTGAGCTAGAAATAAAAAACCATCTCAAACAAAAAGGATTCTTGTATATTCAGAGACTGAAATATTTTCTACATCTTTTGGTGTATATTATGATATTCAATATAAACAGACTGATCATGCTGCTGTTTCTCATTTACCATTAAATGTGCAGATTAAATTCGAAGAACAACTGATTTGACCAAATGTCCAAATGGGACTGGTGAACGAACCTCTTGCTTTCTAATTAATTGTGAAAGATTGGTTCATTTCAGGTAAAATTAAAAGTATATAATTAAGTAAATAAGAGATAATAAGTAGGTCGAATTAATATTTTGGAGGTTAATTTTTTAATTATTTATAAATTGGACTTTAATAAAGCTGTCTAACTCTAGATTAGTCATATTTTTGTTAACAAACCTCTTATTTTTTCTCGTTTATTGGAGTTCCCAATTGAAAAGCCCATTAATAAGGGAAGGAGAGGAGCAGCTCTTTAATTTGGGACCATCAGTTGGGCTTCCACATATATGGGCCAGAAATCAGCCCAATTTTTCTGTCATAGAATATATTTTCCTTCTCGAAATGTCTAAAAGGGGTTAATTTGTTAATTCAAAAAGTACAGGGGTACTAGTGCCTAAAGGTCCAACTCTATGATTTTTGCATGATTAAAAAATAATAATAACATAAAATCAATCAATTAATCGGTGCAATTGCACTTAGATTGAAATAATAAAATAATATAAATTTAAATTTTCTTTAAAAAAATTAATGAGCTTAATCATACCTTAAACATCTTACTATTTAATGGAGAATTTAGATCTTTTTTTATATCACAATGCATCAATCAGCAATATCTATACAACCACATCATTCTTCGAGAAAAAATCACAGCCGCATCTATCCATCTCTGAATCTCATCGATTATCTCATCAATTTTTTTGATAATATAAGAATTCTTACTACATAACTTGAGGTATGATTAATAATCTAATTTATATTTTATTTTTAGATTAAATTTTTTATAAAATAAATCATACTAGTATTGAATAATATTATTTAATTACTTAATTACAAATATTTATTTTATATAATTTATACGTATTCAAGTATTATATTACACACCAACGTCACTAATTAATATATTTTATATATAGATAGAGAGAATTTTTAAAATTAATATGATTACACGTCAAATACAGTAAATTTAGGAATGGTACTCGATCGATTATTATATAGCAATGTATAATTGAAAACGATTTGATAAATATAAAAGTTAAATATGCATTTTGAATATTAAAAAACAAACTGTATATGCGGTCAAGTAAATTGCTCGAGAATATTTAGCTTTGGAAATACATGAGCGAAGAATTAGGATTCATGAACTGAAAGTCCTATATATATTTTTAGCAATACAACAATAGTTTTTTCCAACAAATTTAAAATTTATTATACTTATAATTTGTCAAAACACAGGATCAATGTGGAATTTGGTAAGGCCAAATGGAACAACTGGCACGGATAATTAATGCTGTTTTAATGGACCAGATCGAGTAGAGCTTTTAGCATTTAACATATGTCACGAGGAAATTTATGACTCTTCAACGTGTACGTTTTTTTTATTTAGGGATATAAGTAGGGATGCAAATGAATCAAACAGTTTACGAGTTATTCGAAATTCGATTCGATAAAAAACTTACTCGAGTTCATTCGTTGATCTTATCGAGTCGAGCTCGAGCTCGATTTCGAATTCGACAGTTTTATCGAGTCGAGCTCGAGCTCGACAGTTTTATCGAATCGAACTCGAGCTTAAGGATATTCGACTCATGAACTCGTGAACATGTTCATTTGAAAGCTCACGAGCCAAAACACAAATCTTAAAACGAGCCAAAAAATGAGTTTTAAAACGAGCAAAAAAAATGAGTTTTAAAACGAATTTTAAAAGGAGCTTTAAAACGAGCTAAAAAAATGAGTTCTAAAATGAGTCCGAAAACGAGCCCGAGCTCGCTTAACGAATTAGGCTCGTTAATTATGATAATCGAGCTAATAACGAGTCGAGCTCGAACTGTTCGCGAGCTTGATAATTCCAAAACGAGCTGAGCTGGAGCCTTGTAATAAAAGTTCGATTCGAGCTCAAGCTGAGTTCAAGTCCGAATATAACTTAAATGAGCCGAACTCGAACCTAATATTATTCGACTTGATTTAGCTCGTTTGCATTCCTAACCATCAGTCGTGTTTACACATGAATGCAGTTTATTGGTATTTTCCGATAAAATAATTTGTCGATGATGACTATTATTATTATTATTAAATAAAAGATTAGTTAGAATTATTTTTATATATTTTTGCAATATTGAATAAATTTGCTTATATACTATGTTGAATTAGAGAATAAGTTTATTTAAGTAAATATACACGATATCTCACACGCATCCATATATATTTCATGAATTTTTATTACAAAAATGTAAGTAAAAGTTTTACATTCAATACAATTCGAGCATCGCTGAAAGGCGCCGGCTGCAGAACTGCAATACAATTCAACACAATTCGAGAATAGCGGAAAGGCGCCGGCTACAATTCTCCATCTTTTACCTGATCTCGTGGAGTCCGTTTAGTAAATTTTATATCCGTGTGTAAAGTTGGCTAGCCATCTCATATTCTTGCTTTTTGATGCTATATAACTTGTTTAAAATTAGATCGTGCTTACTTACTTTCGTGAGGTACCTTCGTGCAGCTTGATCAACTTCTTCCATAGTTCTTTCGTGCTTGAGAATGGACTAATTAACTCGGTTCAGCTCTTCCTTTTTTAGACCACATTGAAGAGTACACGTTACTTTGGCGTTGACCTCGACCTTCTTTATTATACTTGCGTCCCAGTTCTCGCATGATAATGATTTTCCCATGCCGTCGAGTGGGATTGAAATGTCGGTTTTGATGATCATCCACATCTCGAACTGGGTTTGGAGGTAGGACTCCATTCGACCCTTCTAGTAGCTGAAGTCCTCGCTGGAGAAGAGAGGCGAGCAGGCTGTGCTGTAGCCTTCTTGATGGGCCATTGTAGCAGAAAAATCTCTCAAAAAAAAAAAACAAGTAAACTGGTTCCAAGACTTGGTCTTGGATTAGTAGTGCGGGATTAAGAAAAAAATAAACTTGAGCGGTGGTTGCACTGACTTCGAGAAACGAGAAAACTCGATCGATAAATTAAATCGGAAGGCGACAATTTTACCAATTCCAATTGATTCCGAAAAGTTTAAAATTACCATGAAAAAATTACTTGAATGGTGGTTTTATCAATTCGAAGCAACCCTGCTCTGATACCAATTGTAGGATCGAAAACGCTAGAAGGGGGGTGAATAACACTCGTGGTTTTCACGTTCATTTCAGAAAACTTCAATTAAATACGCAGCGGAATAATTAAACACAAATACAAACGCCAAGGGTTTTACTTGGTTCAGAGCCTGTGACGACTCCTACTCCAGGGCCCACGCTCATTGAGCATTTACTTTAGGCAAGCACTATCAATTCGGAAGCTACAATTTGAAGTATAATGTAAATAAAAAACTTATATCAACAAATAAGGAATTAATAAATTTGAAACTTCTGGTCATCGGAGTCGAGTTACAGCTTTATCGGATCGTCCTTTGAGCAACACACGGAAGAAAGATTGCGTTTTCAATTGTTGTACTTGCTATTGGTCGAACCAGGCATATATAGCCTATTGAGGGCACCCTCAACCTCATTGAGGGCGCCTCCAATCCCCGATTCAGTCATGCGTGGATAAGTCGTCGCTGCTTATCCTCCTGAGGGCGCTTCCAAGTAGGGCTGTAAACAAGCCGAGCCGAGCCGAGATTTGGGGTGTTCAAGCTTGTTTGATAAGATAACCGAGCCGAGCTTAAAATGAACCAAGCTTTTGAAATGAGTGTTCAAGCTTGACTTGGTTTATTTTTTATGAACTTGAGCTTGTTTGAAGCTTGGCTTGAGCTTGGTTCGTTTAGATGTTATCAAGCTCTCAATTTAAGCTTGGCTTGAGCTTGGTTCGAGCTTGGCTTGAGCTTGGTTCGTTTAGATGTTATCAAGCTCTCAATTCAAGCTTGTTTGATTGTTTGAAACTTTTAATTGTTTGATTGGTTATTAAGATTGATAATTTAGATTTATTTATTTATTTTATTTTATTTTATTGTTTATTTAGCATATTGAAAAGAATTTTATTAATAAATATTGTTCGTGAACATTGTTCACGAACGTTGTTCACGAACGTTAACGAGCTGAACATATATGTGTTCAAGCTTGTTTGTTTAGCTTAACGAGCTGTTCAAGCTTATTTGTTTAGTTAATCTAATGTATATTGAACGAACATAAATAAGCTCTTACCAAGCCGAACACCAAGCTTGTTCACGAACGCTTGGTTCATTTATAGCCCTACTTCCAAGCTCCATGGAGAGCGCTCTCCATCAGCATCCAGGGCACCCTCAACCTCCATGGGGGTGCCCTCAACCAACGTCCAGGGTGCCCCCAAGCTCCATGGAGGGCACCCTCATGCCTTGCCGAGGGGTTGTCGACGACGTGACCCAAGGCACCTCAAAGCTCCATGGAGGACATCCCGAGACTGTTCATCTGAGGCTTTCTTGTTCACTTTACGTCTCGCAAGGTATGTTACTTTACAAACAAAGTATACTCTGCAAAACATAGTTAGCATAATAAAACAAATAAAAGTAATTTTGACAGTCACTGGACTATCCGGTTCTAACTTCGGATTTCCCCTCCGGAAATCCTAGGTCGAACGGATGCCTACTGTTCCCTCACCGGGGGCGCATCCTCACCTACTCCACTCAGGAGAGTTTACCTATTGCCAGTTGATCCTTCAGACCAACTGGACTTTTGCTCAGCGTCCGAAGCTTCCGGTCTTCATGCTGGACGTTCGCTCCACGACCCGTCCAGTCTTCCACCTGGTTCGCGACACCAGGATTTCAACCTAGGGTTACCGCCCCCTAGGATTTTGCCTGAAGCTCTCGACCTGCCAAAACTTTTCACCTAGGGTTACCACCCCCTAGGGCCTAGAGTTACTACCTCCTAGGGTTTTCCCTTTGCCTAACCGCAGCTAGGATTTTTCCTCACCTAGGGTTACCATCCCCTAGGACCTAGAGTTACCACCCCCTAAGGTTTTCCACCTGCCTAACTGCAGCTAGGACTTTTACCTAAGTACACTTAGGGCTTTCCTACAATCTCATTCAAACTCGTTAGATAACAAAACAACTTAACTTGAGACCTTTTGACATAATCAAAATACAGGTTCGATCATCGGATGCTTCCTGCACCAATAATCTCCTCCTTTTTTATTATGCTAACATAGTTCAAAGTTAAATAAAATATAATAATAAATAATGGAATTTAAACACGAACATGAATGCAATAATAAAAAAAAAACTTTATGCTCCCCCTTTTATTATGTTTAAATTCTTAATTAGTTTAAATTCTTAAATTCTTAACATTGACTTTTCTCTCCTCCTTTAACATAAATCAAAAATAATACTAAATAGAGAGAAAAAATGTAAAAAATTTTTTTAACTCCCCCTGAAAAGATAGCTCTTATGAATATTAGTTTTGCCAAAAGAAAGAAAAACTTAGCAAAACTTTTAAGTTTTTTTGAAGTGACTTAAACGTAGCTTTTGAAAATAAGTGCTTTGAAATACATTTAGATTTTTCAAAAAATAATTTAGCTTAGTTTAGTTTAGCTTCTATTTTTCTATACGTCATTGCTATAAGAGGCTTCTTCGCCTGAAGGAGATCTTTAGTGTGCGCTTCATAACCAAGGAAAAATTCTATTTTTCTATACGTCATTGTTTACTTTATGCTCCCCCTTTCATTATGTTTAAATTCTTAATTAGTTTAAATTCTTAACTTTGACTTTTCTCTCCTCCTTTAACATAAATAAAAAATAATACTAAATAGAGAGAAAAAATGTAATTTTTTTTTTAACTCCCTCTGAAAGGTAGCTCTTATGAATATTAGTTTTGCCAGAAGAAAGAAAAACTTAGCAAAACTTTTAAGTTTTTTTTTTGAAGTGGCTTAAATGTAGCTTTTGAAAATAAGTGCTTTGAAATACATTTAGATTTTTCAAAAAATAATTTAGCTAAATTTTAGCTTTGAAAATTACTTAAAAAAACTTAGTTAATCTTAAGTTTTGAAACTTAGCTTTTTTACAAAAAAAAACTTAGCTAAATTTTAATTTTGAAAATAATTGTTTTGTCAAGTACTTTAGTTTTCAAAAGAAGTTAATAAGAACTTTAGTTTTAATACTCAGTTTTATAAAGGTTTTGAAAAAAAAAACTTTGTTAAAAGTATTCAGCTTAAAAAGAAAAAATATTTTATTTTTAAGAATATTGTGATAAAAGCTTCAGTCTTTTTTTTTAAGATATTTTAATAAGCCCTTAGCTTGAAGAATATTTTATTAAAAAAACTTAGCTTTAAAAATATTTTTGTGTAAAAATACTTAGCTTAGTAAATAATTTTTTTAAAAAAACTTAAAATACTTTATCAAATATTTAGTTTTAAAAAATAATTTATTTTTCATTCCAAAAATAGTTAAAAAATGAACTTTCTTTTTCATAAATATTTTGAACCTTGTTTTTTTTAAAGAAAACTTTAACAAAAAAAATTTAACTAGACTCCCTTTACTTCCCTTTGATCAATGCCTTAAAAAGTTTGAGGACCTTAGAGTCCAAGCATGTAAATAAATAAAAAAAGGTTATTATTTTTCTGATTTCCCATCTAACCTATTCTAGGTTATCAAGTATGTTCAGCTTATGAGTGCTTATGAGATGAAGTTAACTTTATTTTAATTTTATCAATAAAAGTATGAGTTTAAAATTTTAAAATATAAGTTTGAATTTCAAATATGAGTTTAATTAGATTTAAATATTTGACAATAATTAAAATTTTTAAAATTTTGAAAATATATTGAAAATTAATTAAGTTTGAAATTATAAACTTACATATTAATTTTGATTTGAAAATTAATTATCTTTTAAAAATAATTAAGATTTTGAAAATCTAAGAGTTGATAATTTGAAATTTAATTATGATTAATAATCAAATAATTAAGATGTTTGAAATTCATTATGAATTAAAAATAATTATAATTTAATTATGATTTTAAAATAATTAACATTTTGAATTTAATTAGATTTGAAATTAAACTTTTTATAATTAATTAGTTTTTGAAATTAATCATGATTTTATAATTAATTATGAATTTTAATTGAGTTAGCTTTAATTTAATTAATTCAGGTTTGGTTAACTACTTTAAACCTAGGTCCATCTCACCCGTTTCTAAATTTTCAATCAGGAAATTTTAATAGTTTTGTGAGATGGTTAATTTAATCTTCAATTTAAATTCCAATATAAGGATTGATTTACAATTGAGTTAGACTCAGGTTTTTCAATTAGTCAATTAAATATTCATTTCAATGATTGACTTCCAGGCTGTGGCGAGACACTAGGCCTTCTTGGGTATGAGATCATCCACCACTTCTAGACAATGTCTTTCAAAGAAATTGGATATTTAATTTTCTTTTTGAAACCCCTAGCTCTAACTAGTCAAGTGTAAATCATGCCTAGGTCCTTATCTAGCCTAGTCTAAGCATGAATAATAAAAAGCAGTAAATCAAACATCAAATAATCCTATTTTATGATAAAATGGTCTTTTTATTTGCTCCCCTGGATCATAGCTTCGATAAGGTCTATTAAGGTAATGAATATAATCCTTGGGGATCCAATATTGACCAAGTCTAACTTGATTAATCAAGTTTGACTTGGGAACCCATGCTTGGGCTAAGTTTCTATTTGAGCGTTTTACTAGAGATAAATAAGATCTGAATTTATGTTTAGCCTTAAATCCAAGTCTGGATCGGTTGTAAACGACTCTTTATTTTCTAAGAATCAGATCAAAATTCTTGGAACCCAAGGTGAACCGTTCCAACGTGTCCTTAAGTTCTTTAACTTAAGTTTTCAAATTGGAATTTTCTTCCTCAAGTTGTTGGACTTGGGTTGAACTTCCATTTTAAACTGGCTCAGTCAAAAAATTTAGGTTAGTCTCCTCGTTAAGAATTGTTACCTCCTTTTGGAGTGACTTGATCCAGACGTTGGATTTGTCCAATTTCTTTAATAAGTATGAAACGAACTTTTCTAGATCTTCTACTTGAGTACCGTCGAATAGATAACTTACAGTGGGGTTAGGCCTTTTGGAAATGGATACAGATCCATGGCTTTGCTCAGACTCAGTTTCAGATTCGCTCTCGATATCAGACTTGGACTTGGTCTCAGTTTCGGCAACATACGCTTGTACTGGTAGAGCAAGGTAGCTTGCTTGCTTGTGTTCTTCTTCGTCGGACTCTTCAGAGGACTCGGACCACGTTGCCTTCAACACCTTCCTTCTTCATTACTTCTGGTTCAGACAGTCCGGCTTGTAGTGTCCCTTTCGGTTGCAAGCCGTAGCAGGTAACTCCAGATTTGACTTTCATGTTTGATGGAGTCACCTTCTTCTTTTTGCACATTTTTCGTATCAGGTTGATGAGTTCGGCTGCTAACTTGTCGTCGTCATCGTCTAGTCTGGTTCATCTTCGGACTCAGGTTCGGTTCTACGCTTTGCTTTTGGTTCCCGCGTTCTCCTTATTCCTGCAATAAGAGCTATACCTTTTTCGGCCGAACGTGCATTAGTCTGTTCGTGCAATTCAAATTCTGAAAATAGATCGTCTAGTCTAATTAAAGAAAGGTCCTTGGATACTTTGTAAGCATCTACCATAGATGCCCACAAAGTATTCCTCGGAAAAGCGTTGAGTGCGTACCTTATTATGTCTCGATTCTCCATCTTTTGTCTGATCCCGTGGAGTCCGTTCAGTAGATCTTGTATCCGCGCATGAAGTTGGCTACCTGTCTCACCTTCCTACATTTTTATGTTATATAACTTGTTTAAAATTAGATGGCGCTTACTTACTTTCGTATCGGAGGTGCCTTCGTGTAGCTCGATCAGCTTCTCCCATAATTCTTTTACACTTGAGAATGGACCAACTCGGTTCAGCTCTTCCTTTGTTAGATCATATTGAAGAGTACACATTGCTTTGGCGTTGGCCTCGACCTTCTTTATTATACTTGCATCACAGTTCTCGCATGATACTGGTTTTCCCATGCCGTTTAGTGGGATTGAAATGCCAGTTTTGATGATCATCCACATCTCGAACTGGGTTTGGAGGTAGGACTCTATTCGGCCCTTCTAATAGCCGAAGTCCTCACCGGAGAAAAGAGGTGGGCGGGCTGTGTTGCAGCCTTCTTGATGGGCCATTATAGCAGAAATATCTCGCACAAAAAGAAAATAAGTAAACTGGTTCCAAGACTTGGTCTTGGATTAGTAGTGCGGGATTAAAAAAAAAAAACTCAAGCGGTGGTTGCACCGACTTTGAGAAACGAGAAAACTTGATCAATAAAACAAATCGGAAGGCGGCAATTTTACCAATTCTGATTGACTCCGAAAAGTTTAAAATTACCACAAAAAATTGCTTGAATGGTGGTTTTACCAATTCGAAGCGACCCCGCTCTGATACCAATTGTATAATCGAAAGCGCTAGAGGGGGGGGGAGGGATGAATAACGCTCGTGACTTTCACGTTCGTTTAGGAAAACTTCAATTAAATACGCAGCGGAATAATAAAACACAAACATAAACACCAAGGGTTTTACTTGGTTCAGAGCCTATGACGACTCCTACTCCAAGGCCCATGCTCGTTGAGCGTTTACTTCAGGCAATCACTATCAATTCAGAAGTTACAATTTGAAGTACAATATAAATAAAAAACTTATATCGACAAACAAGGAATTAATAAACTTGAAGCTTCTGGCCGTCGGAGTCGAGTTGCAGCTTTATCGGATCATCCTTTGAGTGACTTTAATTAATCACCCAATCAATTCATAAGCCACTGTTTGTCATGAGAAATCTCCCAATCGATCAACTAATCGATTGGATTAACCTTAATTGATTATCCAATCAATTAATGCACCTTCTGTACTATGCTTCGTGAACTAATTGATTGACTCCCTAATCGATTACCTAATCGATTGATAATTAGTAAAAAGTGTAGATCTCTAAATGAGCTTCATTTTGCATCCAAAATCACATCGTTCTAATATCCGAGTCAAAAGTTATGACCTTCAGAAGTTTGCTGTGTCAGAACTTTCTCGTTTCATGCTAACTCCTTGTTGGATTTATAATTGCCAAGTGTCTGGTCAACCTTTGGCCTACTTAGACTTTTTCTTTTTCAACTTCCTATTGGACTTCTAATTACAAAGTGTGATTTTCCTTGATTCACTTGGATTTTCTTCTTACCTAATCATAGTTAGGGGATTTCCTTTGCAAACGTATGGTCCTCCTTAACCCACTTGGACTTTCCTTTGCCTAATCGTAGTTAAGACTTCCCTTTGCCAATGTGCAGTCCTCCTTAAGTCACTTGGACTTTACTTTGCCTAACCATAGTTAGGACCTTTTCCTTGCCTGACTTTCGAGTTAGGACTTTATCTTGCCTAACATCCAGTTAGGACTTTACCATTACCTAACCTATAGTTAGGAATTTTTCAGTCAAATATTTGGTCCTCCATGACCTACTTTGACTTCTCTCTCATATATTGTCAAATATCCGATCAACCTTGACGTACTTGACCGCTTTTTACATATTGTCTAAATATCAAAACTCAAACTTAAATCCACTCGAGTTTAGTCAACCTTGATCCGAGGATGATTGCACCAACAATCTCCTAACATTAAAAACTGGCTAGTTCAAAATACTTCAAAACCTTCTTTTATAGCGTTGATATTTGGGATGATTTTCACCTATCAATTGAATGATCTTACCCATTAGTCGGTTGTCCTGTTGAATTTGACCATTTAAACCTACAGAACGACTCATTCTTGACCTATTTGACCACCATCAGTCGACTAGTAAACCCTACAATCTAGTGATCTTACTCATTAATCAACTACCATGTCAAATTTGACCATTTAAACATACATAATGACTCTTTCTTGGCATGTTTAACCCCCATTAGTCAATTGTTATACCCTGTAGTTGACTGATCATGACCAATTGAATCCTATAGTCAAGTTTTAAACCTTTTGTACATTGCTACTATGCCATTAATCAATTGATACACTCCACTAGTCAATTGATACAATCAGGTGAGTTCCTAACTAAATCTCCTATCTACTACCATAACAGTTAGTACTATAATAAACCATAATAAATATAGCAAACCTCGAAGTTACTACAATAAACTCTAAAGTTACTATAACTCACCTCAAAGTTACTATAGCAAATCCTAAAAGCATTTTAAATCCCAATTTCAAAGTTTAGAATTCATCGATATATCAATATATATTATCTATCGATTAATACTCATGTTTCAACCTTTTCAAGTTTGAATTCTCATCTTGTCTTGTATTTAGTTGAACTCAACCTACTATGACTTCCTTTGCTGATTAACATCTGATCAACCTTGACCAGATGAGACTTTCTGTTGCCTAATATCGGATACCCTTGACTTATCAAGACTTCCTCATTTTCTAGTATCCGATCAACCTTGACCTATCAGGACTTCACACCTCATATTAACTTTCTGTTAGACCTCCAACTTCCAAGTGCCCCATTACTTATGATCCACTTGGATTTTCCACTTTCCAATTCTTTGTTGAACTTTTAATTATTAAGTGTCTGGTCAACTATGATCCACTTAGATTTTTTTCTGGTACCAACTCCCTGTTAGACTTTCGATCACCAAGTGTCTAGTCAATAGTGATCCACTTTGACTTTCTGTTTCATGTCAACTCTCTGTTGAACTTTTGATCACTAAGTGTTTAGCCAATTATGACCCACTTGGACTTTCCATATCTTGTCAAGTATCTGGTCAACCTAGAGTTACTTGACTTTTCACTCAACTAACTTAGCATATTGATTGATTGTCAAGTATCTGGTCAACTTTGACTTACTTGACGATTCACTTGACCAACTAATATATTTATGAAATATTGAAACTCAACTCGAGTTTAGTAAACTGTATCCTGTCAACTTTGATTAGAGGTTGATTGCATCAATTAGGGGTGTCAAAAATAGACTTGGCCCCACAATTTGACCCGAGTTGACCCAAAAAAATATCGAGTTAGGCTTGGAGGTTTTCAGATTCAGGTTGGATTTGGATTGACCCGGGTAACCCGAGTTGGTTGAATTTAGGATTTAGGAGTTTTTTGGATTAATTAAATTTTATTTTAAAAATTACGATATTTTATGTATATAAATAATAAAATATTAGTATAACAATGATAAAATATTAAAATAAAAGTGAAGAATTATAAGAAAATAATTTTAATTTTTTTTTCACGTCAGACAAGTTATTCGAGTTGGTCATGTTATCTGGATTTGGGTTTGAGTTTAGGACTTTCAGGTTGAGTTTGGGTTAGGTTTGAGTTGAGATTTTTTTTATAATATTCTTACTTTGACTTAACCCGAACCCATCCGACCAACCCGAATTGATATCCCTAGCATTAACAATAACTACTAATAGATTTAGAGTCCTTCATTTTAGATATTCAATAGGATCAATGTATCCCTCTAGTATAGTTTGATATCTCAAATAGTGTAATAAGTATATGATTGTATAGTTAAAGTATCTCAATACTTTTATTATTGATGGCATCACAAGTGAATTCAATCGTGAGAGCTATTTGCCTTGTGAGCTGACATAATCGATACTTGTATGTGATGTTGTTGATTATAAGGTTGATTCTCAATGTGTGCGAAATGAATTGCTGGTCACCTGACCCCATGCAAAGGACCATTGTGTTAGGCGAAGTCCTCTATGATTTACCCCCTTTTCAGATCACATAGGATAGTCCTAAAGAAGTTCTCGAGGTGAGGATTATTACCTTTTGCTATAATTATGAGAGCTATTCATGATTATATGTGGAGATTGACTTGTGACGAAGCCTCGTGATGTGCTTCGGGATTTGAAAGAAGTCCTTTTCTCTTGAGGATGAGAGTCTGCATAAAGTATGCTTCAATTATGAGACGCTTGGTCATTAGACTTTTGTAGTAAAATGGGTGGTTATGCTCACTACAAGTGTCCCTCACAGTCTGTTCTCTAGTTATGTGAAGGGAAGTAAATCATATGATCAACTTATAACTGACCATCAAATGACTAGAGTGCATGGTCACAATACTAATTCTTATATAGAAGGTGAATTATTAGATCTAGAATTGAACGAGACACTAGAGACATAGGAAAGAGAATTGGATTATAAGGTTTAGAAACAAGTACATTGAGTTTTCAACACATTTACAAAGGAATATCTAATTGTAGGGAAGACAATAAGGAAAGATTAAAAAAGAAAATGATCAACTAAGACATGAAAGGCAAGAGTGCCATGAATGAGGAAGAGGTGGATAATAGGTTTTGACCATGCATGCTTATGATGAAAACAAGAGAGAGGCTTCAAAGGAATGCAACAAAATCAAGGGAAGTAATTCCAAGGAGATAGTTCCAATGCAATTAAGAGCTCATACTTCATGACACTCTATTGACATGGCTAATGAGGGTCACATATGAATCTAGGAATTTTTTTTTAATTCTACTACCAAGTGATTGCCATTGATGTAGAAATTGAGTCTATTCAAAATGTTCACAAATCATCACGTACCGCTTTGACATCCAACAATAATATTTCTTCTTTTTTTCATCATTTTTTTCATTTCATCAAAAAATAATATTTATTATTTTGAGCCAATTGACATACCTCAAAACTCATATATGCAAAGGAAACTACACTACACTTGTGTAGGCATAGATCCCTAAGCCTAGTTATATGCAAACTGAGGGTAACTTGGTGGATAGGAATAACAATGGTGATTGTAAACTCTAATCTCTTTGTGGGTGATGTGGGAGAGGTGGATATGGACTCTATTCTACCTCCTATGTGTTGAGTTTCATGCAAAATTAAATAATAAAACACAAAAAACGAATCCATTAGATATCTAAGCAAATTCTAATCACATCATTGGGTATATATATATATATATATATATATATATATATATATATATATATATATATATATCTTATCAGATAAGTCGTGCTCGCAACCACCAAATCTTATCTAATAAGATGAATAAAACGTCATCAAATCTTATCTAATAATGTGGCCAAGTATTATCCACTAAGATATTATCTAATAATGTGCTCCATTTAGTTTGAGCTTATGTGAAAATCTAAATAAATATTAGATTAATCATTAATCCAATAGTTTAAGATCCAATTAGATTAACCAATTAATCTAACAAGTTTAAAATCCAAAACTAATTTCAGATTTAAAACTTAGGCTCACTCTATTTTAGTTATATTAAAATAAAATAAACTCAAAAATTGATGTGTTCTCTATGTGTGATCCAATAGGTTCTCATAAATTTGACAGTGACTCTAAAATCACATTTTAAAGACATAAGCAATAAGTGACATCTAGTAATGTATCATGGCTACCCAAGTGACGAGAATGTCATAGATTTGACCTAATCTATATGTGACTATTTTATTGTATAACTTACTACTTTTGTCCAAATATCTAGATTGATTTACGAGACATCTATTATGTAATCCTCTTATCAATCTATATGTTTCTTGATCTCTAAGTAGACTTAACCAAATAAGTTGAATATCTACTTATTTGAGTATAATCATGCATTTTAGTAGTCCTACTTAATCAAGAGGTCCACAGATATCACTCCTATTATATAGAAGGGATAAATTCTATCTGCATCACTTAGATCCTTCTGCAGAACTTATTATATACACAATGAATGACTTTATAATCAACTTTGTTACAGGTGATGTTTGTCGATAATAAAATACGCAACTTCTTATGTAGGGAGCCGTAGTGACTTCAGGTCAAAAGATTGTTTATACACTAGTCACTATAAAAATATTTATGACATTCATATAATAATTCATGAAATATTCTCATGATTGGTGAATTTAGCACATATTCTCTAATATATACTCATATGTTAATTTAATATCTTATATTCATGACTTGTGAGATTAAATCATCAATTAACCTATATATTAGTCTCAATGTATTAACATCACTCTTGTATATTAATACTTGACTAGGAATAATTGAGAGTAGTATTCTATATAGTTTCTTATAATAAATTCAAATAATTGATATACTATATAATAAAATCTACCACTTTAGGATATTATTATATTAATTCAAATTTATAGAAATATAGTAAATATAATAAATACAAAATGTTGTCTATTGATAAATATAATACAAAATCTCATATCATCATCATTGACTAACAATATAATAGTTGATTTAGTAGACATCCATGTAAATGCGTCAGAGTAGAGAATGTAGGGGTACAACTTTGATTTGTGTAGAGACTTGAGAGTATCACCATGAACATGATGGAATTATCAGGGAGAAGATAATCTTCGATTCACAAAGTACCTAAAGAAGTACATAAGAATCCATCAATAAAGTGTAGTGTCTTTGTCTGAGCTGCATGCCGAGTATTGAAGTTTATTATTTATTTCTAGCCCTTAACATCAGTTTTTAATTTAAAAAAAGGAGAAAAAAAACCGCATAGCATTGAAGGAATGTTGGGAATGCTTTCTGACAGATTAACTATGAAGTTGTAATACCACTGTCGCTGTTCATTTAAACTTTCTTTGCTAATCTGAAATTGCCTCAACCAAAAGAACAAATCAGTAAGGATATTTTTGTTGACCTTTGGATTTAGTTCTTGTCTCAGGAGTCAAAACTCAGCTTCCAGGAATGCTGACAATCAGTAAGGATATTTTAAGTGGAATTCTGACAATCAGATTAATATTAGTTTTCTACTTGGTGCCAAGGAAAAAATTACTGAAGTTTATTACTCTTTCTCCTGAAGATCTGAAGCTAGAACATTCAGAGTAGAAAGTGCATCTAGAGATAGCCTTTTTCTAGAGTTCTTGTTGAGTGGAAACTGCAAAGGATCAAGGTTGCAGAAAGAACCACTTGGTGGTGGAAGCTCGTATCAACTTTCATGAGTTTCTCATGAATTTAATGTTTGCTGATTTCGTTGAATCACAAATAAAACCGAAGAGGAAGTCGATGTGATCAACATAAACTCAAACTTGATGGTCTATTTCGACAATTGCGACCTCTGCAGCAAACCGCGCAGAAACTGTCTTACCCTCTATCTGCAGCAGCAATACTACTTGATTTGCTTCCTCTGAAGCAGAAATATAACTTGACTTCACTACATGAACTCAATGATCAGTTTATACTTCAATAATGGCTTTCCATGTCTATGGCAAGTACTAACTCGACGGAGAGTTTATTTTTCGGATAAAATTTTTGTCCAAGGGTTCTTTGTTCTAAGATCTTACTTATTTTCTTTATCAAAAATTATTTATAAAAATAGAGGGTCTTCATTTACAGTGTGGCCAGCAACTTGTTTTGGTATTCTTACTTCTAATTTTATACAAATTTGATTTATTTATCTTTTATGGAATAGATGAAGATCTAAGAAAACCCATATCATGTAATTCTTATCTTTATTGTGTTTATGTTAATTCCATCACTCGACAGAAGAATTCGATAGTCAATTCTTTGGCACGAACTGAATTTGAGTGGAGCTTTTAATGGTTTATGTACAAATATATATAATTTTTTCAATGTACAGGAACTATTACATAGCTGAATAAACTTCTCCAGCAAAATGAAACTGGTTGTGGAGAAGAAATGACAACGTTAGCAAGGATGGAAATCTGCTTCCAAATCTACCTGCCTGAGACGCTCAGATCTTTATCATACATGCGCTGGATTTCCTCTCTGTATTCTGTCAACGACCAGTCGGAAATCACCGGCTTTAGCTCTACCAGATCACCCATCCTTAGCTCCTGGTTTAGGTCAATAACAGGTTGATTGTTCAGCCTTGGTTGCAGTTCTTCTTTCTCTGTGAATGTGTAGTTTGGCCAACGTATGTGAATTCCCCCAACTCGATCTAAAAGATTTGCGACTGTAGATTTCCCCGGGAGTTCATGTACAGTCATCTGAAACAAAAAGTACCAAAACTAGGAATTACTCCGGATAACACCCCCATAGATCTGAACCTGGTGATAGGAAGCAAAAAAAGCTAACCTTCTCATTTTCCAGAATGATGATGAAAACAGGCCCAGTGTAATTTCTCTGTTGAGTGTAAGAGTAGGGGCAGCTATGAGAATGCAAAGGAAAAGGGCATGGCGGCCTGATTGAATCAGCATCGCTGGAGGACGATGAATGGCTCATATTCAAAGTCTCGCATTGCCATGACACGACCCATCGAGCCCATTCCACCATTTGAAGAACAAAGGAAGAATGCTGGCAGTCACCTTCCTTGTATCTCCAGTGAGCAGCAATCCCAAACTCTGCCTGTAGATGCATCTCTTTAGTTCGAATCTGAACCTCGAGAGGAAGTGACTCTTGGCTTAGAACAACAGTATGCAGTGATCGGTACCTACAATAGTAAAAGTGAGAAAGAGAACCTAAGATGCAGGGAATGAAGTAAAAAACTACAATGATGTACCCATTGACTTTTGGATGGGCTACGTAGTCCTTGAAAGTTTCATCAACTTCAGGCCACAAGCCATGTACAATCTCTAGGGCTGCATAACAGTCTTCCTGTTTCTCAACTATCAAGCGTAGCCCGTGTATATCATGGATATCATCTAGTGTTTGATTCTTCCTAAAAAGATAAACCACCACATTCTAAGCGACATAATGCTTAATGTCAAAGAAGAGTTTCAGTTTAACATAGAAGATAAAAAAAATTACTTGAGCATTTTGGAGTAAATGCTGTACAAACTCTTGCATCTCCCTGTTAGAAATTGATAGCTAATGCCCTTGTCCTTGAGAGCTTTCTCTAGCTTCTCTATAGAGGAGGAAATCATATCTTCATCGAAGGATCTAACAAGTTTGGAAGACAACTGTTTGTAATGCTCTGGGTATAAATGTTTAAAGCACACATTTTCAAGCTGCTCCTTCCAACTAAAGATTCCCAACCGGTTGGCTAATGGAACAAAAATCATTAGAGTTTCCTTTGCAAATCTTTGTTGTTTAATCATAGGCAAGGCATCCAATGTCATCATGTTGTGCAAACGATCAGCCAACTTTATAAGAACTGCTCTGGCATCTGTCATTGCGAGAAGCATTATGTGTAATCTGTCAGCTTCAGCTTTTCGGCTTGCAGTGTTGTTCAGTCGAGCAAATTTACTCAAGAGACTCATTTTTGAGACCTGAAATTTGAAAACATGATCGCACACAGCATTTAGAATTCATCTTGATGATGCTTTATGTACCACATAATGTGTCTGAGAATTCCAACAAAATGTTCATTTCTCCATATATATATATATATATATATATATATATATATATATATATATATATATATATGTCATGATCATGATCATATTAAAATAACAGTTAGTGGGGTATGAAGAAGTTCTTCAACTCTATTAATAAACCTTGCCATGAGTTAAAATGACATTCAAACCATGAGGTAAGAAGAAATTCTTAAACTCTATGAATCATCCTGAGACCAGAATGTTGGATTACTTAAAATTTTGGTGGTCCAATGGAATATTCAACAAGAATTATCCAAAGGAAAACTACAAATGCAGCATTTCTTCAAATCATCAAGTGCAATTTTCTTTTCAGATTCGGATATCCATTGTACTAAACCTAAATGCACACTAGAAAAAATAAATTTCTGAAAATTGATTTCAAGATAAAATTCTGTTTAAATCACTACCATCCTCCATCTCTATTCGTTACACTGTCCTGTATGGTAAGATTTCATGTTAGCATTGCTATAAATAAGCTTGGTGAGTGGTATGCTGTAAACCACCCAAAAAGTTTAAAACACTGAATCAATGCCTTTCACACTAATCTGGATAACTGGAATATGCATACAACCTATTAAACAGTTCTAGAAGTACAAAGACCATTCAGTAGCTTATGCGCCTTGTGAGCTACTGTTGAAGATTTACCATGCACATATAACATTGGTGGTTAGGACAGTGTTCTCATTTCTCGTTAACTCAAAATGTTGTAACTTACCAGAAGAGCTACAAAGTCAGTGAGGACAACAAGATACAATCCATTATGATGTGCATGCGCCTAAAGCAATTTCTACATGAATCAAAATATCAGGAAGATGTTTCGTCAGCGACAAACTGACTAGACTTTGAGCATGAAATGCTTCAATTGTATCACTCTAGGCATCAAGGCACTGTTTTCCCTTGCACCTAAAGATATTATATATATATATGTAAAGCAGATTAGATGAGTAGAACAATTGGATGCCCTATTTTCATACAAGAATTAATCAATGAAATATCATGTGAGATAAGAATACCCCTTGAACAAGATCAGCAAGGCCAGCTTCAAACTCTTGAAGAATATAATCATATGTCATAAAAGAATCATCCACTGAATCATGCAACAGCCCTGCAGCAACGACTGTGGCATCAGCACCAATCTTTGCAAGTAGCACAGCTGTCTCCACACAATGTTGTAGGTAAGGATCTCCACTCGCCCGCATCTGATTACGAAAAGAAAATTATTTTCCGTCAACAAGCATTCAGTAATACATGAGAAAGCAATATGTCGAACAACACACAAAGAATGCAGTTTATCAAGCATTTCTTGGAACAGTTTCTCCTAGTTGGTAGTGATCATGATCATGAACATGAGCAAATTACCTGGCCTTTGTGAGCTTTCTCGGCTTCATAGAAAGCCTTCACAACAAACTCATCATAGAAAATCTTGTGCCTCGACTGGGCTCCAACAAGGAGATCGTGTGCATATGGTTCAGAGTTTGCCCGTGCTTTGCTGGAATCTTCTTCTAAATCAAATGGGAGATCTTCCATATTTACACTGCCACCACCCCCTGGAGCTGGAAGGCTGTAAGAATCACAATCCAAGTAAGAGCCCAGGGCATGCCCAATGAATCCATTCAGTAACTTGTCTCTTCCAACTCTCGAATCGGTAGTTCTATTCAAGTCCCGAGGGATTCTGTGCAAAGGTGGGCTCCTGGAAGAAGATGAAACGGAGCCATGAAAGACGGCAATGGGGCTGGGCTCTCTGTATTTGAGCGAAGGAGAATAGGTTGAGTAGGAAAAGGAGCTCCCGAACTCGTCTGACCGGTCAAGCCGTGGCGGAGAGACCTCATCGTTCAAGCTTGAACCAGCGGCGGTGGGCAAGAGTCGGGCCAACGGCGAGGAGAAAAGGTACGAGAGACCACCGTGGATCGGCTTACGGCTGGAAGAGGCAGAAGACGCTGCAGTATTACTGCATGAGGAGAATCTTGCATTCTGATCATACTCAGACGAGCAATGCGACAGGCGGGAGCTCAAGCAAAGGCCGCCAGGAGCGACAGCAGGAATCGCGACCGCAGGCACCGACATCAAGGAGACTAGCAGTCAAATTCCCAAATTTACAACCGGAGGAGGGGGGAAAAAGGCACCTTTTTAGAGGAATCAAACTTCAAGAACAAGATCACGAACAACAGTGAAAGTCAAACAATTGCAGATACAACAAGAACAGATTTTTCCAACCCTAGTACCAAAAGGAGGTGCCTTTGGGCAAGAACAACAAGAAGCCAGGAATTTAGAAACCGTTAAACTTGGGATCTCGGTCCAAATCCCTGGCCAAGGCAATAAGCCGAAAGGGAACGCCTTTCTTTCTGCAAACGTTAGCAGATCAAATAAGAAACAGAACGACGAAAATAACATGAAAAATTTATGAAAAAACAGAGAGAGAAAGCGGATCACGGCAAAGGGAGAACAGAAATAGAATAGGACGAATTAGGTGCTAAATCCCTTGCCAACAAAATTCCTAGACGAGGCGTGGAAGAAATATGAAGAAGGAAAAGAAAATGCAGCACGCTTTCGCTGTCCTCTTATGCGGTGGTTTACGACTGCGCAATTATTAGCAGAAAAATGGGGTAAAAAAAAATAGTGAGAAAGGAGAGAAGGTGCGATTACTTCGCGGGGTGGCAAAAAGAGCCGCAAATGGATACGGATCGGAATCTAGACGAGGATTGAAAGACGTGCTGTGCGCAACCAGTTTAACCTTCCGTTTTCTGGATATCCTATCGTTCGTGACTCCGGCGACAATTTTTTTTTTTTTTTTTGAAATTGTCAGGATAACGATGTTCAAATCTTCAATGCAATAAGTAAAAAATGCCATGAGTCGGATATGACGAAGGTATATATCCAACTTTAATGATTTTTTTATATGAGAAACAAACACGTGGAAATTGTAGATGATGGATATTGAATGCCTATCAATATTTTTCTTTTATTTAACGTTAGATATATTGTTATTTCGATTTGGAGGATTATTTACGTATCTAACGTTAAATAAAAATACGGTGATTTGTCGAATAACTTAGCTAGTTTTGTATAGAACAAATTATACTTCATTGGAAAAAAAAACTCTCAACTATTTTATTTTTTTCTCCAAATAAAATATAATCTCCTATTGAGCTTAGTCTAGAAGTCTATGAATGTTATGTGAGATAAGGCTGCCACCGTGACAAAAAAGTATCTTCATAGCACTAGAAAAGATGTGTGGATTGTTGATATCATCTTTTTCATCCTCATAGTTCCTCTTATTATAACAGTCTACCCTTCTCGTCGTCCCCATCACCTCATGTCATCGAAGTGAGAAAAGAAATGAGATGGTTATAGTCTATCTCATGCTTAGGTGGTAATAATAATTCTTGTTTAACATAGTGCATTAAATTTGATGAGTTAAAAATATTTCGATGTTCTTTTCTATTTGAATCTTAGATTTCATTGCAGAGAACTTTCTATGAATCTCTTAAAATTGACTGAAAATTATAAATGATCTCTTAATTGATTTGTTCTAAGACTATAGTTTTAAGTTGACTTAACCATTTTCATATAACAATTGGTTTGCTAAATTTTTTTTATCATTTTGATAAGATCTTTTAGTATCGTAACTTTGACTTTCTAACTAATTACTTGAACTGGATTGATTTTCTTATCATATACAAAAGTTGTAAGTCCGCGTTAAGCTGGCTAGAGGGGGGAAGGGGTAAATAACATACAAGTGAAATTCAAACTTCTGTTGCTTCTAAGCTTAGTAAGGAACATACGCTAGTTTAATAAAATAAAAGCATAAACACAATAAAGAAGAGGCACAAAGAATTTACTTGATTATAATTAGAGATGTTGCTAATCTAAGATAGTGGAAGCTCACTAAAATTCTCTTTTGATGTAAGCGAAGAAGCCTCCTACAGAATTTGAAGGACGAACACTAAAATAGGAAATGAAATCAATTACAATGTGTTTGTTGTTGCTAACTTCAAAGATCAAAGCTCTATTTAAAGCACACTGGTCGAAATTAGCTATTTGCTGATGTAGTGCATTTCGGATACCTAAACCTAATCCGGATGACTGGACATGGTTTCTTCAATCCACTCTGCAACGACTTTCTGATAAGCTTCTTATAGTTACATGGGCGCTGAACCGGTCCTCGTGTCTGGATGTTGTTGACGTGAACTCTGAAGTCGATCCTCGCCGCAACAGTTCGAATAGGCGCCTGACTTGCCTCAAGCTGATCCGAGTGCCTGGACCTGTTCCAGGCACCTGGACTCAGGGCACCTAGACTCTGGGCGCTTGAACCTGGTTCAGGTGCTTGGACAGAGTCAACTTCAAGTTGACTTGTCCAACTGCTTCTTCGACCGCTTAGGTGATATTCCAACCATCCAAAGTTGAGCTCATCCGAACTGAACTCCAACCTTCTCCTCGAGTAGTCTTCCTCCCTCGGAAGCGCCATGAGCGTCTTTGTCATCCGCCGAAATTCTCTTCATCTCATCCCTCGGATGCACTGAACATGTTGACTCAATTTCCGTGCCATCATTCTCACTATCTATGTCTTCCGCTTGACTTCTTGTACTCCTAAGTCTCTATGCACTCAGACACAATACATCAAATACACAGAGTCTAACTTAACTTGGTTAATCACATCAAAACTAAACTAGGATATTTACAGTCTCCTTTTTTTTTAATGTGCATCAACCCAAGTTAAGTTAGGATAAAAAATAAACAATAAAATAATTTAAATAAGTTAATTTGGCAATCAATTCCCCCTTAACTTAATTCCTAATTTCTCTCCCTTTAATCACATCAAAAACATGTTATGGAAAATTAAAAAATAGTTAGAAACATATTTAAACTATTTTTAGGAGTTTAAAATAGAATTGTAAGTCACATGTATTTTTACCAAAATTATTCTCTATTTTGATAAAAATAATTTAAAAATTATTTTTATGTTTTAAAAAACACTGAAAATTTTTCTAGTGGTCTAATAGAAAGTATTGCATTAGGAAAAAATAATTTACGAAAAATATTTTTTTATTTTAACCAAAATAAATATTTTAATAAAAAAATAATTAATTTTAAATTTAAGTGTTTAAAAATAGAATTCGTCATCTAAAAATCTTGATATTTTTTTTCAACATTCAAAATATAACTATCCTTAGCTTAAAAATAAGGTTTTACAAAATTTATCACTGAAAAAAATTTAATTTTAAATTTAATTTTTTGATTAAAAATTCATAAAAATCAGATAAATACCTAAAAATCTCAAAAAAAAAAAAGTATTCTAACCGATAATCTATTTGTGCATCACTTAAAAAAAAAATTCAATAGTAAATATGAACAATAGGTATATAAAATAATTAATTATACCACAATATCTTAATAATTAATGCAAATTCAATTTAAGCATGCATATAAAAATAATTTACCAGTTTAGAATTGATTTAGAAATCCAATATAGATTTTTATTTACTGGATTAATCAAATATTTTCTTAAAATATATTTTCATGTCACTTTTCTAATTTAGCCTTATAAAATCTAAAATATCAATTAAGCCCTTGAAAATTTCTAAAATTATGAAATTTGAATATGTATAATTCTTTTCTCATATTTTTATTTGATTCTTTAATTTGTCATTTTCAACTTTCAGTCTATCATAATTTTCTAATAAGCATGTTTTTACTAAGGTAACATTTAATTCGTAATTCAGAATTTACGATGAATCTAATATTCATCCCAATTTTGGGATGAATCACAGAATTCATCGCAAATTCTGAGATGAATCCAGGATTCATCCTAGAATTAAAAAAAAAAGAAAAAGAAAAAGAACACATAATCAGAAACCCTAAATATAGACCTAGAGATATCAAAATTTCATAAAATAAGTTTTCATATGTTCTTATTATTCTATTGATTAATAAAATGCCCTCATCCAAAATTTTGACCCTATATATCGAGTGTAGTAAATTTTTTTAACATGAATTCGTGTTAAAAAATTCACTACACTCAATATATTATGTCAAAATTATATTTGAGAGCATTTTTATGATCAGGAGAATAACACAAACCCATAAAAATTAATTTCATGTTATTTCAAATTCTCTAAATCCTTTTTTAAAATTTAATATTTATTTATTTTTCTAAGAGAATACAGTTTTTATCACTTTGGATGAAATTTTCTTCCGTCCCAAAATTTGGGACCAGTTGTGTTTTCTTCTCAAAATTTGAGAGTTAACCTAATATCTCTGTTGGAAAATTGATTTGATGACCATTAGGGATAAGACGGCTATTTCACGAGTAGATCGTCATAAACCAATTTCTCGAGTGAATGAGAAATTAATGTTTAATGAAGGGTTGCTCCGATTTGATCGGATAGAAATTTGATTCGCATACGAGTTGCATTCATAGATGAATGCTAACTCGAGTATGTGAAACCATTGAGGGGTATGAAATTATAATTAATTTCATTGATTAATTTATTGATTGATTAAAAGATTAATCATTGTGATATTAATTAATTGATTAATTAATATTTATAATAGATTAAGTAAATAGTTAATCATATTAATCAATTAAATTAATAATGATGGAAAGGTTTAAGTGAAAAGGTTTAAGGGAAAAGACACATCTCATATCCTTTCACCTCTTGGGAGTAACCCTTCATCCCTATAAAATAAACCTCATTCCTTCCACTTAATTCACATCAGATTCTCAAGTTGTGAATTCTCTTAGCTCTTGGGTTCTATTCACTCTCTCCTCTCTAAAGAGTTTTAAGGCTTCGAAAATTCGACAGAGCTCGAAATTTAGCGTGCTCCTATTTCGAGACGCAAGTCGTTGAATCTTGGGGGACAATTGCGAATAAACTGTAAGCACCTAGGCGGTCCAATATCATCTTAAGGAAAGAATGCCTAGCCTTCACCTTGACCTTAATACTCTTATCCTTGGGGATAAGTTTACCCAAAGGGGTTGTGCTGATATTCGAAGGGATAACTCGACGACCGATGAAATTAGGTCGGTAGAGACGATACCAAGAAAGGTATGTATCTTACTCGAAGGGGTACTTCGATAATCGAAAGGGGATGTTGAGAGTATAAATGGGACAAGGTCCACATCGCCATACCAAGCTCCACCGGTTAGAGTTATTGACTCATCGTCGAGATGCCTAACCGGACCCAACTGTTGAATCTCAATTCCGAAGATCAACATACCTAGATTTTCCTTAGTGAAAAATATCCAACAATCTTAAGACGATATTGGTGGTTATGGCAACTGTGGGTCCCACTCATACTGGAGAGAAATTAGAGAAATTCTCCTTAATCGTCTTCAAGCGATAATAGTAAAAGACACTGTATTACTTGAAAAAAAATGTATCTTTTAAGGTTACTATCAAAAAATATCCTAGTGCATCTAAAAGTGAAGCTCCAGTAATGTGAGAGTTACTCATAAGGAAAAATAGAATTTTCATATGTGAGAATCATGCCTTAAAAGGATAGACAACAAAATTATACCATGGGTATAATTTTGGTCAAGGCTTTGTGGGGGTCATTTGACTAAAGTCACAAAGATGAGGATAGTGAGTTCAAACTATCCAAAAATGAGGGCTAATGAAGGTCTTTAGATAGAAGATCTATCTCACTTAGTAAAAAGCTAGACTTGAGTCTTACTCAATAAGATATAAGTGGAGGTCAAAATAGATGAGTTAGAAGGATTGCATTACATGTGTTGTAAATGACTAAGAATTAAGTCAAGTGTCTCACGAAGAATATATGCAATCATGGTAAGCGCTCCAATCAAATGACTACAACTATGACTCGATAAGATTGGAAGATCAAGAGATATATACTTCTAGAGTTGAGTATCTCTCGAAGAGTAATACAATCTTGGTCAGCACTCCAATCAGACAACCACAGCATTAGCTCGATAAGATTGGAAGACCAAGGGATGTATACTTCCTGAGTTGAGTATATCTAGAAAAGTAATACAATCTTGGTCAGCACTCCAATCAAACTACCGCATCTTTGAATCAATGAGATTGGAAAACCAAGGGATGTATACTTCTTGAGTCGAGTATCTCTCGAAGAGTAATACAATCCTAGTCAGCACTCCAGTCAGACGACCATAGCTTTGGCTCAATGAGATTAGAATACCAAATAATTAATGAGTTTGATTTAAAGAAAAATTGAAGAGCACAATTTCAATAGTATTTTTTGCGTATGTTTTAATTTTGAATGTATTAAATAGATACTATTGTTCTATAGTTTTGAAAAAATAATAATCAATTTTGTATTTATATTTTTGAATTAATTAATTTATTATATCTCGACGATTAGCCCCAGGTAAATTTAGATTCTGACTACGCCCCTATCAATTGATATTACAATAATATAAAGGAATGTTATAACACCCAATGCTTTGAACAGTTCAAATGATTGAACGCATAGTTTGCAAAATCGCGATCCGGATCGTAGGATCGTACGATCCTATGATCCGGAAACCCAAAATCGATCCAGGATCGTGCAGAATCATTTTTGCAGTAGGATCGCAGCAGGATCAGAACAGAATCGGTAGGATCGGAGCTGAATCGGAGCAGGATCGATGGAAGCTTTGAGAGGTCGTAACTTTTGACTCGGATTGAACCACGGGGCCTATAATATATCAAATCAAAGCTCGTTCAGAGATCTTTAATAAATTTCAAAGTTTATTCTTAACTATCCTATTTTAAACCAAAAAAATATTATTTAAATCCTTTTTGAATGTCTAGAAGATTTTATCTTTTTTTTTATTATCTTTTTTTTCATTTTAAATTATTTAAACATATGTTTAATTATTTTTGAGTTAGTTTTTTTTATCAATAATTTTCTGTCATTTCTTTCCCCTAAAATAATGAGTTTTTGGATGCCTATTGTCTAGTATTGTATGATATCAACCAATCTTTAGAAGATTATTTCCGGCGTTCATATTTTAATCAAAGGATTCAATAGGTTTTGTTATATACGTCAATGCTTTGTTGACATTTAAATTGGATTATCTTATAAACCAAGGAAATATTTTCGACATTGAATGTGTTGTTATTATTGTGCTAATAGAAATCTTATATTTTTCATTTTATGATATGAAAATATAAATATTATTACTATGCGAGAATGATAGTTGAATTATAAGTTAATTTAAATTTTACATGTAGTAATGTAATTTGAGGTATTGAGTGTACATGATTGCATATATATACAAAATTAGTTAGTTATTTATATGTAAATGAGTTTTTTTAGGTATTTTTTCTAATTATTAATCATATATGATAAGATTTGAAGGATTTTTGGTAGGTTCGTACGATTCTACGATCTGATCCTGACCGATCCGATCCCGAGCCTAAATCAATTCTGCGTAGGATCGCGATTCTGCAAACTATGATCGAACGTGTTCAACAGATGTTTTTTATATAAATTAATAAATTTAAAAATTATATATTATAAATCAAATATATAGCAATATATATTTTGTGAATTAAATTGGGCCAGTGGAACTCACATTAATGAATATTAATGCTAAAATAAATATAAGAGAATGTAAGTATTAATATAATTTGTATATGACATGTAGATCCATACTTTTGATAAGGTGGTAGATGTTATAACATCCACTAATATTGATGCTCATATTCGATCATATGAGGATCAATACTAGGGGTGTAAACTAACTGAATCAAGTCGAATATACAAAAAAAATCTAAGACTCGAATTCAACTCGAAATAGATATATTCGAGTTCGAGCTCAATTCACAGCTCAAAAAATTCAAAATTTTTTATTCGAGTTCGGTTTGAATTAGTACTCGAGTTCGAGTTCGACTCGAAAGATTCGAACATATTCATGAACTATTCGAATTATTTTTCGAAAATAGCTACTCAAAAGACTCGAAATTTATTTATTTAATATATATTTAACTTATATTAATAAAATATTAATGCTCGCAAGCGGCTCGTGAACTATCAAACAATATAATTTGGGCTCGAGTTCAATTCGAAAAAAAGTTCAAACATGTTCGAGTTTGGCTCGAATTCAATAAATTCAAATATGAATCAAATATTTTTCGAACTGGCTCAAAAAGTTCACGAGCTGGCTTTATTCGTTTGCACCCCTAATCAATACAAACAAGGCCACGCGCTCAAATAGATCTATAGGTAAAATAAATAAATAAATAAATAAATAAATAAATATCCCTTTTTATTGAAATTGTTAAAGGGAATAAAGCTATAAATAAATTGAGCCGAATGAAATTTCACATCGTTTAAATTTATTTGATAAAGTAATCGAATTAAGTTGAGTCGAGATTAAAATAAATTAAATTATTAAAATAATTGTTCAATTTTGACTTGATTTTTTTTATAAACTTAAGCTCGGTTTAAACTTAGTTTAAATTTAGTTCGTTTAAAATTTAAAGTTTTATTAATTAACATAGTACATAACATTGTTCATGAATATTGTTCATGAATATTATTCATTGATCTCGTCCGAAAACTATATAGATGAGCAATCGACGAGGGAGCAAGAATGTTGATAGAGAAAAGACTTCGCGTTATGAACTATGGACATGAAGCTAGGAGCATTCCTAATGGGAACTCCCATTGTGGACATAACAGGAGGGAAGGAGCTCCCTATTTTCGAGAAGAAGCGGCTCCTAGTCTTCATTCCTTTTTATTTTTATTAAAATAATTGTTTTAATTTAAATTTGAAAAGTTAATAAATTTTTTATTTTTAGGTCTTCAATTTCAAATAATGTAATTTATTTTTTAATTATTAATATTATCTATTAATAATTTATGAATTTAAATTTTATTTATATATTAAATAAAATATAATGAAAAATCCGGAAAAAGTTGATTAAAGGTTTTTTTTAATAGTGAAAAAATAGGTAAAGCATTTTATTTTAACGCGGTGCATATATGATAACAAAAGGGTTCATGGAGAAGTTCCAGACTGGATGCCTTACGAGCTACAAGCCAACGGAAATATTACAGTGAAAACCAGGAAGATCGGGGTATTTGATCTGGCCATGTCAATAACATAAAACAAGCAGGAGTCGGTTTCAGTCAGCGTCGTTCTTCTTTACCACCCTCAATTAGACACATAATTCTACCATGCGGTACTGGAATCGATCTATGCGTTGAGATCCAATTTGTGTGGCTGGTGTGACTCTCCCTCTATATAACCGTTGCCCTTCACCCAATCCAACCCAACAAATTACAATTACTCTGCCTCTCTCTCTCTCTCTCTCTCGCAGCAGATCTTACCCGCCGGCGAGAGGTAATCGAAGAAGTCGATCTGAAGGAAGGAGCGAGATCGAGGGAGATGGGGGACGCATATTGTTCGGACTGCAAGCGGAATACGGAGGTTGTGTTCGACCATTCGGCGGGGGACATGGTGTGCTCCGAGTGCGGGCTGGTGCTGGAGTCGCATTCCATCGACGAGACCTCCGAGTGGCGGACCTTCGCAAACGAGTCCGGCGACAATGACCCGGTTCGTGTTGGCGGACCTTCCAACCCCCTCCTGACCGACGGCGGTCTCTCCACCGTCATCTCCAAGCCCAACGGCGTGCAGGGCGATTTCCTCTCCTCATCGCTGGGACGGTGGCAAAACCGAGGGTCCAACCCTGATCGGAACCTCATTAATGCTTTCAAGGGCATCGCGTCCATGGCGGACAGGTTATTTCTCCTCTTCTGCGGTTATGATTGTGTACTTTCACCAATGCCTGCACAATACTTTCCCACGATTTCGTAATATAGGTATCCTTCACAGGAGAAATAATGTGCTCTAAATAGAGAAGATTTTTCCATATTTTTTTCCCTACTACCAATACGGAGTTAGGTTGTTTCTTCACTCTTGAAGGTAACGGTGCCAAATCTCGGGTGAGGAAAGATCCTTTGGTTATAGGATAATCTGATGCTCCTGATGGTCAAGTTTTTAAGGCCTCTCAATAAAACTAAAATTGGATCTTTACATAGATTGCTCAGGGGGCTTTAGATTTTTTTTCTTCTTTCTTGTCCTTCTCTGGTATAAACTTGACTTTTCAGGAGAAACCCTTTCTCTTTTGGGGGTGTTCCTAACTTGCTATATCATTTTTGGATAATCTAGAAAGGAATTGTATTACATGAATAACTGATAACAATTAGAAGGGCATCAAGGAAGGCCTCAGTTTTATGGCCGGTAATGGGCTTGTCTGCATAATTCTATGATGCTAGATAGGTAGATCGTTGAGTTTCATAAAGTTTTTGAATCAGAAAACTTGGGAGAATCTAAAGGAAAGACTATGTTTGGTTATCATCTCTAAAAGCAAAAATCCATTTTCATCATCTCTTGATAACAACATTGTGAATTCTGTAAGTCCAATAAGAAGCTAATGCTTGATAATATATGCATATTGTCATAACCTACCCAACTTTGCCTAAGAGAGATTCTTGTTCCACCCATTGGCCCATTCTCTTGGCTCGTAATCTTTGCCCATGACCTTTCTTTTAGAATATTTCTTAAGATCATTCTAAATATGTCTATAAAATCTTTTTATCATGAAAATATATAGATATTTTGTTGGATAATATTATATTTCTGGACATGTAGTGTACATCATTGGATCAAATTGATCCCAATTGTCTTGTTTGAGGAGGATGCATATAAATAGCTCCCTTTCCTTCACTTGTAGATAATCCTCAAGAATAATAAGTATTCTTTACTTATTAATCTCTCTTATCTCACTTGTATGGGTCTCCAACAAGTTAGGCTTATTTAGCAACTTTTCGAGGACAAGTTATTAGTGTCAGAGGTGAGTGGTGCTAAAATTAAGCTTGTGATAGTTGATATCATAGCCAAGTTCCCACCATTCAACATTAAAGGATTATGGGTGTTATCACCAAGAAGAACATTCTTGATTGCAAAATGTTTACCATGTGGAATAGCAAGCTGTCACTCGGGAGCTCGCCGAATTGAAGGCATTTGTGAAGAAAAGAGTTGTGGGACTTACGGGCTAAAATGGAGGCACACAAACATGAGAAGAGTCATAGGTACACATGTGGGGCTAGCTCAAGGTGTTCAAGTCCTAACAATCTCAACTATATTTCATCACCATCAATAACCATCTACAAGGCTGTCTACGATGTCTAGGAGGTTGATAATTTCTTGAATAACCTTTAGAGGTTTTTCAACTCTAAGGGCATACAAGGTGATTCTTTGAGAATCAATGGTGCATTCATCTACTTATAAGATATTGTGCACATGTGGTGGCATTGTAAGTTTGGTGACCAAATTGAGTTAGAGACAAGTACTAGGATATATTTGTCCCTCTAAAACTCCCTTTGATGCCCCACTATTGTTTCAAAAGAAATATGAGTCTCTCCACATGTGCATTAACTATTGAGCACTTAACAGGATCACTATCTAGAAACAAGAATCTCATCCTTTTGATAGCTAATTTTTTTAATTAGTTAGGGATAGCTCAATACTTCTCCAAACTAGATTTATGGTTAGGATCCTATTAAGTGTGGATTGCAACAAGGGACAAACCTAAAGGCAATCTCGACCTCTTTGTTGTAGTCTACTTGGAGGACATTGTAGTATATAGCACAACCTTTGAAGACAATGTGCAACATCTTAAGTAATTCTTCAAAGTGCCACGTGACAATGTGTTGTATGCCAAGAGGGAGAAATGCTCATTTGCTGGATAAGAAGTGAAGTTCTTTGGCCATAGAATCTGCAATGAGAAGCTTCTAATGGATTAAGCCAAGGTTAAAGCCATTTAAGACTGATAACCATATACCAAGGTTATAGAGCTGAGATCATTCTTTAGGTTGGCAGACTGTGTCAACATTTCATCAAGTGCTTTTCTATCAAAGTCACACCCGTGACTGATCTTCTCAAGAAGAAACTCTTGTGACAATAGACAAAGTGGTGCCACTAAGCTTTTGAGGAATTGAAGAAGGTTATCATGGAGGAACTAATGTTGCTATTGCTCGACCATACCAAGTCATTTGAGGTACACACCGATGTTTTGTTATTTGGTGGTGTACTTATGAAAGGGATACCCCATTGTCTTTCAAAGCCTAAAGTTGAATGGAATCGAGAGGAGCTACACAGTGCAAGTGAAGGAAATGACTAGTGTTATACTTTGCTTTCTAACATGATGCCATCACTTTATGAGTTCTCACTTCATCATCTTGATAGATAACATTGCCACACTTTATTTTTAGACTTAAAAGAAACTTGTCCCAACCAAGTTCGATGGCAAGATTTCTTAGCAGAGTTACCAACTCAAGTACAAGCTTGAGAAGAAGATGAAGCAATAAGCAGAGATGCAAAGCGACGACATGTAGAGTTCAACGAAGGTGACATGGTACTTGTGAAACTCCTACCTTAGTAGTTCAAGTTATTACAGAAAGTGTACAAGGGGTTGGTAAGAAGATATGAAGGTTCCTCCTTCCTAATCATCAAATGTGTGGGCAAGATATTTTACTAAGTCCAACTTTTGCTAAAGCTCAAGTCCATGTGAGCATTCTCAAGCCTTATCTATGACCCAAGTAGGAATAATTAGTCCCAATCATGCACCAACAATTGTTGTCACTTGCTTCAATAAAGATGTGGAGACTTGAGAATTGGATCATTTGAAGGAAAAGGAATCCAAACTACATCGAATATTTGATAAAGTGGAAGAATCCACTGAATATTAAGATGAATTGGGAATGAGAGAATGTCTTTTGTCAATTCACCAAGCATATCAAGCGCCACAAGAAAGAGAATGCATCAAGGATGTTGCGAGCTTGGGTGAGGTAAAATGTCATAACCCACCTAATTTTAAGCCGAGGAGACATTCTTAGTCCACCCTTTGACACTCTCTTGGCTTATGGTCTTAACCCATGACCTTCTTCTAGAATATTTCATAAGATCATTCTACATATTTCTATAGAATCTTTCATCATGAAAATATCTAGATATTTTGTTGAATACTTTACATATTTCTTGCTAATGTCAAGGTTCAAAATCTTAAGCTATGTCAAAGTTTTGATATTTGATTGAACCCTACTTTTTGGTATTGTGCCGATGTTCCGATACATGCTGTTGGTGATAGATTGGCGGTTAAAGGAGGAAAAATTTGAAGCATAGGAAGGTGACATTATATGTGCTGAGTGGTATTGAGGTTCCGTAATGTATGGAAATGATATGTTTCGACTATTCTGCACAATATGATACAATATTTTAAATCATGGATAATGTAACCATCTATTTAGGAGGAGGATGCCTATAAATAGAACCCCTTTCTTTCACTTATTAATCATCCTTAATAATAAGCACTTTTTACTTACAAAGTTCTCTCAACCTCTCTTAGCTTCTCTTGTGTGAATTTTCAGTGAGTTAGACTTAGCAACTTTCTGAATTTCCAGGGATAAGTTGTGTAAATGATGGATGGGCAAGTGGTGCTAAAACTAAACCCATGACAATATGTAGTGTTCAACAACCACAATAACTTAATTTTCAGAGAAAATGTCTTAGTGAACATTTGCATTTGTATATATATAGGCATAGTGGTTCCCTCTTTGCCTACCTCAAAACTAAGTATACACCCTTTTGGTGGATTTATTTAGGTACTTGAAATGAAATGCTTGGGATGATGCAATTTGTTCTACAACTACCTTTTGTTCTCATATTGCAGATAGAGTGTAGAGACTTTCACTTCTGAAATTGCGGATACAGTGGCAGTTTAGCAACTAAATGCACTGATAATATTTGAAACTTCATTAGCTTGGAAATGATAACTAATGCAAGTTTTAATATTATCTTTTCCAGGTTGAACCTTGTGGCCACTATAAAGGTACATAATTTCCTTACATTGTTTTTTTTTTGTTATTATTTTTTTTTTTTGAAAATAACAGGATCTTGCTGTATTAAATTTTTGAATCATGATATAGGAGAAAATAGTTGAAAGTTTTTAGTCTTCCAAGTTTTTCAAACTTTAGTAATGGATGTGGATGACATCAACTTATCAAGTTTTTTTTAGGGGCCTTCATTCTTGTGTTGATTTCATGGCCGAGTACAATTCCTAGATGTTTTCGCTTAATTTATGAGTTATCATTCATTTTATATGATCATATTGGCACACTGCAGGTTTTTGATATTCTACTTCTTAGTTATATTGAAAGAAACTCAATGCTATATAACTATCCCCTGAAATGTGTTCTACATACCCCACCAGCAAGGCATTTTCTTTAGAGCTTCACAACTTATGCACCATCTATTACTAATGACTCGGACACTAGATATTGAAATTCAAAAACACAAGCCAAGGTGCCTATGTTTGTGATGCTTTATCAGTAAAAAAATAGTGAAACCATGATCTACATAATATGTTTCTTTTGATAACACACAATATGATCTACAGAATTAAATGTTCAATTTTTTTTGTATTCTTTGTTGCCCATTATATAATATTGGCAATGTTTAACTCTTAGCATGTCCAACATCAATTATTACTTTTCTCAATAAGTTAAAATATCAATTTACACAGTTGTTTGTAAAAGGTATTGTTCCTCTGCCATTTTTTTTTGTCATTTCAAGGATCGTGCCAATGAGATATTTAAGAAAGTTGAAGACCTAAAATCTGTTAGAGGACGAAATCAAGATGCAATTTTAGCTGCCTGTCTATATATTGCTTGTCGGCAAGAGGACAAACCTCGCACTGTTAAGGGTATGTGGTCTTTCTATAATTTCTTTATCCATTTCGGTCGCTTCACCAGCACACATTGCTGATATGTATTTTTAAATTCAATTAGAAATTTGTTCTGTTGCCAATGGAGCTACAAAGAAGGAAATAGGACGTGCAAAGGAGTTCATTGTAAAACAGCTTGAAGTTGAGATGGGACAATCTATGGAGATGGGTACAATTCATGCAGGAGATTTCTTGGTTAGTTTGAGCATATCTGCTTATATATATATGTTGTGTATTGCTTGTCTGTTTTTTCTTTTCTTTTTACAAACTGATAACACTGGGTCGACAATTTGTATTATATTGTATTGTAGAGACGGTTTTGCTCCCATCTTGGTATGCCAAATCAGATAGTTAAAGCAGCTCAAGAAGCAGTTCAAAAATCAGAGGAACTTGACATAAGGTATACTTTGAGAATGGCTTGTTAGAGCTGAATTGCTTGCATACTTTTGAAAAGTTAGTTAGGTTGGTAGATGCTTGCATTTACAGTGAGGGACTGCGCTTCCTGTTGGTATGCTTTGCTGGGTTATTGACTCCATGTTTCTATAGAGTGAACTTTTATGGTTGAATTGCTATGAACACAGGAAACAAAACTTTAGAAAAATATTTTTAGGAATTTTTTTGGAGAAGAAAATATCCAAGAATAATTAAAAGAAAATTTTGGCAGTACTAAAGAACTTGCTAACCAAACATGAGTTTTGTTTTTTCCCACTAAATCCTGAAACACAACTCAAACTCTAACGCTTTCATCCTCTAGAAAGTGTTGCAGAACTGTATCTTATTTGAGGAACAAGTTAAAGGTCTGACTAAATGTTGGTATAGCTGGGCATGGAGAACTGTTTATCATTGATTAGTGAATGTTATCCCAGGTTAATGTTCTCCTTTAACATTTTAACTTTGCAAATTGTGCAGGAGGAGCCCGATTTCAATTGCAGCTGCTATTATCTATATGATAACTCAGCTATATGATGACAAGAAACCCCTCAAAGGTTCTGTAGTCTGTTTAAATCTTGTCAAAATTTGCTTATATAGCCAACATCGTTGTGCGCAGATATATCATTGGCAACTGGGGTGGCAGAAGGCACCATAAAGAACGCATACAAAGATCTTTATCCTTATGCTTCTAGGATCATTCCCACCTACTTTGCCAAGGAAGAGGATCTAAAGAACCTTTGCAGTCCATAGTTTGAAGTTATTAAACAAAGGAGTTGAAATTTTTTAGATTGATTAGTAGATCCTATGCTGCATTAGCCAAAGATGGCTTATCACGTTTGTAGCCTATTCTTATTTGTTCGAGAGAATTATTCTCTGATAAGTTCAACTTGTCACATACATTTAGAGGGAAAACAGCTCTCAGAAAATCTTCTATTTTAGACAAGCAAAGGCTGGTCTGAGTAAGATGAAGGAATTGCAAAAATGATTTGCCAAATAAATCTATTAGATGTTTATTTCATACGCAATTGAGTTCACGGCCAATACAATCATTGTTTTAGCTAAATTTGTCATAGCCCCCTAAACTTCTTCATGCTATATGTAGACAGTTCCTTTATATATTATTAGCAATCAATCATTAGCTAATATCACAATTGAAAAGATCATATGCCAGTGACTTTGATTCTCAAGACAGCCTTTGCCCCAAAATAACCTTGTCTCATGTATGCATCCTCCAAGTTGAAACATCCATTTAGCCAAATATAATTGTGTAGTTCTGATACCTTCGACATTGGTTTCTTGATCAAATTGCTTAAAAAGTTTCACTGCCCTCCAAGTTCTCCCTCACAGCTCTGTTAGATGTATGCTGCTGCCACTCATGGGCATTGTGTTATTTCTTCTGCCTTTGTGGATGAATCATATGTGCCCTTCTCAGTAATTTGACTGATCTTGTCCGTTGGCCTCTTGATCAATACTCTCCAACTGCCTTCTCAACTACTTGTCATGTACCGCCCACCCATACACATCAAACACAAAAAGAAAAAGAGTTATTGAACAATTAAACCAAAAAACTTCGTTGAATATTCAAAGAGAGAGATAAGGGATATCAATTTGAGGTACATGCCATTCTTCCTATGCACAAGCAACAGTGCCGTAAGAGATAATGCCTTGATTTATGGCTTCAAAATCTTTCAAGGTAGGAGTAATACATCAAGTATCTTAATTGTGCAATTGACAGTGATGCTTTTCTAAAACACTAGGATGACACACAAGCATATACTCGAGAAAAGACACAATTGGCAAATAGACATATATAATGGAACAACAACGAACAAAAAAAACAAAAGGAAAAAAGCATGTTTAATACTGATTATGGTATAGTGATAATTAGGTAGCGTTTGATTCTTTCCTAGGAATCAGTATGGAAATAAGAATATATTATGAAATGAGAATGAGTATAAATATGTATATTATTTTTAAAAATAATATTTGAATAGTTGAATATTTTCTATTAGAATAAATCAATTTTTTTACCCTTAAAGACAAATAAGAGAAAAAAATAGATGTGAGAGAAAAATATGATGAGAGAGAAAGTGTGATGAGAGAAAATGAAGAAAGAGAGTGTGATAGAAGAGAATGAAGAGAGGAAAAGTGTGATGAGACAAAATAAGAAGAGAGAGTGTGATGAGAGAGATTGAGGATGTTAGTTGATGCGGATTATGGCGAGTGGGTTTAGGAGATGACGTGGAGGTCAGATCAAGATGAGGTGACAGTCATCAAAGTAGAGATGGAGGGGTATTCGGTATTTGGCTCTGTTGATCGCTTGACCTCGAAATCCTTAAATCTCGTTCGAGTGGTTCCGAAGCAGAACGCTCGTATAGAGCCAACCGGTTCTGAGCTTGGTAGAATGTAAGAATTCTAAGATTTTATGATGAAAAAGAGAAATAGGGCGCTTGGTCAGTTAATGGTTGATTGGACTTAGAAGAATTCGATCAGGCAAAGCTCGACCGAACATAAGGCTTTCTATGGGCCCTTGATCGGGCAAAGCTTGATCAAGCCTAAAGGCAATTAGCCCTATTAAACTCTTAACATATGTTCGGTCGAGTATAGACCGAACTGATATAAAGTTCTCTGTGAATATTCGGTCGAGCAAAGGCCGGATGGACCCAGAAATACTTGACTGTATATAGTTCTGATACGCGCTCGAACGAGTAAAGGCTAAACGAACATAAGGTTCCTTGTGAACACCCGACCGAGCAAAGTCCGGACGAACCCAGAGATACTTGACCTTATATAGTTCTCAATACACGCCTGGATGGGTAAAAGCTGAACGAACATAAGATTCCTTGTGAACACCTGGCCGGACAAAACCTAGATGGACCTAGAGGTACTTGACCTTCTATAGAGATCTCGATACGTGTTCGACCAAATAAGGCTGAATGAATATAAGGTTCTCTGAGAATACTCGGCCGGGCAAAGACCGGACGGACCTAGAGATACTTAATATATATATATATATATATAGCTCTTGATGTGTTCGGCCAGGTAACGGCTGAACGAACATAACTTATATGTGAATATAAGGCCAAGCAAAGCCCGGGCAGACCCAGAGATACTTAACCTTATATATGTATAGTTTTCGATATGCGTTCGACCATGTAAAGATTGAATGGACATAAGATTCTTTGTGAACACTCGGCTGGGAAAAGCTCGGGCGAACTTAATAATATTTTGTCCCATAAAACTCTTCATACATACATTATCATTCAGATGAAGATAAATTGAACATATGATTCTCTGTATATGCCTGGCCTGTTAAAGGTCGGACGGGTTTGAATTATCTGAAGGTATAGTACCCTTAAAATATAGTTCTAACATACATGCTTATGATATAATAAGGGTATCATATTAGTTTTTGAGCAAGTTCTTGCAGTATTTAATGTATGGTTGAGCAGATAAATACAATAATAAGTAGCATGGTCGACCTAGTGGAGCGGCTGAGATGCATTCAGTAGGCAAACAACAAACAATATTTTGATAACCTGTCATGATTGTCGGGGAATATTCCCTTGAAAGATCCTGTGAAAACTAATTGGTTTCCTATTAATAAGTTAGTTATAACAGCATTCTCCTTCAATAACTTTAGTAATGGTGCAAATGATAAATAACAAAAGAGGTATATCCGTGGGTAGAAAAAAGATTCCTTAGAACTATCATGAAATACTCAGGTTATACTTTCTTCCATCACCTAATAAAGTCTAACAAACCGGGGACCACCTCATGATTGCGGAGATTATGTGAGGTGGTATAAAAAGGAAAATTCTCTCCGCTGGCAAGGTACGCAAATATTTGCATTTGAAGTCCTACTTTCCTGCACTTTGACTATTGTTCTTCTTCCACTTTCAAGAGAGGAGATTGATTTGAGTGTCGGAGGGCATAGCTAGGGATTCCCACCCCGATTTTAGGTCACTAACACTTTATTGGCTCGTCTGACTGTACGTAGGATCGTTGAGGAGTTTCCTTCATATCTCGAGAAGCTCATTATTCATCAATCAACCATCTATCGGAGCTAGTGCATCATCTCATCACCTTCAGACAGGATCAAGTTTGACGCCGTCTATGGGAATCTTCGCCTGAATCTGAAACTTTACGATGGAGAAGGCTGGAAAACTCAATACCGTCACCTTGACACAGGAAGATCTGGAGTTGCTCATCAATGCCAAAGCACAAAAGTTGCTTCAATAATAACAAGCCAACACTGGTGGTATGTTGCCACCATCAAATCTGAAAGCATCAACAACCCCTCATTAAATGGAGAGAGGGGTTTAGGAGGGCCCGCTTGCTCCCTGCGTCTCTCTCACCAACTCGACAATCTCGAGTACTTGTTTGTACACCATTAAAACATCTGGGCCAAGGATTAATACCCTAGGAGTCTTTTGGAGAGGTACCTATGCGAGACGGGTACAGAGGAAAAGTTGTGGCCAATGATAACTTCTTTGAGCGAATTGCTACTCCATTCTCTCAGAGGGTGTTGGATGATTCATTATCCAAGCATTATCATAACCTGAACATAGGAGAATATTCAGGAACAACTAACCCGAAGGATCATCTCCTCAAATTTGAGCATGTCACCCTTCTTCAGCAATTCATGAACAGTGTAAAATACTGGATGTTCCTCACTACATTTGGCAGAGCAGCCTAGTGATGGTTCAAACGATTGTAAATAACTCTATTCGTCACTTCAAGGACTTTCGTAAAGTATTTCTTTATCACTTGTCCAACAATCGGCAATATCAGAAAACCCCTTGGAGCCTCTTCTCACTTAAGTAGGGGCCCAAGGAGATCATTCGAGCCTATACCAAGAGGTTCAATCAGGTGGCTATGGATGTTCTCATGGTCACCGTAGAGCTTTTAGTAAATGTCTTTTCTCAGGGACTTAATGATAATAATTTCTTCAAAGATTTGGTTAGAAAATCTCTGGCCAACTTTGACTTGCTGATTGAACGAACAACTGAATTCATTAATATTGAAGAAGCTCAAGTTGTTTAAAAGAAGGAGGGTGCTACACCCGCTTCTGCTCCATCCCCTGAATGCCCAATGATACCCACTCCTCCACCCAAAGGACCTCGTGCAGGTCCTCAGTATCATTATCCGGAGCCGCGACCCCAAGCCGTGTAACATGTAGGGGTTCCTCGAGAAACCCCACGAAAGTGGTGCACCTATCATTAGACAACCACTCATAACACGGAGGAGTATTGCACTTTACTGAATCAACGAGATGGTAATCTGTCGGCATTCCCCAGCCCTAAATCGTCAACTATATCCACGATAAAATAGCTCGCTCAAGATTGAGTACCGGGTGACTGAGTCAAAGCTGGGAACTTTACAACTCTTGGCTGGGCAAGCTCACATGCTTGCCTGGGTGCAACAAGAGCAGCCATCCACTCGGCAGGAAGAAAATCATAATAATATCGCTCGAGGTAATATCAATATGATAGTTAGGGGGCCTACTGATGGTAACTCTAACTGAGCAAGGAAGTCACATGTTCGACGGCTGATCATCCATGAAGTCAGATGTAGTGCAAAGCAGGCGACTAGACATGAAATCAACTTCAAGCCGAGAGATCTAGAGGGAGTAGAAATATCCCATGATAATGCATTAATAATTAAGGTTGTGATAGACAATTACAATATCTATCACACTTTTATTGACACAGGTAGCTCCGTTAACATCACTTCAAACAAACATTTGATCAGTTGCAAATCTACCCAAGTGACCTTCAACCCATGTCAACTCCTCTATACGGGTTTACGGGTAATGAAGTATAGTCGATCGACCAGATAAAGTTGGCCATATCCTTAGGGGAGGAGCCCCTAATGAGGATGTGTCAATCGATCTTTATAGTGGTGGATGCACCCTCTACATACAATGTCATTCTGGGTTGACCGGCCTTAAATAAATTTCGGGATGTTGTTTCAACTTTCTACCAGAAGATAAAATTCTCCGTGGATGATCAAGTGGGGGAGGTCAGAGGCGATCAGCTAGTGGCACACAAGTGCTACATGAAGATAGTAAAGACAAAGGATAATGTCACTTGGAAAGTCCAAAGGATGGAGGTTAATGCATTCAAGAAAAGCCGCCCGTCCTGGTGTATGAAGAGAAGGAGGAAGTACGGTTTCAGGTCAATCGACCAGAGGCGACTACTCATATAGCAACCGACCTATCTCCTGAGCTCAAGGCTGAACTGTTGGAGTGTTTGACATACAACAGTGACGTATTTGCATGGACACCCAAAGAAGTTATGGGTGTGTCTCTAACAATCATAGAGCATGCACTCCGTGTATATCCTAATGCCCGCCCAGTCAAGCAAAGAAAGTGGGATTTTAGAGCCGACTAGAATAAGGTCATCAAAGAAGAGGTGGACAAATTATTAGAGGCAAGCTACATCCGGGAGGTGCAATTTCGAATCTAGCTAGCCAATGTTTTCCTGGTGTCCAAACCTGAAAACAAATGACGAGTCTGTATTGACTTTCAAGATCTCAACAAGACTTGCCTGAAGGACTATTATCCTTTGTCCCGCATCGACTAAGTGGTGGATTCTACTGCTGGTTGTGAATTTATTTGTATGCTGGACGCTTACCAAGGGTATTACCAAGTCCCTTTGACTAAAGAAAATCAAGAAAATATTAGCTTTATAACTACTGAGGGCATTTATTGCTATAATGTTATGCCATTGGGACTAAAAAATGCATGAGCTACTTATCAAAGGCTCATGAACAAGATTTTTCAAAAGTAAATTGAAAGAAATATGGAGGTTTATATGGATGATATTCTTATCAAATTCTTTGGTGTGGCAGATCTGTGTGTAGACATAGAAGAAACCTGTAGAACTTTGAGAAAGTAGGGGCTCATGCTTAACCCCTGTAAATATTTATATAGAGCTAAAATTGAAAAATTTCTGGGTTACATGGTGACCGAGTGGGGAATAGAAGCTAATCCTAGCAAAGTGTGGGCACTATAAGATATGACTCCTCCATGTAATTTGAAGGAGACGCAGAGATTGACTGGCCGAATTACTGCCCTGTCTCGCTTCATCTCTCGGTCAGCCGATTGGAGTCTCCCCTTTTTTAAAATATTGCATCGAACAACCAAATTCCAATGGGACAATGATTGCAACAAGGCATTTGAGGAACTGCAGAACTATCTATCTACTCTTCCTATATTAGCTAAACCAATAGTGGGTGAAACTTTGTGAATTTATTTATAAATTAATGAACATGCTGTTAGTTCAGTATTGGTGAGGCAAGAGGGAAAAGAGCAACAGCCTACATACTTTTTGAGCTATTTATTAAAAGGAGCAGAGTGTCACTATACTGCACTCAAGAAGTTGGTGTATGGATTGGTTTTAGCTGTTGAAGGTTGCACCCTTACTTTTTATCACATTCAATCATAGTATTAACTAATAGTATCTTGGGCTGAGTACTCGTTAACCCATAGGCGCCCAAAAGATTAATCAAATGGATGACCAAACTTAGCGAATATGATATACAATACCAGCCTCGAGTGGCCATCAAAGCCCAGACTCTAGTTGATTTCATAATGAAAGTGCAAGGTCTTTAAACTGAAAAGACTTAGAAAATATATGTTGATGGATCGTCCATCTAGCAGGGTAGTAGGGGATAGATATTCGTTTTATGTCACCTAAGGAAGATCAAATGCAATTATCTATTCGGTTAAATTATAGGGCAACAAACAATGAAGCAGAATATGAGGCCTTAATAGCAATATTACAAGCTGCTCGACACGTGGGAGTTGCTCGACTTCTACTCTATTCTGATTCCCAGCTAGTCGCTCAACAATTATCTAACAATTTTGAGATCAACAATGAACGACTCAAGTTATATGCAGAGGTATTTGATAAGTTAAAGATGAAATTTCAAGAAGTTAGTATACATAAAATTTCTCATTCAGATAATCAGACAACAGATGAGTTAGTTAAATTGACCTCTACCATAATTCCTTGGAATTTGGATAAGCCCATGGAGCAGTCATTGTTGGTAGCTTGCATAGAGAGACAGGACGATTTAGAATTATAAAGCGATTGGAGGACACCAATTATCTTATTATTACAACGAGGTATTTTACCAGCAAGCACGGATATTCAAGAAGACAGCTGGCCGGTTTACTATGATTGGGGACTAACTTTATAAAAGAGCTTTCTCTTGTCCTTTACTTAAATGCATTGTGCTAGATGATATACAATATATTCTACAAAAAGTGCATCAAGGCTCTTGTGATAATCATGTAGCAGGTCGGTCTCTTGCCAAGAAAATATTATTGGCGGGATATTTTTGACCCACTTTACAAGTTGATGCCGCTCAACTCGTGAAAGCATATTTGTCTTGTTAGAGGCATTGGAACATTTCTCATCATCCTACTGAATTACTGAAAATCTCCATTGTATCTTGTTATTTTGATCAATGAGGTATGTATATAGTGAGACCATTTCTTATGGCACCTACTCAAAGGAGGTTTTTATTAGTAGTTGTGGATTATTTTTCAAAATGGGTGGAAGCTGAATCATTGGCCAGAATTACTGAACAAGCAGTTATCAAATTCTTATGGCAACATATTATTTGAAGATTTGGCATCTTACATAAGCTGGTTTCTGATAATGGAAGACAGTTCCAAGGTAGAAAAAAAAAAAAAATTCAAGAATGGTGTTTGGGATATGGTATTATTACCTAGACTTTCACCTCTGTGGCTTATCCATGGAGTAACGGGCAAGTCGAGGTAACGAATAGGGAGATTATCAGAGGACTCAAAACTAAATTAGATAATATTGGATGGATAAATTACCTACCGTGTTTTGGGCATGTCACACAACTCCCCAAGAATCGATAGGTATAACTCATTTTCATCTGATTTATGGTGGGGAGGCCATAATCCCGATCGAAATTGGTGTGGAATTCGATCGGAGATACTTATATGACGAAGATAATGTTGATTGACATCTTATAGAGCTTGACTTGATAGAAAAAGTACGAGATAGGGCAGCAACTCGGTTTATATCATATTGTCAAAGAATGATATAAAATTATAACAAAAAGATCATTTCTAGATTCTTTTATGTGGTCAATCTAGTCTAAAAATGCATCAAGCCGATCAGAGATGTTAATAAGCTAGAGCCATAATGGGAAGGACCCTATAGGGTGGTGCAAAATCTCGTCACTGGTTCTTACTATTTAGAAGATGTTGAAGGCTGAAGATTAGATAGACCTTGGAGTGCCAATCATCTAGAACCTTATAGAGCTTAACAACTACACTTGTAACTTACTTTTATATTTTACTCAATATATTTAATGAAAAGTGTAGGTGGAATTAGCACAATCAATCAGCCATGTCAGATGGTCGGAGACTTTAAACCTTACAGTTGATCAATCGCGTCAAATGACCAGACTTTAAACCTAACAGTTGATAGGTCGCGTTAGATGGCCGGAGACTTTAAACCTTATTGTCGATTGATCGAGTCAGACGACCGGAGACTTTAAACCTTATAGTTGATCAGTCACGTCAGATGACCAGAGACTTTAAACATTATAGTCGATCGATCGCGTCAGACAGCTGGAGACTTTAAACCTCACAGTCGATTGGTCATGTTAAATAGATGACCGGAGACTTTAAACTCTATATATTCAAGTCTGACTTTGAACTTCATGCAGTCAAACTATGACTTTGAATCATATTCATTCCATAAATCACAAAGATATAAATATCCAGTCTATTTATTTCGCTCGACATCACAAATCCAATCGGTTTATTATTCAGTTTGAGAATTCATTATGGAGATTATTTATATAAATATCCAGTCTATTTATTTTGCTCGGTATCACAGATCTGATCAGTGTATTATTCAATCCGGGAATTCATTATACATTACTCATATATCTAGTTTGTTTATCTCACTTGGTATTATATGTTCATTCGATTCATTATTTGGTCCGGGAATTCATCATGGAGGTTGTTTATATACGACCTACTTATTTCACTCAGCGTTCGTTGGGTGTAGTGGCTCGCTTAGATTATTATCCAATTCGAGAATTTATTATAGAAATTGTATATGTATATTCGGACGGGTTGTTTCGCTCGGCATTATATTCTCACCCAGCTTATTATTTCATCCGAAAGTTCATCAAGAAGCTCACTCAGGTATATATTCAAACGAGTCATTTCGCTCGGCATTATATTCTCGCCCAACTTATTATTTCATCTGGAAGTTCATCAAGAAGCTCACTCATGTATATATTTGGACGGGTCATTTCGCTCAGCGTCATATTCTTTCCTAGCTTATTATTTCATCCAGAAGTTCATCAATAAGCTCACTTATATATATATTCGGACGGGTTGTTTTGCTCGACATTATATTCTTGTCTAGCTTATTATTTCATCCAAAAGTTCATCAATAAGCTCATTCATATATATATATTCGGATGGGTTGTTTCGCTCGGTGTTATATTCTCGCCCAACTTATTATTTCATCATGAAGTCCATCAAAAAACTCACTCATATATATATATTCGGATGGGTTATTTCGCTCGACGTTATATTCTTACCCAGCTTATTAGTTTGTCCAGAAGTTCATAGAGGAACTTACTCATGTGTGTTCGAACGAGTCATTTCGCTCGACATCAATTAAGGAGAATTTCTTAGGGCGTGCAACATGAACATATCAAAGAGCTCATTGTCTCCGTAAAGATGTTGATGACTCTAGTGCGACATTAAGTCACGAAAAGCAACAAGTATCATTTAACATTGTTTTGAATATTTTTTGAGTATGTTATTTCTATAAGCTAACACAAGCCATAAGATATCACAAGAATGGAGTACATGGATATATGTTTAATCAAATTTACTTAGGATATCTTTTGGAAGCTCTCTATTAAGTCGTCGATGATTTATAAAATTTGGAGGGGGTTCAGTAGATAGATAACCATCCTTCGTAATTGTTGAATGACTCCTCCAACTGCATGACTAAGAGTCTTCGCAATACGGGTGGAAAATGATTCACCAAATACAAGAGAATCAAGATAAGCTCTCCATTTAGCTTTACCTCACTCGTCTTCCCCCACCTTATAGGACTATAGTTTAGATTGAGCAGCATCTTGCTCGGCTTGGAGAGTATCCCATTTGGTTTTGATCTAGTTTAGCTCAAATAGTAATGAAGCTATTTGTGCATCTTGGGCTCTCAGCTTCTCCTGATTAGTCAACAACAAAGAATCCTTAGAAGCTAACTCTTGGCTTAGCTCAAGAGATCTGAATGCATGTGAAGTTTTTAGTTCTTCTAATAAAATAGTCTTGAGAGCTAAATCTGAGAGGGTTTTCTCTTTTAGAGCCTTCTCCACTTGAAGCTTGGACTCATTCCTCTATAACTGAAGCTCCTAGTTCTTTTTGTCCGTCGCTTGGGACTGTAGTAATTGGCGATAGTTTTGCAAAGTTTTCTATGCCAGTGATAAGCTCAGTTTGTGACTCTATTTTTCCTCGTAATTGGACCATTTTATCATTGGGAATAGTATAGGCAACATACAACTCTTTCACTCTATCTTTTAAAACTTTGTTAGCCAGTTCCAAGTCCATAGCTAGTTGGCCCAAATGTAGGCTTGAAGCATAGAACTGGATAAAGTAACAATAGAATTATACTTCACAGTAATAAGCTAATATAATTTAATCAAAGACTTACTGCAGTGGCATTATGGTTATGCTCATCAGCACACTCAGAAATTGTATTCATTTGCATTTGTCTTTGTGCTTGTAGTCATGATTCAGCCAATGAACCTTTCCACTTAAGTATCCCACAAGGTGGAAGGGAGGTAGAATCTAGTCCTTGTTGGGATGGTAATCCATGAGATTACTTAAAGAGACATGAGGAGCTAGTTGAGGTTATAGGCTCTGGAGGAGGAGCAAGGGAAAGCTCAGGCGATGGTGATGGAGCAAGAGATGGTTGGGCAAATAACGTTGGCCCAGCTAACTCAAGACTTTGTCCAGATACTAGTCCTTTAGACACTAAGTAGGTGGATCTCCTACAAGGGGGCAGCCTCGTGCGGGGTTTAGTTGGAGGAGGGACTAAGGTTTGTAAAAGAGTCGATGAAGTAGTTGTGGTATCTATTGTTGTCTCGGTAGGAGGAGTAACTGGGGGAATCACATGAGACATAGGAATAAGGAGGCCTGACCTTATCATAGCAAGTGCAAAATGAGAACGACTATATTTTGGAAATCTAGGCTCTTTACCTCGATCGTAAGAAATCTCGGCTAGAGTAATGGAAACTTGCTCGACGAGGGGTATTGTAGGTAAGTTTAGACCCGAAGCCTCTATTCAGGGCTTTTTGCGTCTGACGATGAAAAGAGTATCCTGTTTTGAGGAGCTAGAAGATGGCTCTCATGTTGGCTCAGCTGAAGGAAGTAGACCAATGGAGGAAGAAGTTTGATTAAGTTGATGTCCCTTCAGTAAATCTTCTCCTAGCTTAGCCAGAACCACTCTCGTTAATTGAGTATTTTTATATAAAAAAGCTGGAAGAATAACCTTAGTTATGAAAATAAGGAAGGGTTAAAAACTTATATAATAAACGATAAAAAAATGATAAACAATTATTTATAAGGAGAACAAACTCACCAAAGCAAGTACTCAATTCTATGTCGACCAGAGTAGTCCAAAAGTAAATAATAAGCCTTCTATGGTCAATGCAGTTAAGTTAAACTTAGCACCTTTTAGTTTCTCCACAGAGGCATAGAAGGTGGGATCTGTGGGTATATTGCCCAAGTTGGGGATAGGAGGAAGACTCTGTTGCCAAGTTACAGGATAAGGTGGAGGAAAAATAAGGCATATGAAGAAATATTTATCTCTCCATTCTCCCTGTGGTGGAACTCTATCGAATAAAATCGCCTTAGGATGCACCTGGAACTTGAACAAACCATTTTCTATTTGACGGGGATAGAAAAAATGGTGGAATAGATGAGGGGATAAGGGCACATTGAGCAAGTGAAAAATAATAACAATAGCACTTAGGATGTTGAGGGATTGGGAAATAAGTTGGTGTAGCGAAAAGTTGAAATATCGACTAACATCAACAAAAAAAAAGGATGTAGAGGAAATCAGAGACCCGATAGGACTTGTTCCCTGAAGACCGCAGTGCTTTCTAGTGGAGAATGGTGAGAATGATCTTCTGGAATAGAAATGACTATATAGAAAATAATACCATAGTTTAGATGGAGGTCATAAGCCTCGTGGATGGTGAAATTGGAAGACCACTAAGCATGCTACTCATTATGCTCTAACATCTTTGAGAGAAAATATCACTAAGGGCAAAGGGGAGAAGAACAGAGAGTCAGAAAAGAAATGATGAAGTCTTAGGATTTTGGCCGAATGTTTATAATGATCCTTCAACAAGGTTAATTGAGCAGGACTGTCAGATTCTAGCAATACAAAAGGTGGGATTAACTGAGAACCATTTGATGATTGGATGAGGCGGTGGACATAGAAAAGTGGGTGTACTTATGACATTAGGCTTTCTCGTGTCACCAATGAGAGGCTTACATTAGTAATCGAGGTAATGAACCATCATCCCAAAGCATTAGCATGAGTATCGAGAATGGGCATAAAATTCGAGATCAAGTTAGAATTAGAAGAAAGGGAGCCATGAAGTTTCTATTTAGGTTGGTGATATAAGTTGCAGTCCGGCTTGTCATAAGAACTAAATAAGTTTAAGCTTGGGCAAGAACAAGGTCGGACGAAAGCGAACTTGGCTAGCCGATTAAAGACTAGACGGATTGTGAATGCATCTAGTCATGAATGGAGGAAAACTCGAGCAGAGGTTAACTCGGCTAGTTGTTGAGGGTTGAATGAGTGTAGGATAAATAGAATCTAAGTAAAAATTAATTAAGTCTTATTCTCTCGTCTATATGCTAGCTCATCCATAAAAATGTAAATTATTAGCAGACATAGAAATACTAATACTTAGATTGTTAAAATGCTCTTTAAAACGCATAGTCAGAATATAGAAATATAACAAATTACACCAGTTTAAGAAAAAGATCAGAGGGACGATTTTTCAGTAATCTCCTGCGATCAAGAAAATTAGTAGGGGGTTGGGATGCTAAGTAACCTCCTTATTTTAACTATTCTATGGCTCCTTCAGATCTATGCTTGAAGGCTTTTGTGATGAATATGACGATAGGATTATTAAATTCAGGAGATTTAAGGAGCAACTCCTTCCTTTTTTCAAATCGTTCATCTTCTCCCGCCTTGTAGGCTTCCAATTCCGCCTTAGTGTTTGTCAACTCAGTCTCTTTAGCAAATAGCATAGTATGGGTCTTTGCCAAGCTAGAACATAAGGAATCTTGTTCGGTGTCTTTATCTGCTAGCTCAGAATTTTGGTGGATAACTCAGAAGCATGCGTAGCTTTTAATTTCTGCAACTGAGTAGATAATTGTTGACTCTCTGCAATCTGTTCGTCTAACTTGGGTTTCAAATTTAATAGGAGATGAGCCTCTGATTGAAGTTGAGATTCTAGACTCTCTATGGTTTCTTGTCGCTAAGTTGCTTTATCAAGTTCGATTTGTGCTAATTTCTTAGCCTCTTGGAGTCGAGTAGACAATTCTTGTATTCACTCAGAAGTATGGGTAGAAGATGCTTTCAGAATTTGTTGCCTTAATGACTCATTTTCCTGAGTCAAATCATGTAATTATTGAGCTACGCTCATACTCATCACCCAGTGCTGAAAATTAGATATTATTAGTAGTAATCAAAATGGAAGAGAAATGATTAATTAAAAGTTACGTTACCTTAGTTTGTTCATATGAAAATCTGTTTGATAATTCCGTGGGAGTAAGCTCCCCAAGTTGTTTCCTTGCCTCTTCCCAAGCATTCATTAACTAACCTACTAATAATATGGGAAGAGTACGGGAAGGAGTGGAGGTTGAAGATAATGAAGCTTAAACAGAGGGTAAGGAAAAAATATAGAAGGGTGAGTCATGTGTAGACAATGAACATTCTCCCTGGAAAGACATAAGGAAGTTGGGATTAGAGGTGTCACCCAGTATAGGAATAGTCTCTTGAATTTGAGTAGGTTATGGAGTATAAAGGGTCGGATAAAGGGTGGGTAAAGTTGATTCTGGAGATTTCCCTCTCATGTCCCTCTGGGCAGGATCTTCTTGTATGGAAGGTGTTTTCCCTTGGGGAGAGGGGGCCAAGGTAAGTTTTCATCTTTTTCATTTCTTCTTAGTTGTTACCTCCTCTTCCAAGGGTAGGCTCCTGTTTGAGGCTATTCAGATCAGGAAGAGGGGGAAAAGAGGATTGCCATCTGGTAGACCAAAGGGCAGGCTCAGGCAGTCATATGAATAAGAAGTGAGATTTCTAACCTTTATTGGAAGAAGATATTTCTTCAAAGAAGACCATCTAAAGATGGGATTGAAAAAGAAATACCCCAAGTTCTAATTTCTTAGGGTAAGTAAATAGAAAAAGATTGTTGGGGTAAAGGGAATGTCAAAAAGATGAAACAACATGTACAACCCACACATGTAACAGAAAACATTAGGGGCAAACTGTTGTAGGGGGATGCCGAAGTACTAGCTGACTTCTGACATAAAGGGGGGAATAAGAAAACGGAGATCAACCATTAGTTGGTCCTTAAAGAAGGTAACGCGATTAGGAAGAGGGCAATGAGGATAAGCATTGGGCTCAGGAATGATGATACGATAATCTTTAAGAATTTTGTAGTGAAGGCGGAGGGCGGCTCTATCAGAGTTGTCAAAATCTGAACAAGTATAAGTGTAACAGGGGAAATGATTCTTCTTCCATGAGAAAATGAAAGAATAAGGATGGGATGGGTTACTTACTAGAATCTTGAAAAGAAGAAGCAGTAAAGAGAAGTGTGAAGAAGCAAAGAAATGCAGAGGGTTGCAAAGAAAAGAAATCGCCGGAGAGGGAGATCGGGGAAGATGAAGGGAAAAGTGTTTAAGAATGTTAGTTGTCTAAGGTTTTTTAACTAGTACAATTCAAGGACAGCCGCCCAATTGAAATGACAAGAAGGAGGAGGAGTGTTGAATTACATGGGAGAGGGTGTTGTTGATTCATGAGGCAGACCACGCCATCGCGGTTCACTAAGCGGAGAATATCATAAAAGATTATAAAAAATGAGTGGTGATGCCATGTGACATTTACCCATAAATGGGCATTTATGAGAGACGTGACGAGTGATGACTTTTCACATCCCAAATATTTTTTTATCCGTCCATAATACTTCTTCTTTATAAAATAGTTAGTTATCAATAAATGTCTTTTGAAAATGAAAAAGTCACTAAGTGTAAGAAACATGAATCTGAGCATGAATGGTGGAATAATCTTAGTAAGAAGGCGAGCGGAAGAAAATAAGACTTAGGTTTAGCCAGTCACCTATATTTCCTTTGATTAGACTTGAAGGAGAGGCTAGTGATACGGGTTATGGCGAGTGAGTTTAGGAGATGATGTGGAGGTCAGATCAAGATGAGGTGGCGATTAAAGTGGAGATGGAGGGGTATTCTGTATTTGGCTCTATTGATTACTAGACCTCGAAATCCTTAAATCTTGTCCTAGTGATTTTGAAGTAGAACACTCGTTAGGACTGACCGATTGCGAGCTTGGTAGAATGTAAGAATTCTAATATTTTATGATGAAAAAGAGAAATATGGTGTTTGGTCAGTTAATGATTGGTTGAACTTAGAAGAATTCAGTCAGACGAAGCTCAACCGAACGTAAGGCTTTCTATGGGCTCTCGACTGGGCAAACCTTGGTTGAGCCTAAAGGCAATTAGCCATATAAAACTCTTAACATATGTTCGGTCGGGTATAGGCCGAACGGATATAAGCTTTTCTATAACTATCTGGCCGAGCAAAGCCTGGACAGACCCAAAGATACTTTACCTTATATAGTTCTCGATACACTCCCCGACGGGTAAAGGCTAAATGAACATAAGATTCCCTGTGAACACCTGACAGGGCAAAGCCCGGATGAACCCAGAGATACTTGACCTTATATAGTTCTCGATATGCACCAAGAGGGGTAAAAGCTGAATGAACATAAGGTTTCTTGTAAACACCTGGCCGGCCAAAGCTCGGACAAACCTAGAGATACTTGACCTTCTATAGCAACTCAATACGAGTTAAACCGGATAAAGGCTGAACGAATATAAAGTTCTTTGTGAATACCCAACCGGGTAAAGTCTGGACGGACTTAGAGATACTTAACCATATATATATATATAGCTCTTGATATGTGTTCGACTGGGTAAAGGCTGAACGAACATAAGGTTCTTTGTGAATATCCAGCTGGGCAAAGCCCGAGCGGACCCAGAGATACTTAACATTATATATATATATATATATATATATATATATATATATATATATATATATATATATATATATATATATATATAGTTCTTGATACACGTTTGGCCGGGTAAAGACTGAACGTACATAAGGTTCTTTGTGAACACCTAGTCAGGCAAAGCCCGGGCGCACTTAATAATATTTCGTGCCATAAAACTCTTCATATGTACATTATCGTTCGGATGAGGATAGATTGAACATATGACTCTCTGTATATGTCCGGTCTGTTAAAGGTCGGACGAGTTTGAATTACCTAAAGGTATAATACCCCTAAAATATAGTTCTAACATACATGCTTATGACATAATAGGGTATCATATTAGTTTTTGAACAAGTTCTTGTAGTATTTAATGTATGGTTGAGCAAATAAATACAATAATAAGTAGCGCGGCCGGCTTGGTGGAGCGACTGAGATGCATTCAGCAGACAAACATCAGATAATATTTTGACAGTCTATCATGATTGTCAGGGAATATTCCCTTGAAATATCCTGTGAAAACTAATTGGTTTCCCATTAATAAGTCAGTTATAACAGTATTTTCCTTCAACAACTTCAGTAATGTTGAGAATCATAAACAATACAAAAGGTACATCTGTGGGTTGAAAAAAATTTCTCAGAACTAACATGAAACACCTAAGTTGTATTTTCTTTCATCACCTAATAAAGTGGGGACCACCTCATGATCGTGGAGATTATGTAAGGTGACATAAAAAGGGAAATTCTCTCTACTGGGAAGGTACACAAATATTTGCATTTGAAGTCCTACTTTCTTGCACTTTGGCTACTGTTCTTCTTCCACTTTCAAGAGATGAGACTGACTTGAGTGTCAGAGGACTTAGCTAGGAATTCCCACCCCGATCTTAGGCCACTAACACTTTGCTGGCTCATCTGACTGTGCTCAAGATTGTTGAGGAGTGTCCTTCAGATCTCAAGAAGCTTATTGTTCATCGATCAACCACCCATCGGAGCCAGCGCACCATCTCATCACCTTCAGACATGATCATTAGTATATGATAAATTATTATTATATAAGGGTAGACTACTCTTTTATTATTTTTTTATTATCTATTTATATTTCCTTTTCCTTTGTAAACCTAAGTTTTCGCAATACAATTTGCTTGCCTTATTTTTTGCGGCTACCTCTTTCTCTCCTTCGCTTTGTTGACATTTACACTCTATATGTAGTTTTGCTTTATTCTCATGGTATCAGAGCTAATCCATCTCCTCATCTTCTATATTAGTGAATTGTGCAATAGTTTTATTTTCAGAATTCTTTGAGGTGGTTGTATAAGAATTGTATTTTCTTGAGTTTCAACCATTGGATCACCTCAAAACTTTGAGAGAATGTTCCTCACATCCCCGGTTACCTTTTGACGATGAAGATCAGATTTTGAGTTATTTAAGTCCACCCGATGACCAAAAAAATGACTATTGAGTCTTGGCTGCGCGGAGCTGTCGACCTCTACGAATCGTCGATGCGAGAATGGTTTTTACAAATAGAATTAGTAATCTCTTGAAGAAATTTATAACTTCCAATCCATTATTTCAAGCAGCAAGGTGGATGTCATCCTCAAAAGTTTTTGTTGGAGGACTTTCATATGACACAGATGATCAAAGTTTGAGAGAAGTATTTATTAGTTTTGGTGAAGTGGCTGAAACTCGAGTTATCATGGACAGGGAAACTAGACGGTCCAAGGGGTTTGAATTTGTGACATTTACTTCTAGCAAAGAAGCCTCTATTGCCATTAGTGGCATAGATAAAAAGGATGTTCATGGCTGGACGATTAGAGTTGATTATGCTATTGATCAAACGAGTGGATTTCGTGGTGGTGGTGGTTATGGAGGCAGCTATGGTAGTGGTGGCTATGGTGGCGGGGAGGTACTTCTAGAGGTGGCTATGGTGATTATAGTAGTGTTTCTCTTATAGAATAGTTTTAAAAGTTCCTTGCATCTCAACCACATGCATTGTTTGTCTCTTCTCAGATAGGTTTGCCCTCTAGTGGTACCTCAGGTATACATTCCCCTATCTGGATCCTTGATTCTGGAGCTTCACATCATATGTCGCATAATGTCAATTCTTTTATATCTATAAATTCATCACCCTCTATGTCGGTCATGACCGCTGATGGTTCTCCCATATCATTAGCTGGTATTGGTTCTATTTGTACGCCTAATTTATCTATGTCTAATGTATATCATATTCCTAATCTTACTTTGAATCTTGTCTCAGTCGGTCAATTATGTGACTATGGTTTCTCAGTTTCTTTTACTTTATCTTATTGTTATGCGCAGGATCCATGATCCCAGAAGCTGATTGGGATAGGTCGTAGGCAAGGGGGACTATATGTATTAGAAGAGCTGAAAGTTCCAGATGTTGCAGCTTCTAGTGTTGATTTGTCATCCTTTCGGTTAAGCTCCACTTCTTCTGATTTTTATTTGTGGCATTCTCATCTTGGATATGTTTCTTCTTCTCATTTGAAATACTTAGCTTCTAAAGGAAATTTAGGAAAATTGCAAACTCATGATATTTCAGATTGTTGTCGCTGCAAATTGGTAAAATTCTTTACTTTACCTTTCTATAGAAGTATCTCTGTTTCTCTTGCACCATTTGAGTTAGTTCATTTTGATGTGTGGGGTTCATCACCTGTTCATACACCTCGTGGATCCTGTTACTACTTTTCTTTTATTGATGATTGTACTCATTATACTTGGGGTTATCTTATGAAATATCGTTCTGATTTCCTTGGTATCTATCAAATATTTTCTGCCATGGTAAAAACTCAACATAATGTTGTTATTAAATACTTTCGATATGAATTGGGTAGTGAATATACACCCAATCTTTTTTCTGAACTACTTGCCTCATATGATACACTTTGTCAAAATTCTTGTATTGACACTCTTGAACAAAATGGTGTTGTTGAAAGAAAACATAGACATATTGTTGAAACTGCACGTTCTCTCCTATTATCTGCATATGTTCCTAGCGAGTTCTGGAGCGAAGTTATTCTTACTACAATCCATTCTATCAATAGAATTCCATCTTCTATTACATTCGGTTTGTCTCCTTTTGAAAACTATATAGTTATGTTCCTGATTATTCTGTCTTAAGAGTTTTTGGATCCCCATGTTTTGTCCTTCATCCTCATGTTGAATATAGTAAGCTTAGTTCTTGGTCCACTTTTTGTGTTTTCTTGGCTACGACGAGGGTCAAAAGGGATATAGATGTTATATTCTAGTTAGTCAAAAAGTCTATGTCTCACGTCATGTTATTTTTCTTGAACACATCCCATTCTATTCTATTCACTCTGAGACTCCTAATCTTAGAAAATCTGATCTCACTCGTATTGATCCTTTTTGCACTGACTTTGATGATACGTCATCTCATGTTTCCCTACAATTAGACCACCCTAGCACCTCTTTTTCTAATGATGCTACTTGCAAGATTGACACTCATGCAGATTTTGGTCTTCAACTCCTTGATGATCCCTCTACTCTTACTGCTTCCCTTGATGCTCTAATAATAGTAGATCCTCCTTCTCGGTACCCTTAACAATCTCATAAGTCTACTAAATTACCTGATTTTGTGTATTCTACTTATTTTGGTTCTTTTTCTTCTTTTTTGGCTTCTATTCACCAATTGTCTGAATCCTCCTCTTATAGAGAGGTTGCTCTTTATCCTCTTTGGCAGTAGGCTATGGAGAAAGAACTTTCTGCTTTGTATCAAATAGATACTTGGGATCTTGTTCCTCTTCCTTTGGGGAAGCGTGCGTTGATTCTCGATGGGTGTATAAGATCAAAACTAAATCTGACGGTTCAGTTGAGCGATATAAAGCTCGTTTGATTGCTAATAGATTTTCCCAACAATATAGTATAGATTATGAGGAAACCTTTTCTCCAGTTTCCAAGTTTGTTAGTATTTGTACTCTTATTGCAGTTGCATCAGTTCGTAAGTGGTTTATTTTTTAGATGGGTGTTAAAAATACTATTTTAAATAGAAATATTTAAAAAGAAGTCTACATTGTGCCTCCACCAGGTCTCACTCACAACCCTAGTGAAGTTTGCAGACTAAAGAAGACTCTTTATGACCTTAAACAAGCTCCTTGAGCTTGGTTTGACAAGTTCTCTATTGTGATTGGATCTCTTGGCTTTCTTCCTAGCCAGCATGACTCTTCTCTTTTTGTTCATTATACTTCGTCAGGTCTCACATTACTCTCTCTTTATGTTGATGACATGATTATTATAGGGGATGATTTAAGTGGAATAGAAGAGTTGAAATTGCATTAGGTTCATGAGTTTGATATGAAAGATTCGGGTCCTCTACATTATTTTTTGGCACTTGAAGTAGCTTATTCTCTTCGTGGCTATCTTCTCTCGCAATCCAAATATATTGGTGACATTCTAGAGCAAGCTCATCTATCCAACATTCGCACTGTTGATATTCCGCATGAGGTTAATGCTCAGTACTCTTTTACTGATGGTGTTCCCTTGCCAGATCCATATTTATATCGCACTCTTGTTGGCAGTCTAGTATATCTCACCATTACTAGACCTAACATTGCTTATGTTATACATATTGTCAGCCAATTTGTTGCTTCTCCCACTTCAGAACATTGGGAAGCTGTGCTTTGCATCCTTCGATATCTTCGAGGTACCCAGTTTCATAGTTTTCTTTATCATTCTACTTCTACCTTATAGTTGTGGGCCTATTCAAATGTAGATTGGGGTGGTGATTCTACAGATCGTAAGTCTACCACAAGATATTATGTTTTCTTGGGAGATTCTCTTATCTCTTGGAAGAGTAAAAAGAAAGATGTTGTCTCTTGTTCTTCTACCGAAGCAGAATATCATGTTATAGCCTCTACTACTGCTAAAATTGTTTGGTTACGTTGGCTACTTGCTGATATGAGTGTTTTTCTCTTGAACCCTACCCCTATGTATTGTGACAATTTCATTGCCATTCAAATTACTCGCAATTCTATCTTTCATGAGCACACCAAACATATCGAGATTGATTGTCATTTTACTCGCCATCCCTATCAGAATGACACCATCACTTTGCCATTTGTCTCATCTTCCACGCAAATTGCAAACTTACTTACCAAGGCATATTCCACTGCATGGTTTTAATTTCTAGTTAACAAACTCTCAATGTTTTCTATTGGTGTATCGTGAGTTTGATGGGATGTTAGTATATGATAAATTATTATTATATAAGGGTAGACTAGTCTTTTATTATTATTTCTATTATCTATTTATATTTTCTTTTCCTTTGTAAACCTAAGTTTTCGCAATACAATTTGCTAGCCTTCTTTTTGCTGCTACCTCTTTCTCTCCTTCGCTTTATTACCTTTTACACTTTATATGCATTCTTTGCTTTGTTCTCAGAGGAGAGAGAAAGTATGATGAGAGAAAAATGTAATGAGAGAGAATGATGAGAGAGAAAGTGTGGTGAGAAAAAAATGAGAAGAGAGTGTGTGATGGCATAAAAAGCATGATGAGAGAGGATGAGGAGACGGAGAATGGATGATGAGAGAGAAAATAGTAGAGAATGTATGATGAAAAAGAATGAGGAGAAAGAAAGTACGATGAGAGAGAAAGTATGATGCGAAAATGAGGAGAAAGAAAGTATGATGAGAGAGAACAAGAAAAGAGAAAGTGCTATAAAAGAAAATTTGAACAAATATATTAAAAGTAAACTTAATTCTCATTCCCATTCTCATCAAAATCTAAAATAAAAGGTGGATTTCATCCATATCTAAATTTTTAGATTTCATTCTAAAATCTTAATTCCATTCCTATAATCAAGATTTGAGAATAAATCAAATTCTCTATTTCCATACCCACGTATCAAATGTCACCTTAATTTTATATGTATTTAGATAAAAATTTCCACAAATCTAATCCCAATTATACTTATAAAAAACTATTGTTAGTCATCGAGTCCCTTCCATTCCATGGACTGCACAGCACAAGCGGTCAATAGCTATCTAAGTGAATTTTTTAAACAAAAATTCCCATTGCTTGAGATGGTCCCTTATCAAAGAATTTAGTAGTAAAATCATCATATATTACATGTCTTTAGAACCTAGTGAGTTATAAAAGAGAGAAAATATCTTATTTACTTAAAAAAACAAAGGCGAGAAGAAATCTAATTCCATGCCATTCTTTTATTTTATTTCTGCTCAAATGGAAATGCAATTAAGCATTTAATAAACACATAATTAAATCATGTAGTTTTTAATCCTTCCTTCCAAGGGAATAAGTTGAATGCAAAACAATGAAATTAAAATTGTAGATTTTATTTTATTTTTTCCTTAACTTGATTTTTTTCTTTATCTTTTTTTTTTCTTTCCCTTCCATGTAAGTAACGTAAATAATACTAATATATCCCAAAGTAGTTGTTGGTATAATGATATTTTTAAGTGGTTGAGTTTGACTAAGTCGTTTTGATGTGTTTGAAAGAGAGTTTGTGTTAGGACATGAAATAATACTCATGGAGCTTGTAGAGTTAGATGTCTCGATAGTGTCGAGTTGATTGGTTTGAGTTGGATGTGAATCTTATTCAATTGAAGAGTTTAGTCAATTGTAAAATTGACTGAATGCGAACTTAGGCAAATAATTATTCGAATTTTAATTTCATGAACATGATGGGGTGTCGTGAAAAATCTCTAGCCCGACCCACGGACATGACACAACGATTAAGGCGTAACTGAGTTAAAGAGAGTGTCACAGTTCAATCCTCTACTGGGATATGTAATGACGCTGAGTTTAATGGAAAAAAATGGGTTTAGTGGCTGTGACCTGAAGTACCTATGGGTGGAAAAATCCCATAAGTTTGTCTTCATGAGCGAAGTTCCACTCGATGTTGGATGATTTTATAGGGACGATGAAGACCATGGAGGTCCATTGTCGACGACTTGCTATAGGGTTTCTGTGATTTATTATGAAGATCAGTGGAAAATTTCCGTAGAACAGGACCAATCACCTAATTGGACACCTAGGCTAAAAAAAAAAAAATGAAAAATCTCTAGCTTGTTCCCACGATCTTATAGGGATGGTGAAGATCGCGGAGGTCCACTCTCAACGACTTCTGCAACGCTTCTATGATTTACCCAGGGGATCAGTGGGAAACTTCCATGGGACATGACTGGTCATCTCGAAGATTATGGGTAGTAAGAATTGGACACCTAGGCTATCAAAAATAAAAAAAATAAAAAATCTCTAGCCTGCCCCCACGATCTTATAGGGACGACAAAAATCGTGAAGGTCCATTGCTGATGATTTACTATAGCACTTTCGTGATTTATCTAGGGATCGATGGAAAATTTTCATAGGGTAGGATCGATCACTTCCCAAATTAGTTGGGTTGTAAAAAGTGAACACCTAGGCTATGATCAAAATTAAAAAAATCTCTAACCTGCTCCCAGCCATGGTGCATCAGTATGGTGTCAAAGTGAATTCCTAGATCATCATAAAAGTGAATTCCTAAAACATCATAAGCAATCCTCGGTTGGGATACACATTGACACTTACGCCATGTTTATTTGGAAGAGTGGAAAATAAAATTAAGAAAAAGTTTTCGTAGCAGAAAATTTTTTATTATTTATTTTATTAAAATTTTCAGATGGAAAAGAAACGTAATCTATCAACGAATAATTTTGGAGTCAAAATCGATTATCTTAAAATTAGACGGAAAGCAACGGATAAAAGAAAAAATTCATATACTATTTTTTATTCATAAAATTACATTATATATCTAAAAAAAATGACGTATGAATCATTTTTAACTCACAAAATTATATTATATATTAAAAAAATGATGTATATATTTTTTTTATTTACAAAATTACATCACATGTATTTATTTTTCTCTATCAAAATAAACAAGTCTGCAAAGAAAATAATTTATTTACCTTTTCTCTTTTCTTATTTTTGGAAGATAATTTTTCACTATAATTTTTTTCCTCTGTTTTTATCCGTGTCTTAAAGTAAATTAATTTGGAGGAAAAGACGTGCTCTTATTACGAGCGCTTCCGAGTACTTGAGTCGGTAAGGATGGGATAAGAAAAAAGATGCGGCAATTTACCAAAAGGCGTATAAAGGTTAATGTATTTACCAAAAAGCGTATCACGGTTTTGTAATTACCAAAAGGCGGAGTTTACCAAAGTCAATTCCCATATTAACCCTCTGGCTAACCTGACAACCGCCTTTTTCAAACACATTTTTCCAAGCATCCAAGCCGAAAGTAGAATAGAAAAATAATTTGTGGTTCGGATACACGTCTTCTCACCGTCTCTCTCCCTTCATCCCTCTGTGTGGTGTTATAAACTTGAAAGAAAAAATTTATAAACTTGACCAAAACCCACTCATGGGCCTCCCCTACTTGGATTTTCATGAAATCAAGTCCCCAGTGAAGGTCTTGCTGGGGAGATGGTATTTATGGTGTCAAACATAATTTATACACCATGGATTACGAAGTATGGCTCCGTGCCATTAGCACGGAACAGTACCAAGGCCACTTTGGGCCTAATATGCTTGGATATTAGGCCCACGTTGGGCCTGATATGCACTCATATCAGGCCCATGTTGGGCCTGATATACAAGCATATCAGGCCCAACGGAGGCTGATTGTATTTTAATTTTCTCCCAGCACCTTTAGAAATTTAAATAATGATTTGCCACCAGATATAGAGTCCTTGAAACTCCAGAATACCACTAGAACTAAAATCTGTCCAATCCGAGGTGTCTAGGTCTATCAGTGGGTTTTGACCAAAACCCACTGATGCCCCTCCCCTACTTGGATATAATAGAAATCAATTCCCCTGTGAAGGTCTTGGTGGGGATATGGTATATATGGTGTAAAACATAATTTATACACCATGGATTAGAAGGTATGGCTCCGTGCCAGTTGGCACGGAACACTGCACAGCTTTTCTTTTCTACCGTATGGAAAGTGACTTTTAAAATTGATGTTATTTTATTATTTTGATCAGGCCCCTGTTAGCATGCTTGGAGTTTATATTAGGGGGAGAAAGAATAATGCTTTATTAATTGATACTCATATCAGGCCCACGTTGGGCCTGATATGCCCTCATATCAGGCCCACGTTGGGCCTGATATCCAAGCATATCAGGCCCAATGAAGGCTGATTTTATATTATTTTTTCCCAGCACACATATATATATATATATATATATATATATATATATATATATATATATATATAATGATTTGCCACCATCTTCTGAGTCCTTGCAACTCCAGAATACCACTAGAGCTGAAATGGGTCCAATCAGAGGTGTCAAGGTCCATCAGTGGGTTTTGACCAAAACCCACTGATGGCCCTCCCCTACTTGGTTCTACCTGAAATCATGTTCCCTGTGAAGTTCTAACTGGGAAGATGGTATATCTGGTGTCAAAACGTATTTATACCCCATTTCTAATAAGGTATTGCTCCGTGGCAGTTGGCACGGAACCTAGTGACATGCTCTGGAAACCGACTGTTGGTCCGAGCCTATTTGATTTTTTAAACAATCCCAACCGTTACCATGTTTTCAGTTTTGAGAAGATAGAAATTGTGTGCATTACAACTTATATACATTGTCTCTTTCCACTGATAAGCACCAGCATTGCATTTTGTATATTGTGATTTATATTTCTGACTAATCACTATGCAATATTATTAATATTCCAGTGACAGTTTCTAATCTTCTCATACACTACATACCACCGTATTATACAACAAAGACTACATACAAAGATATTAAAAGTCCTACACTACGTAATAATTGTATTTACATTCTATACAAGTTTTTGCCTTACAAGACTGGATATTTAATCCAATGTTTGAAAATATTTATCCCTCAAAATTGCTACCATTACATCAATTCTAATCTTTTTCATGTCTCCTTGTTTGAAGTCCATCTTCATATCATATAGGAGACATCGAATGTATTGCATCACAAAGAAGCCACAGTCAACGCTGTAAAGAACAACAACATTTTAATTGTCAATAATTTTTTATCAATTATTTATATTCACACGTTGTGCTCGATTTACCTTGCTTGTTGTTGTGGACATTCAATTGTGCGAGAGACCCATCTATCAAACGGATAATGCCTTTCCAAGTTTGGATGAATAGCAGCAACGTGCTCACGACTATATAATTTAAAATCTGATACCTGAAGATTGAAGAGGAAATTTCCATTTTCTATCAACTAGCATTTATATTAAAATACAAACAATATCATTATTATTAGATGCTCACCGCTGCTTCAAATTCATATTTGTATTTACTTCTACTTGCAAGAGAATTGTACTGATTGAACGTCATTGATTTGGTGTCCACCACCAGCAAGTGGAAGTGTGCATTATCACTGCACAAAGGTATAAATATATACCTTACCTCTTCATCTCGTCTATCCGTCTTTATCATGTGTTGGAAGGCAAACTTACTTGACGATTTCATTAATGACTACAAATATGCAAAGTCATACATACATAACCAACTAATAAAAAGAATTCTATTTTTTACTATAATTAAATCAATTCCTTACTCTGAAGAATGTTGAACAATATATTGACTTGTTGTATGTGCTTCCAGACGGGAATGCCCCCCTAAATAAAATTTTACAATACGTGTCGATTACATCCCCTCTTGTCAACATTTCTCCATTCACACCAGATAAAAGGGAATACAAATTTAAACAAAAGGGTGGTTCCTCCCAAACTATATCATTTGTAAACCTACAAAGTAAACAAATCACAGATTATTTTTACAAATTTCTTTTTGATAACCTTAGCCCAAATATGTAATCAGATATGCATATATTATACTTTACTATTCAACTATTTAATTTACATACTTTATTTCCTCCAAGGCTTTTAACAAGTACGCCACCTCTTCGTCTTGTTTTTTTTTCTTGGAAGACTTAAATTGCTTCTTCACATACTATGCATACAAACAAAAAAGGCAATTAGATAATCCATTATATCTAACAAATTGCAAAGAAATTTGCATATATTGTCTTACAGCAATTGCTTGTTTCCTCATTTTGTCATATTTGGTAAACATTTCTACATCCTTGTCTGCCTTTTCATCAGATTTGTCTTCCATCATTTGTACAATATTAATTTCTTCTTCCATTTCATCCAAACCTATTTTTCCTTTCCCCTTGCCCACAACAACAACATATTCTTTGACAAATTTTTTTCCTTCTCCTATACTTGTAACTTTTTCCGCAGGCTCACTTATATGTATATTTCTACGTTGCCTCTTAGGTAAAGTTTTGAGCCACAATGGACTATCAATTGGAGTATCCCTGTAATCATAGCGACTTCTGTCACGTCCTCTCCTACTTCTTGTTGTAACACCTACAGGTTCAATTTGAGGATCGTCTACAGGCTCGCTATATTGAGATTCCATGCTTTTTTTTTCAACTATTTTAAGTAACTCTTTCACCCTCTCCTTCAATTGCATGTTCTCCATTGTTAGCTCTTTATTTATGTTTGCTTGAATAATGCAATTACAACAATCCTTATTAATCTGCCTTCCTCCTACACTCACTTCAATTTGTGATGCCTCCATTGCATGTGGACTGTCATCAACGCCAGCAAGGTTCTCAACCAATGATCTTTCATCTTGGTTAGGGATTAGGTCAATCACAACCTGTAAGAATATTAAACCACATGTTAAAACCATATTTTTTAACCAAACTATAGTCAAAGTATTCTAAATTTACCTCTTCAGATGAAACTTGGTTAATCATTTCTCTCACCTTACTAATATGTGAAGGAATATTCCTCCACTTATTTATTCTGGCTCCTTTTATTTTGTATGGTTTTTGGATTGGAACATGTTCCAAAAACCATGCCTGATTCACCATGACAAGGGTTAACTATTTTATAATTGTTCGCAAAATATTAAAAATTTTCACACAAATTAAACACTTACTGCCAAAAGACCAGCAAATCCCTTTAGGTAAGGGAGGTTGGTGTTAGCATGTTTTGTCTCAGTTGATGAAAATATGTCCCCAATCTTAGGTAATTGTGGAGCCATAAATTCATGGATTGCTTCAACCCAGTTGAATCTATCAAGATTCTCAAAATCATCTACTATATCTATAAGACTTAACGGGACCTTATATGTACTAGAAGAAAATAAGACACAAACAAATATATACAAAATATAGAATTTGCAAAATAATAAAACATCATCTTCGCCTTCAACGCGATTGCCATAAAATTTAAGCAACTCCTCAATTCTTGATCTAGTAGCTTCTTTTTTGTTTGAGAAGTAAGTTAGAAAAAGGTCACTGGATGCTTTAGCTGAATCAATCGGAATTGAAGCTCCTCGGTCTGCAATACCGAGCAGCAATGAAACGTCTCCTCTTGTGAAGCAAACCGGAACACCTGACCAAGTTAAATTATTATTAGAATTCTACCAACACATACAAAAGTATTAGGAACACCGTGGACATGATACAATGTCATATCAAGCACTGATACTCCATCGTATCAGGCCCACGTTGGGCCTGATAAGATGCCGTATCAGGCCCACGTTGGGCCTGATACGATGCCGTATCAGGCCCACGTTTAGCAAAAGCTTAAATTTTACCATACAACTACTTTGTAATTAAAATACAAATTTATAAATTGTACCTGAGAATCTAAAGGTTTGACTACTTGAATCCCAATTTTCAAATATATTTACCAAAATCCCATGGATGTGCTGCATATCTTCTATGTCCAAAAAAATATGAAAGGGTGACTGTTTGATCAGCACTATGTGTTGGTCATGTAAAATAACACCGCCTCCATGCGTTCCTTTCTTCGTGGATGGTTGAAAAAAGCTTTTAAAGTGACCGAGGACACTGTTCCAATGCAGTTTCTGTCCAACATCAACTGAACCCTATACTTTATAAAAATAAAAAAATTTAAATCATATTAGTTCAGCTTCTCAATATCACAGAGTTTGTAAAATGATAACCTTTACAGCTAATTGATGTGGAGAGGATGATGATTCACCCGATCGACGTCTTTGCGCCATTATGATACTAGCTGATTAATGTAATGTAAACCCTAGAATCCTTCACTGATGGCTCACGAACACTCCTGGTTTTTAATTAAACTGAAATGCTACCTAGATGGCGCTTGAGAAAAACTCGAACTGATGGCTCACGAACACTAAACTAGGGTTTCACAAGACCGAGCTGCACTCGCATGTCACGAAGGAGGGAGGTACCCTAATGATCGTTTTTTTTAATATCTAAGTTTTTTTAAAAATGTGGTTCGGATGCCTGGAAATTGATGACTGATCAGAGGTGTTGGTTGGCGGTAGGGTTATATTCGGTAATATACATCACTTACCTGCGTCTTTTGGTAAATACAAAACTGTGATGCGCTTTTTGATAAATACATTAACTATAGTACACCTTTTGGTAAATTACCGAAAAAGATGGAGGACACATCACACATGCATAAAAAAAAATTGAAATATCTCTAGCCAAAGGCGGAGCCGAGTACCAGAGTACTTGAGCTTTAGCCTGAGAACCACTCGTAAGTTATTTTATTTCTTTTTGATATTAACCCGGAGGTCCATCCGGAGGCCATTGTTAGTCCGAGTAGATTACAATTCCTCCGTCATTGTCTTAGCCCTCTTTGTTGTGCAAGGCATCCATAATAAATGTCAAAACACTAATATATTAAAAAGATCTCGTAAAAAAATATTTAATATCTCATACCAAATTTAGCTACAGATACAGCCAAGTAGATATAATTGACATAACCAAATGTATCTAATCCTCAGAATACAACCAACACGGCAAAACCCCCAAAACTTCTCGGCGCGATTTATGCGCTTTGATGCCGTTTCACTCATTGAAAAATAATGCAAAAAGGGAAAAAAGTACGGTTTCAATCTCTCTCCGTTCAACACTAAATTCCGTTACCAAAATTATCATCCAAAAATACATAATTAAATTACTTTTGGACTTATTTAATTTCGACCATATCCCTATATATAAGCGTTCCTCCTCAGCAAAGCCAACTCACCAAATTACAATTGCTCTCTCTCCCTCATTAAAAAAAAACTTTAATTTAGGGATAAAAATTTTCATCCCAAATTTATAACAAATTTTATAATGAAATTATAAATCATCTGTTGGATCGAAAAGCATTAGGGGGAGGGTAAATACACCAAGTACGCAGGTTGGTTTTAATTGGTTTGAAGCTTGTGGCGACTCCTAGGCTCACACTCGTTGAGTGTTTATTTTGGGCAATTCACTATCAGTTCAGAAATCTTACAAGAGAGTCTTACAATTTAGAATGCTGCAAAGAAATTATACCGACTACAAAGGAATGGTAAATTCGAAGCTTCTGGTCGTCGGTGTCTTGTTGTAGCTCATCCGGATCGTCTTGTTAGCAGTGTGCTGAAGAATGATTACTTAGAAGGTGTTGTTTGAATCTGCTGGTCGAGACTGACTGATATAGGCCATTGAGGGCACCTTCAAGGCCTTTGAGGGCGCCTCCATCACCGGTGGATTCGCAGCATGGATAAGATCCGCAACTCCCGCAGCTTATCCTCTTGAGGGCGCCTCCAAGGCTGTCCGAGGCGCCTCCAGCTCCCTTGAGGGCACCTCTAGCACCCTTGAGAGCTCCTCCAGCTCCGCTGCGTAGACTCCTCAGTCCTTGTACTCGAGGCGCCTCCAAGCTCCATGGAGGGCACCTCAAGTACTGTTCATCCGAGGTAAAACTTGCTCTTTTGTCTCTGCAAGATATGTTAGTCCCAAAATACCAAGCATACCCTGTAACACAAAGTTAGTACATAATAATAATAATAATAATAACATAAACATAAATGTCTGACAGTCACCGGACTGTCCAATTATGATTTCAGATTTCCGATCGGAAACCCTAGGTCGAACCGACGCCTACTGTTCCCTTAGCGGGGAACGCGTCCTCACCTACTCCACTTAGGAGAGTATACATGTTGCCAGTTCGATCCTCCATATCGACTGGACTTTTTCTCAGTGCCCGAGTCTTCAGGTCTTTCCGTTGGACGTCTGCTCCACGACCCACCCAGACTTTCCACCCGATCCGCGACACCGGGATTTTCACCTAGAGTTTCTGACTCTAGGACTTTTGCCGGAAGACCTTGATCCGTCAAAGCTTTCCGCCTAGGGTTACCACCCCCTTGGACCTAGGGTTACCACCCCCTTGGACCTAGGGTTACCACCCCCTAGGGTTTTCTGTCTGCTTAACCGCAACTAGGACTTTTGCCTAAGATACATTAAGACATTTCCTGCAAACTCATTCAACCACATTAGATCACAAATAACCTTAACTTTGAATCCTTTGTCATTATCAAAACTCAGGTTCGATCGTCGGATACTTCCCGCACCAACAATCTCTCCCTTTTTGATTATGACAATAAAAATTCAAAGTTAAGTAAAAAGACATAAAGAATAAGGAATAATGCTATAAAGAATTTGAGAATATCACAAGCATAACTGAATCTAAATAACAGTGCAAGCATAAATTTAAGTGAAAAGCTCCCCCTTAATAAAAGCTCCCCTTTTTAGAATTTTCTTGACTTTTAGATTTGAATTTTCTTATACTCTCCCCCTTTGCCATATATCAAAAAACTTTGTGAGGGAAGGAGTAAGAAAATGCTATTTGACAACACTTTGCTAAAATTTTTTTTTTTGATTTGTCAACACTAAGTTTTTGAAAAGTTTAGCTTATAAACTTAGCTTTTTAAAAATATGAGAAAAGAAACTTTAGTTTAAAACTAGCTAACTTAGTTTAATAGGAGGTTGAATAAATACTTAAAATATTTTGATAAACACTTAACTTTAAGAACAAATTTTCTTGTAAGACTTTTTAGCTAAGTAAATGAATAGATTAAAAAAATCAGTACTTAGCTTTTAAAACAAATCTTTTCCTTAAAGAAAATGTTTTGCTCAACAACTAAGTTTGGAGAGTAGTTTAGCTAAGGGAAAGTTTATTGACTTTGAAAAGTAACTTAGCTAAATTTGAGTTAAAAAATATTTGATAAAACTTTAAGAATATTTGTTAAGAAGGAATTTTTCAAAAAGAAACACTTTAGGGTTTCAAAAAGCAATTTTACTTAGTTAAAATTTGAAAAGTACTTAGCTTAAATAGTATCAATTTGTATAACTTTAGTTAAGTCCACTTTCATTTAGAACCAAAAAGAGTAAGATAATTTTGTTAAAGAAAAACTTAATTTTCTTTTCTAAAGTCCTAAAGTCCAAGCATGAGTAATTAAAAATTCAAACTAAATACTTAGTTTCCTTAGCCAAATGTCTAACCATTAGCTACTAACTGCTTACCTAAAAAGGTAATAGCTTTCACTTGGTTAGTCAAGTTAAGTCAGTGATCCAATTAGATTTGACTAAGACAGGATAACTTAACTTGATTAATGTAAATTTGGTATTTATTGCCCAGACTTACTGTGATGCACAGATATAAGCATTCTGAAGTCTAGGCAGTACCCTATACATCTCACACCATTTTAAGTGTTTTCATACACAAGCAAGGTAATCCTAGTGTGTTTGTGAGATGCTCTGGTTAAAAACTAGGGGTACATGCTTTCTAGGGGGTAAATTCCTAGGCTAAATCTAAAATTTTGAAAAACTAATAAACTTGAGATTTTTGAAATTTATTTTTCCTAGAATTTGAATTCAAAGTATTTTGAAATTACAAATGAAGAATAAAAAAACCCTTATTCTACTAAGCACATCCCTATTTGCCTTCTAAGTGCACTGAACTCAAGTTCAGGTAAGGGTTTTGTAAAAATATTAACTAGGTTTGACTTGGACTCAACGTAGTTAAGCACAATGTCACCTTTAGCTATATGATCCCTTACAAAGTGGTGTTTAACTTCTATGTGCTTAGTCCTTGTGGTGAATTGGATTCTTGGTTAAGTTAATTGAACTTATATTATCAATGGAAATTTTTGTATTTTTATATTCCAGTTGATAGTCCTTTAAGGTATGCATCATCCATAATAGTTGGGATGCACATTCCCCTAAAGCTATGTATTCAGCTTCAGTAGTGGATAAAGCAACATAGTGTTGCTTTCTACTTGACCAACTTACTAGGCACTGACCTAGAAATTGACAGCTACCATTTTTGCTTTTTCTATCTAATTTGCACTTGGCATAGTCTGAGTCAGAGTAGCCGATTAGGTCAAAGATGCAAGTTCTAGGATACCAAAGTCCTACATTTAGGGTTCCCTTAATATACCTAAGTATTCTTTTAACATTTGTTAGATGTGACTCTTTTGTACAAGATTGGTATCTTGCACACATACCTACTGTAAATAGGATGTCCAGTCGACTTGCAGTTAGGTAGAGTAGACTTCCTATCGCACTTTGATAATATTTTAAGTCTACTATTTTTTTTCTAAGTCAGAGTCAATTTTAATATTTGTAGCTATTAGAGTACTTATAATTTTTGAATTTTCCATTGCAAATTTTATAATTAATTCCTTGGCATATTTTGTTTGAAAGATGTAAATTCCATCTTTGGTTTGTTTAATTTGTAAGCCTAAGACAAAATTGAGTTCATTTACGAGGATCATTTCAAATTCACTCTCCATTAATTTGGTAAATTCTTTTAGAAATTTTGTATTGGTTGAACAAAAAATTATATCGTCAACTTAGATTTGGGCTATAAAAATATCTTTTTCTAAGATTTTTACAAATAAGGTTTGATCTATTTGACCTTGTTTAAAATCTTTGATATTAGATAATTTGATAGTCGCTCATATCAAGCCCTAGGCGCTTGCTTTAGTCTATATAGGGCCTTTTTTAGCCTAAAAATATGGTTCGGGTGGTCCAAGTCCTCAAATCTTGGGGGTGGACTTACATATACCTCTTCTTTGATGAATCCGTTTAAAAAGACGGATACATCCATTTGGAATAACTTGAATCCTTTGTGTACTACATAGGCCAGCAGCATCCTAATAGATTCAAGTCTTGCTACGGGGGCATAGGTCTCATCATAGTCTAACCCTTCTACTTGATTGTTCCTCGGACAAGAAGGGGAAGCGCCTCCGACCTCGACATTGGATCAAGGAACAAAGGGAGCAAGCGAAGGCGGATAAGGAAGTAATAAAAATTTTGTTAAATCTATTACCCTCTAACATAATTTTGAGTGTAGGTGAATGCACGAGTGCAAGTGATATCTGGAAAAAGGTCATTGCCTATCATGAGAACCCCACTCAATTTCAAGGAGTGGATGAGCCTAAGGAGAAGGGCTCATTGGCCCAAGAAGAGAAGGACCAAACTATGAATTGTTTCTGATGACCACAAACTTGTGGCCATGCCATAAGTTGCTTGCGGTGGTCATGAGCTAGTAGCCTAGTTGGAATCATAGTGGCAACAGCGAGCTTTGGCTTGACACCAAATTGTGGAGCTTGTGATCTAGCTGCGAGTCACAATTGTCATTTTTCTCCCTTCCGGTGGATCAAGGGTTTTTTATTCAGATATCCAACTCTTACTATCAATAGAGTGTTTGACCATATGATAAAAAAGGGAAAGCACTCTTCCCAGTGTTCTCGCCAAACATTTTAGGACTAATATAAAGGAGGTAAATCACGGTGATTGAGAAAGTAAATGGATAGAATTAGTTATACAGGGTGAGGGATTTACACCCTACCAGTCTCAAAATTTGACTCCTTGATCTTAAGTGATAAAGTTTCATCTATTAGCTATGTCCATCAGGATAGATGTCTGACCATGAGTGTGAGTGAAGAGGACAGAGAGGAAGGACCAATGATGTTAGAAAATCGAGAGCTAGTGAGTCGATTGGAAGCGAGACACTGAGTCAAATAGGCGTAAATAAGTCACATTGTGAATTGCGATTACATGATATCCCACCCAAATCCTGAATATTTGCCAAGGTATATATATATATATATATATATATATATATACAATGGATATAAAGGGCATCCCATGTAAGATCAGAAAGTTTAGCTTATGGTTAATGTATCAGTCAAAGTTTATAGTAGGTCTACCCAAGTGATTGGTTGATCGGGACAAGAGTAACCACCACTTGATCGGATCTGTTACTCTCACAACTCTGCTTTCCTATATCCTCTCGATCAGCTCATAGGATTATGGGGCTCGACTCCGGCTCATGAGACTCTACTCTCCTGGATCCTCACGATCGGTTCATGGATCATGGGGCTCTACTCCCTTGCATCCTCCCGATAGGCTCACAGGTTCATGGGGTTCTGCTGTCCTATATTCTTCCACTAGGTTCTTGATCGAATCTCTGACTCCTCGGGCTTTGCTCCCCTGCATTCTCTCGATCAACTCATAGGATCATGGGGCTCTGCTCTCCTATATCCTTCCACACTTTTTCTGATTGGATCTCTGACTCACAGGATCTGCTCCCCTCAACCTCCTATAAGATGGATAAGCATATAATCAGAACCGTCATCCCATGATAAAAAATTGCATCCCCTTTTTACTAACCCATTATCTCACTATTTGGATCAAGCCAATAAAGTCTAATGGGCCTCTAAACTCATGAGCTCATTCCACAATTAGTACTACACGTGGGATTGTTAAAGACACTTGGGACCATATCTTTGTACATAATATGGGATACCGATAGCATATGGACAATGAGACTATACACTAAAGCAGAGATACACATATTTTTTATATCCCTTATGCTGATATGACATTTAACTAATATAGGGATTACAAGAGTGTTACAAAAGGGTTTCATCCTCTCGGGTGCAGGTACGTCTTTTGCTTCGCACATGTCTTACATTCATCTACTATTGTCCATCTTCCACATTTTCTCCACCTCACTAACTTGGGTGTCGTAGTGGTAGTACTAACAACCCCTCTGGCATGTTTGCTAATACTCCTTCCTCCTCCACCTTATGATCTTGCCAGTCGTCTTGTAGTCAACTTCAAAGTCATCTCGCTAGTGATCCCCCTTCTTCTCCTTCAAGGTCTTCTTATGGCCAACTTCAAAGTCATCTCGTCAGTGGTCCAGCTTTCGTCGATTTCAGGCTGAATTAAATTTGACGTTGTCTGTGGGAATATATGCCTAATCTAAAACATAAAAATGGATGATGCCAAAAAGTTTACAATTGCTACCTTATCATAAGAAAACTTTGATTTGCTAGTGATGGCTAAAATACAAGCACTTGCACAGAAGTAGCAAGCAGTGAATCATGTTCCTTCAAAAGCAACTGTAGCATCAACCGAAAAACCACCAACTATTGACCGAGATTCAAGCCAGTGAAGCTGACTGAGTTCCCTAGAGCTCTAATTCGGACACCTATAGAAGATTAGGTCTGATCCGAGCAATCTCAGGGATCCTTTGCTAGAAATACCCCTCTCCGAGATCTGAAGTTAGGCAAAGCACCTAGTACTAGCAACTCACCCTAGCGGCCAAGTAATCCATTCTCTCAGGAGATCCTTGAAGATAAGCTACTTAAGACCTCCGCATATCAAGGATTATGGTGGCACGACCGATCCCCAAGACCATCTCTATAAGTTTAAAAATATCATTCTGCTGCATCAATGCACGGATGATGTCAAGTGCTTAGTGTTTTTAACAACAATCTCGGGATCGGTACAAAAGTGGTTCAATCGGCTCATGCCGAGTTCGATCTCATGCTTCAAAAATTATAAGTCAATCTTCCTCCGTCACTTTGCTAGCAACTGAAGATACTACAAGACCACATTAAACTTGTTCATCCTCAAGTAGGTGGCCAAAGAGATGTTGAAAGCATATATTAAGTGATTCAATTAAGTTACTATGGATGTCCCCTTAGCCACCTTTGAGATATTGGTGAGTGTCTTCTCTCAAGGACTCATCGATGGGGATTTCTTTCGTTCCCTATGTTGGATATTGGGGCCTTAAATGGACCAAAACGATTTTGAGGAAGGAAGTCATTAATTGTTGAAAGTCGTAATTGACTTCAAAATTGAAATCTACGATTCGCGTAGATAGATTTAGACTATTAATTTGCTCAAAACCGATTAAGGGTGAATGAGAAATTAATGTTTAAAATCGGCCCAAAATAACATTTATTATTCATTAATAAAGTGCATGGGAGAATAGTCTCACATCGGAAATTCTCGATGTGTATTCTCTACTTATTAATGAAGATGTGTTAATGGAGTTAATACAAAAATAAAAGGACAGGTGCTCCCTTAGCCCAGGGCGAGCAGGTGCTCGCACCTGTGAGCCCGCCACCCGCCACCCGCCACGTGCGCACGTGCGCACGTGCGCAATGGGCGCTTTGTAGGCGCACTTTGCACTTCGCGAGGAGCATTGAGGAGCTTAAATTTATGCTCCAGGTGACATTGCAGTGCCTAGATGGCACTCGGGTGACGTGTCAGGCTCGTACCTGACGTGACAGTACCTATGCGGCATCCTCGTGGGCAAAGGGAGATGACTGGACAGTTGACTTAGGGAATGGATGGCTACCATTGATCAACGTTGATCAAATAGGTATGATGGATCGCTTGTGATGCAATCTAGAGCGTTGGATCGCAAAGAGTAACGATCTGACGACTTGGGATGAGACTTGATCTGAAGCATCGAATCAATGGATCCAGATCCGATGGCCGATGACAATAGGCGGGATCTGAGGGTCACAACTCCTCAGATCTGATGGATGAGATTGAAGTGGGCTTGGTGAAGGGTTACAACCCTTCAGAATGGATGATCTAGATCGATCCAGCCCAAGGAACACATCCACTCACCCAAAGGACACTCAACCTCTTCTTTCAGTATAAATAGAACCCTCCAGATGATGGAATATTCACTCAATCCTCTCTTCTCTTCCTCAAGCATTCATCTCATCTTGTGCATTCAAGAGTCCAAGAAGTCTACTAGAAGGTTCGCTGGTCTCGAAAGTCGGAGTGCTACGATTCCGAGACGTTCGTCGTCGTTGTATCTTGGGAACGAATTGCAACAATCCGTTAAGCACCGTAGCGGAGCAATATCATTTACGGAGATAGTGTCGAACACTAGCCTCGACGATCAGTTTGCATACTCCAGAAGCTACCCGGGAATAACACCCTAGTGAGGAAGCCCCTAAGGATTTCAATAGTCTATTAGGGTGAGCTGCCAAATATGTCAATGTCAAAGAAATCCAAGTCATCCTGAAAAAGGAGGTTGATGCTCCCACCCCCTCCTTTTAAGTAGAACACAAGGGCCCTCCACCACCTCTACGCCACAAAGAGCACCAACCAAGTCATCCACCAGATCATGAAGGGAAAGTAGTCCAGCATGTGGATCGCCCGAATCTCATTCACCGAACTCTATCAGTGGATACCCACTTTATACATATCACAAATTCAAAACTCACAACACAATGACTATTTTCAATATGTCCGGGAACGTCGTCAAGCGGTTGATCAGCTCCTTAAAAGTCAGCAACCCCTCAAATGGCTCATTAGTTGAGCACACCTCCAGCATATAGTCCCAACATAGCCGATCGGTAGTTGATGCTCTATAATATCAAGGTAGCAGAACTCACTCATCGAACAGAGGCACAAAACCCTCACAGATCCGACAAGAAGAAAATAGAAGGAACGTCACTTGGGGAAATATCAACATAATCTCCAGAGGCCGTACTGATGGAGATTTCCATCGGGCACGGAAGTCTCATAGTTGTTGACTGGAAATCTACAAAGTCGATTCTAGTCAAATGTAGGCGGAGAGCCCCCAAATCAGTTTTGATCCTCATGATCTCAAGCGGATAGAAGTACCTCAAGATGATTCCCTGATTAGTAAGACCATTATTGTCAACTACAATATGCTCATAGTTTTTGTGGAACAGAGGAGTTCTGTGAACATCATCTTTAAGAAGATATTTGACTAGCTGTAAATCAACCAAGAAGAGCACTAACCCATAACGACGACTCTATTTGGATTTACTAGGTATAAAGTACAACCACTTGGCCAGATCTGACTGGCAATTTCTCTAGGAGCATAACCGCTAATGAGAACCTAGAGGACTACTTTCATAATGGTAGATGCTCCCTTTACATACATTATCATTTTAAGGAAGCCAGCTCTGCATGAATTTCGAGTGATTATCTCCACTTTCTACTAAAAATCAAATTCCTAGTAGAAGAACAAGCGAGTGAGGAGAAAGGAGACCAACTGGCAACTCAGAAGTGTTATGTGGACATCATCAAGATGGAGTCGTGCAAAGCCTGCAAAACTCAAAATCGAAGGTGCAAGATATACAGGAGGCACCCATACCTCAGTTGATTGAGGAGCATAAAGAGGTACAAATCCATCCCAATCGGCCTAAAGGATCTACCAAAATTACAACTAATTTCCCTCTGGAGCTTAAAGAGAGTTTGATCGTGTCTTTATCACGCAATCAAGACGTCTTCGCTTGGTTGCCATAGGAAATCACCAGCATGTCTCCCATTGTGGTGTAGCACTGACTCCACATCCTCCCAGATGCCTGATTTGTCAAGCAGAAGAAAAGAGACTTTAGTGTCGATCAGAACAAAATCATCCGAGCATAAGTAGATAAATTTTTGGGAGCAAGGCACATTTAGGAAGTTTAATTTTCATCTTGGCTCGTCAATGTTGTGTTGGTGCTCAAGCCTAGGAACAAATGATGAGTATGTGTTAACTTTTGGGACCTCAACAAGGATTGCTCGAATGACTACTATCCTCTTTCTTGTATCGATCAACTGGTTGATTCTACTTATGGGAGTGAGTTGATTTGCATGTTGGATGCCTATCAGGGCTATCATCAAGTTCCTCTCGCCTCAAAAGATCAAGAAAAAGTTAGCTTCATCACCTGGAATAAAGAATACAGAAGCTACCTACCAATGACTCAAGGACAAAGTCCTCTGATAGTTGATCGAAAGAAATATTGAAGTCTATATCAACGACATTCTAATCAAATTTGCCCGAGCAACGGATCTAATCTCTGATAATAAAGAAACTTGCAGCACACTGAGGGAGTATGGGCTCAAATTGAACCCTGACAAATATCTATTTAGAGTTAAAAGCGGCTACTTCCTCGGCTCTATGATGATTGAGTGAGGGATTGAAGCCAACCTAGACAAAGTTCAGGCGCTCAAAAATATGACTCCTCAGAATCTTAAAGAATCCCATCGATTGGTCTGTTGAATCATAACACTCCCTAGGCTTATCTCCCGATCGGTTGACCGGAGCCTCCTATTTTTCAAAATACTATACAAAGCCAATAAGTTCTAGTGGGATGAGAGTTGTGATAAAGCCTTTCTTGAGCTTAAGGAATACCTGGTGCATCTAACACATCTTTCTAAACCAATAGCTGGAGAGCAACTTTCAGTGTACCTCTCCACTAGTGAGGCATAGTCAGATCAATGTTGATAAGACAAGAGGGCAATATACAACAGCTTGTACACTTTTGGAGTCATTTATTTAAAGATGTTAAATGTCGCTATATTGCTCTTAAAAAATTAACCTTTGGACTAGTCATGACAGCTCCCCGATTGAGACCTTATTTCCTTTCTCACCCAATCGTAGTTCTCATTGACAGTGCTCTGGGCAGAGTGTTGATTAATCCAGAAGCTACGGGGAGACTAATCAAATGATCTAGGAGTTAAGCGAATATGATATACAATATCACCCCTGGTCCTATCAAGGCTCAAGCCTTAATCGATTTTTGACTGAAGTTCATAACACATAAATAGAAGGCAAATGGAAAATTTATATAGATGGATTTTTCACTTGGCAAGGTAGTGGCGTGGGATTATATCTATGTACAGAGTACAAAATACCAGTAGTGTATGATTGATGAGATTGCACACTACAACAAAGATACATGGGTTTGACATATCCCTTACGTTGATATGACATTTAGTTAATGCGGGAATTATAAAAGTATTATAAAAGGGGTCTGTCCTGCGCATACAGGTGTGTGTTTTGCTTCACACACATCTTACATTTTCCTATTATTGCCCATCTCCTTTCACATTTTCTCCACCTCACTGATTTGAGCGTCAAAATGACTATACCAGGAACCCCTTGATTTGTTTGCTAACGCTCCTTCTTCCTCCTATACCTTGTGATCTTACAAGTCTTCTTGCAGTCAACTTGAAAGTCATTTTGTTAGTGATCCCCTTATTCTCCTTTAACGTCTTATTGGTCCTGATTTCAAACCGGATCAATTCTCATAGATATATCCTAACATAAATGCTAACGTATGATCAATATTTTACTTTCATTGTAGATAATTATATATTTATCATAAATTCAAACATTACTATGCCAATATATCATCAAGGTAATTCATGACCTGAAATTTTGCAGTGTTATATTTAAATAGCGTGATAGTGTGCACTAGTTAACATAATAGATAATGAATTTGCATATTTAATTTCCAAATAGAAATATTGAAATTATTTATATCTTCTTGATTTCCCACATTCTTTTTAGCAGTCAACAGTTATAATTCCTTACGTTATCTTAAGTAGTAGTTACATTAATTTACAGATATTTATTTATATCTTCACTCGAATCATTTAGTTTCTCTTTAGTTCTTACCACCTACCTCTAGGTAAACAACGCATCTTAAAGCAGCGTCTCCAAGCAATAAAGCTAGCGAGCATGCAACTAGCGTGTCGCGTGCAAGGATGACCTCCAAAACAAAGACAAGTCAGCTGACCTAAAGCTGTACGTGAATGTTTTCCTTTAACTCATGCTCAGTTATCATTTCATGCACGTAGGCTGGCTTAAAGCAGCTGGAATATAATCCCCACTTTAGTAAACACCCTACCCTCCTCCTTAATGAAGCTGCACCTGCATTTAGATTTCATAGAGAGAGAGAGGGGGGAAAAAAAAGAAAGAAAGAGATAGGAGGAGAGGGTCTGAGAGGAGGAGGCCTTTCACTTTCCCCAAAAATAAAGAAAAGGCTACGCCTTTGTTAAAGTCTTTAATAAAGCCCACCTCTCACGTGTTAACCCAATAACTCGTTGGTGTCCATGGCCGTGCACTATGCACGCACAGCAGCTTCTCTGTGTTACTGGGGGAACAACTCCATGCAGCTTTGCTTAAAATTATGGAAAAGGAAGCTCTGGAGATCAAGCAGCATGCAGCAGCAGCGGAAGAAGGAGCAGCAGAATTAGAAGTCAGAAAAAGATGGGTGTTTGGTTGCAGGTTAATTATCAGACTGAATGGGCCCGATCGAGCAGGATTGGGGAGAATCAACTTGAGAGTCGGAAGTAAGACCCCAGCTGCTAATTTTTCTGCAGCTAAAGCTGAAGCAATTGCAAATTAAGGCTTCAAAGGTCCCTTTCATTTAGCTGCTTTATTTGCATCTCCATATCCTTGTAATGCAGGCAATCTCTTTTGTTGTTGGATTCTGCCCATTGCCATCGTGTCATGCATGCCCAATGTAAAAAAAATGTGTTTCACTTGAACAGATAAGTAATTATTTGATGGGTCAGGCCGTCAGGTTGATCTGAAGGTGTCAGCTATAGATCCCTTATACAAGATAAGGACCTTAAGCACTATCCAACAGCCCCCAACAGTCTCATGCTACGATCTAGTGGAAGGGTATTAAGTTATTTTGGGGTTTAATCCTTATTAATTATGATATATTTGTAAGAATTATTTTTCTAAATAGGATATATAATCATAAAATGTTGAGCTTCTAACTATCTGCTGCAAACGATTCCCAATTTATCATAGAGCTGGATTGATCGCCCCAGATTCGATATTATATCTGATCCAACAAAATCTGATCCAACAATTTTTGTTTTAAACACTATCCAACAATATTATATCCTTAATTGAAATTGGTGCACCGTTATTGCAGAATTATAAGAAACAAATTAGAAGGCAAAGAATTATATTCCTTCGTATGAGATGTGCTATTGAATAGGCACAATCGTTCCAAGCAAGTACTCCACTCCCAACAATCTATAGAAAGATTGCGAGAGCCACAATTTAAGCACGACAAAGATAATACAAATCTTCTTCTCTTCTCTCTGTTGTACTTTAAGCTTTTGGTTTCTGCGAGTTCAAAGAATTGTCGATTAGTATAAATCTAGTGACTTCAAGATAGTCACTTTGCGATATTAATACTTAGAATCAGAATAACACTGAGAATTAGAATTCACTAATTTTTTTAATTTTTTAAAAGATTTTTATTTTTACCCTGTATCTAAATTTTATAATCTGATTAATTCTGAGATAGACGATCCGGTTTCATATTTCATCCACCAAATAAATTTAGAAAGTACAGTAGCTCTTAATGTGGTGTCCAACTTCACCCATAGTTCAATCACCATAGATTTGTCATGTATACAAATTTAACCCTAATTATTTGAAAAATGCACCTGCCTCTTACCCTCACACCAAATCTTGGCAAATCAAAATTCACCAATTGAAGTAAAAGGTGATATATCACTCATCCTAAGTGGACCAGTATCGTCGGCCCCACGGCAATATATAGACAGATAAATCACAGGAGGCATGCATTTTGCTCTAGTACAGTGATCCTTTAATTTGTATGAGAAAAATCAGAATTCACTAATTGTCAGCAAAAGGCAAAACTGTCACCTCGATGACCCCTCCCGAGTGGCTCCCAATTGTCTGAAAGGGAGGTAAATTATGGAAGGTTTCGCCCAACAATATGTTGGTATATGAGCATCAGACGATCGAACCTATTTTTTAATTATACCAAAGGTTTCAAAAGTTAAGATCTCCTGTTATCTAACAAGTGTGAATGAGTTTACAGGAAAGTCCTAAGTGTTTTTAGACAAAAATTCTAGTGGATTATAGGTAGGTGGAAACTCCTAACTGCGGTTAGGTAAGACGAATTCTTGGCGGGTCGAGCACTTTGGGTGAAATTCTAGAGTCGGGGACTTAGGTGAAGATCCTAGTAGTCGCGAAGCATGTGGAAGTCTGGATGGGTCGTGGAGTGGACATTCAACATGAAGACCTGAAGTCTCGAACACTGAGCAAAAGTGAGACGGTCTGGATGACTGATCTGGTAAAAGGTAAACTCTTCTTAGAGGAGTAGGCGAGGATGCATTCTCCAAAGAGGGAGCAGTAGGCGTCAGTTTGACCTAAAGTTTTAACGGAACTCAAAGTCAGAACCGGACAGTCGGAGGCTGTCAAATTCATATTCTATATACTGTTTATTGCCTAGACTAATTTTATTTTGGAGAAAACGAAGAGGTTGGAAAAAGTTGGTCTGGGTGCCCGGAGCTAGTCCGAGCGCTCGGGATACTTGGTCGGGGAGCTTTCACCCGGAATGCCAAATTTCATCTCTTTGCCACGTTGGAGTACGTTGATTGGACGACCCTATGTCACGGTCTAGGCGCCCAGAACAACCTATAAAAGTAACATTCGACCAACACCTAATACACAACATTCCGAATGACTTCTGCTCTTGCGCGCTGCTCAGAAAACGCTTCCACGATGCCCAAACACTGCTCTGACAACCTAGAACAAGAATCTTCAAATCTGTAGTTGTTGGTATACTTTACTTTGCAATCGTTTTAATATTATAATTTCACACTTGTACTTATTTGAAATTGTTAGTGAATTTCCCAACAAAAGGGATCGACAATCGCGTGCCTTGAAGTAGAAGTCGTCATATGCTCCAAACCAAATCAAATAAACGTGTTAGCGATTGCTTTGTTTTCTTTCTTTCTTTCTTTCTTATCTCTATTCCACTGCGTTTACTTGAATGTTTTTAAACAAATGTGAAAGTCACGAGCGCTATTCACCCCCCTTCTAGTGCATCGATCCTACAATTGGTATCAGAGCGGGGCCACTTCGAATCGGTGAAACCACCATTCAAGCAAATTTTTCATGGTATTAGTTTTAAATTTTTTTGAGTCGATCAGAATCGGTATATTTGCCTCTTCCCAATCAGTTTTATTGCAATCGAGTTTTCTTCTTTCTCGAAGTTGGTGCAACACCACTCAAGTTCACCTATTTGTTTAATACCTTATTCTGCACTACTAAGCCAAGACCTAGTCTTGGGACAAGTTATGTTTTTCTTGTTGTGTAAGAGCTCTTTTTCAAATGGACCATAACAAGGAAGGTAAATCACGATGACTGAGAGGAAAAATGGATGGGAGAGTGAGTTGTGTTGGGGTGCAGGAATTTATGCCCTGCTAGCCCAGGGATTCGACCGTTCACTCATTGGGTAAATCTGTCATCACTTACCATCTCAACTAAGTCCATGGGGGCAAAAAAAGATAAATCACAGGATCAACTTATAGCCGACCGTGAAGTGGACAAAAAAAAAAAAAAAAAATCAAAATTCACTAATTATAGCAAAAGGTACACTCACCTAGACATAAATCAGAATTCACTAATTCTATAAAAGGTGAAATCTATTACCCTGACAACCCCCCACTACTGTTCCATACCAAACCAAAATTCACCAATATAGCAAAAAGTGATTCACTCACCCCCGCACCCTCGCCAACTCGTAGGCTAACACAGAGGAGGTAAATCATGGATGGATACTAGTTATTAGTGCAGTGGCCAAGGCATAGGAGAAGGTATGCTCGGACACGTGGAGTTTCAACATCATGACCTAATATGACAACACCTCATACCTTAACCACCGCACTGTTCCGAAGGGACAAATCAAAATTCACCTAGTCCTGGGATGACTGACCCAGCCCCATAAAATTTTTTTATTGACCATCAGAGTACATCAGGAAAGTCTTCGTGATCGACGGCCCAAAAATCAAAATTCACCCACGAATTTGTGAAAGGTGGTCGTGATAATTGTTGGTGTAGAAAACATCCGACGATCGAACTTGTGTTTTGATTATGTCAAAGGGTTCAAAGTTAAGTTGTCTTGTTATCTAACATGTGTAAATGAGTTTGCAGGAAAGTTCTAAGTGTACTTAGGCAAAAATCCTAACTGCGGTTAGGCAAGTGGAAAACCCTAGGGGGTGGTAACCCTAGGTCTTAAGGGGGGTGGTAACCCTAGGTGAAGAAAAGTCCTAATTGCGGTTAGGCAAAGGGAAAACCCTAGGGGGCGGCAACCCTAGGTCCTAGGAGGTGGTAACCCTAGGCGGAAAGACTTGGCGAGTTGGAGGCTTCGGGCAAAAATCCTAGGGGGCGTTAATCCTAGGTTGAAATCCTGGTGTCGCGAACCAGGTGGAAGACTGGACGGGTCGTGGAGCGGACGTCTAGCATGAAGACCGGAAGACTCGAGCGCTGAGCAAAAGTCCAGTTGGTCTGGAGGATCAACTGGCAATAGGTATACTCTCCTGAGTGCAGTAAGTGAGGACGCGCTCCCCGGTGAGGGAACATTAAGCATCAGTTCGACCTAGAGTTTCTATAAAACTCAAAGTCAGAACCAGACAGTCGGAGGTTGTCGCATTTCTTATATTCTATATTATTTTATGTTTGGACTAACTTTGTTTTGTAGAAAATAAAATTGCTAGAGAAAGCAGGTCCGGGCGCTCGGAAGGGATCCAGGCGCCCCCAGCTGGTACGGGCTCCCCCAGCCGGTACGGGCTCCCCCAGCTGGTTCGGGTGCTCCGAACCCAAAATTTATCAGGAAGATGACGTGGTGCACGTGAAGTGGCCGAACCACTTGGTCTAGGCGCCCGGAGGGGTTCCGGGCGCCTGGAAGGGCCTATTTAAGGAGCCTCGACCAGAAGCTACAGAATAACTTAACGAACAACTTTTGCTTCTTCGAGCTGCTCAGAAAACACCTCCACGACGGCCGAAAGCTCTGACAACGATCCTTCTAAAGGAATTTCTCACCAGAGCTATCGGTATTCTATTTATTTCGAAAGCTATTGTACTACAATTGTAATTCTTTGTACTATTCCGAATTGACTAGTATTTGCCCATCGAAAGCACTCTTATGTGCGGACCTTGGAGTAGGAGTCGCCACAGGCTCCAAACCAAATAAAAAAATCTTGCAATCTTTGTTCTTTGTGTTTGTTTTTATTTCCATTCCGCTGTGTATTTTGAGATTTCCGAAACGAACGAAAAGTGAAAGCCACGAGCGCTATTCACCTCTCCCTCTAGTGCATCTCGATCCAACAATAAAAACATTGAGAAAAATCATAATTTATTTTTTTAGGAGTACAAAATGAATATTACTAAATTTTTTATTTAAATAATATTATTATTTTAATACAATAGAATGATATATATCCGCCCTGAAATAAGGCCATCTTTATCAAAGAAAACAAAAAAACTCAAAATTTTATCCATTTACCTTGAGTATCTCAGGAGGCTATTTTCCCCTTAAACAGATTTTCTCAAAATATACTTAATAAATGCGCATCTGGAGCAAAAATAATCCGTTGTTGCTGATCAACACTCACAAAAATTTTGCTAGTGCTTATTCAAACCAAGAGGATCTATGAATGACATCATGATTGATTGAATTTGAACACGTACTCCCCTATCTGATTGATCAAGTTGCAAACTAATTACCCGTTTGTTGAATTAAAGCAATAGAGACATTCTAAAATTCCTCACATTTCGTCCTTTAAAAATATTATACCAATTATTGAGAGAATGAGTTTGTTGGATATGTCTAGGTATAAAGAAAAAGGGACTTGCTTGATGATCTTAATATGATCTTCACTTAAATGAATGGAAGTGAAGTCTCGTTTGTTAGAAAAAATGTGAATGGAAAAGAGGTAAAAAGGAAGAAGACTCCATTGTAAATAAGAATTTAGTTATATATTTGAAGGTTATAGCTTTATGGTTAATTTATATGAATCACAATAAATCTATTTTAAGGAAGCTGTGTTTAACACAATCCTAGCATCTCTCTTTCCCACTTGGACTCAGCCCAACTCGGCTAAGGCACCACTCGGAGAGCTCAGCAACTCAAGAACTCGGCAACTCATCACTCGACAGCTAAGCTCAGTCATCTCAAGCAATTTATCCTTCCCTACTTGACAGTTTAAGATTATCAACTCATACTAATTTTTTCAGATAAGACTAAATTTGTGTATTTAGTTATTTTAATTCTGTAATTTTATTATCTCTGGAAAATATCTCCAACAATCTTAAAATAGAATATGAACGGTTGAGATGATCACGAAAAGTGTTGAAAACTAGTATGCTCAACTTGTAATGGCCTCCTTCACCTAGATTGAAAATATTGCAATCAATCATGGGAAAAATCAGAGTTCATTGGATTAAATTTCAAGCGAAGACAGCAAAATATGCTCTTCTACCTAACAACGTTGAACTTGACTCGATTCTTAATGGATGAAACTTCCAAGTCTACTGAGGATGCTACTGATGTCCAGACCATCAATATAATGGGAGTATGGAACCATTCAGAGTTCCTTTGTCAAAACCATTCTCAACTGCATTATCGACTTGTTGTACATTGTGTATAACACAAAGAAAATGGCTAAGGAATTGGAGTCTTAGACAAGGAATACAAGATGGAGGATGTGGAGGATAATAAGTTATTGTGGGATGATTACTGGACTACGTATGGTTAATTCTAAAATAGTGATTAGCCAAGTTTAAGAGTTTTAGGTGATCTTGCATGAGATTCACTCAGAAGACATGATGCTGAGTGAAACTTTCTAGGTGTCTGCTATCATTGAAAAGTTACCTCCCGTCTGGAAGGACTTTAAGAATTACTTGAAGCACAAGCGGAAGAAGATTATCGTCGAGGAACTCATTGTTAGACTTTATATTGAGGAAGACAACAAGAGTTTAGATAATAAATTATTCTATTAGGATACTGTGAAAGTCAACATGATCGATCATGGTCAAAGCTCAAAATGGAAGAATCTTGGATCTTTCAAAATGGCTAAAGTGGGACCCAGAGGGCATCAACAAAAATTTTATGGGAAATGCTACAATTGTGATAGAGTCGGTCACAAGTTCTTAGAATGCAAGAAGTCACGAGGACAACCTGGTGCATAAAATCAAAGAGTCAGACATGGACCTCTACGTTGTGGTCTCTAAAGTAAACCTGGTGGATTCAAACCCGAGATAGTGGTGGATGGATACTAGTACCATCCGACATGTGTGCTCCAATAAGGAGTTGCTTCACAACTTTAAAAAATTCAAAGACAAAAAAAGTTGTTTATAGGAAACTCAGCAACCTTGGACAACAAGGATCAAGGGAAAGTGTGTTGAAGATGATCTCAAGCAAGGAATTAACTCTAAATAATGTACTATATGTTTCAAAGATTTGAAAGAATATGATATCTAGATAACTTCTGAGCAAGCATGGCTTCTAAATTATTTTTGAGTCACGCAAGTATTATGTTTAAAAATAGAATATTTGTGGAGAAGAATTATGTAACTGATGGACTATTTAAGCTATGTATAATAGACATTAGACTCAGGATGAATAAAATTGAAAGTTTTACCATATATATACTTGAGTCTTTCTTTTTATAGAATGATAGGCTAGGACATGTTAACTACAATGTGCTATATATATTAATTAGCATGCAAAGTATACTTACATTCCACCTTAATCCGAAACATAAATATGGGACTTGTGTTGAAGCCAAAATGACAAGATCATCCTTTCAACATGCTGAAAGAAGCAATGAACTACTTGACCTAATCTATACTAACGTGTGTAAATTAAAAGGAGTACCAACATGTGGTGACAACAAGTACTTCATTATTTTTGTTGATGATAATACAAAATATCATTTTGTATATATTCTCAAAAGAAGGATGAAGTTATAGAGAAATTTATTCTCTATAAGAATAAGGTTGAAACTAACTTAATAAGAAGATTAATGTGGTATGAAATGATTGAGGCAATGAATATGTATCATTGTTCACTGAGTTGTATGTTAAACATGGGATTAGATACTTCTTAGCAAAATAGTATTGTTAAGAGAAAGAATCGTACTCTAAATGAGATGATGAATGTTCTTTTATTAAACTCTAGATTATTAGAAAATATGTAAGGGAAGATGAAAATAGATAAAAGCCTTTATGAGTTATGGAACGAAAGACAATCATCCTATAAATAATTGTGAATGTGGGGTTGTCTTGTAAAAGTTTTGGTATCTGATCCAAAAAGGATTTAGATATGATTAAAGATTATTGATTGCATATTTATTGAATGTAACAATAATGCTTACTGATTTCTTGTGTATTAGTCTCAAATATTGGAGATACATAAAAACTCGATAATGGAATCGAGAAATATTTATTTCTTTAAGCATATATTTCCATGTAAGACCCAAGAGGAAACAAGTTCCTCAAAATAGAAATATGAAACACAATAAGAATAAAACCCCAGTTGAGGTTGAGCTTAGATGATGTAAAAGAACTCTAGTGAAAAATTCTTTGGAATGGATTTTATCACATTCATGTTAAAAAGTAAACCAAAAGTTACTCAAAAGAAGTAAACTCTCCTAAGAGACCTTAATCGAAAGAGACAATTGTATCTAAAATTGATTCTATCTTGCAAAACTACACTTGAAAATTTGTAGATCTTCTTCTAAAGTGGTACAATTGAGAAGTATAAGGCTAGTTTGATAATTAAAAGTTATCGACAATGTGAAGACTTTGATTACTTTGATACATATTCTAAGGTATCAAGAATAACTTCTATAGAGTGTTGTTGGAGCCACTCTATGAAATTTAGAAATATATCCAATGGATGTAAATACCACTTTTCTAAATGGTAATCTAAAAGATGAAATATACATAGAGAAACCTGAAGAGTTTTTTGTGCTAGGAAGAGTTTTTTGTGCTAGGATAGGAAAATAAGGTTTATAGATTGATAAAGTTGTTATACAGCTTGAAATAAGCTCGAAAGCAATTGTATGAAAATTTTGATAATGCCACCAAGGAAAGTTAATTTAAGATCAATGAATATGATAAAAGTATCTATTGAAAGTCACATGAAATGACTATATCATTTTATACCTTTATGTAAATAACATACTTATCATTAAGAGCAATAATAAAAATGATTAAATCCATTAAAGGTATTGATAATGCCGACCGAATCTCCCTTTTTGCAGCTTTGGACCTCCTACTCAGTCACACCACCTGTTTTGGGTTCACACCGATAGTGGCTCCAATATCCTGTAGCCATGTTGGTTTCTAATCTACAAATCAACACCTGTTAGCGGGGTCGACATTGCCAACGTTACCCCTCCAATGGTTAAGTCACCACGGGGCTGAAAGAGAGATTGCCGTATTCAAGGAGAAGAGCTTGAGCTTAAAGGAAAGAATGTCTTCTTCAAATAGAAGGGCTTTGTCTAGGGCAAAGGGGGAAGAAGAACAATGGTTGAATCGATCAACCACTACCTTGACTTGAAGCCACTCACAACGAGCAGCTGTTGAGTGTTGGCAATTGGATAGTCCTTTTTTCTTGATGAACCTCCAACTCTTTATATAAGGATGAAACACATTTTGTCCCTTCAGGACGGACAGTTGGCTAGTGTATAGTGTTGTTACCACCATGAGATCTAGGGGTAAAATCTTAGCTAATAACTGAGTGTCTGCCCTCCCCATGTACTATTCAATTGTCCAAGGCTATTAGCCACCCATGATTTACATCTTCCATGTTAGTCTAGGGACGAACTGGTGGAGGCACTTGGAGTGAGCGAGTCGCCTTTTGCCATCAAGGATGAAACACATTTCCACATAGGTTGGTCCATGCTCCTACCACTGGTCTTCGGTGTGGGCGAAAGTCAACCTTTGGTATGGGTAAAGGTAGGGCTACAATCACCTCCAATTAGCTCCAGTCAGAGACAAGGTCTGACACAAGTAAGGGTCTCAGGTACAAGGTTGATCTCCCCTCTCTATGCTTGTTGTTTGACATGCCAAGTCCATTGTGTTGGATTGAGACGCGCTAGAGGGGGGGGGGGGTGAATAGTGCTCACGGCTATTTCTTTTGATTATCAAAATCGTAAAACAATCGAAGTAATTAAAGTGCAGCGGAATAGAGTAAAGAAACACAAACAGAAGGACACAGTGAATTTTACTTCGTTCGGAGCCTTGATCGACTCCTACTCGAAAGCCCGCGATCCTTGATCGCTTTGCGTGGGAAACAACTATAATTTCGATAAAATGATTACAAGGTGAAGTACAAGTAAATACAAAAACTAATTATACCGACGACAAGAGTAGAATCTCGGAGCTTCGGGTCGTCGTAAACTTGTAGCAACACTTTCGGGCGTCTTTCAAAGCAGTACGTTGAAGACAGAAGACCTTGGAATTGTTGTAATGAGCTGCTGGTCGAGACCCCTTATAAAGGCTGTTCAAGGCGCCATCTACTGTTCACCAAGGCGCCTTGAAGAGCCGAGTCAGCCGTGGAGATAAGTGCTGAACTGGTCGAACCTTATCAGGTTCAAGGCGCCTCCAATCACTCCAAGGCGCCTTTATCAAGCTGTCCAAGGCACCTCCAAGCTTGCTTCGTAGCCAGCTCAGGTTTTGCACCCAAGGCGCCTCCAAGCTCCACGGAGGCACCTCGGACACTGTTCATCGGAGGTTAATCTTTGCACTTTAGTCCCTGCAAGATACATTAGTCCCAAATATACCCTGCAGCACAAAGTTAGCACATAAAATATAATAGATATGATAATGACAGTCTACGGACTGTCCGAATCTGACTTCGGATTTCCGACTGGAAACCCTAGGTTGACCCGACGCCTACTGTTCCCTCTACGGGGAACGTGTCCTCACCTACTCCACTCAGGAGATTTACCTGTTGCCAGTGCGATCCTCCAAATCGACTGGACTTTTGCTCAGCACTCGACGCTTTCAGACTTTCTGCTGGACATCCGCTTCTCGGCTAGTCCAGTCTTTCACCTGGTTCACACCAGGACTTTCCACCTAGGGTTACCACCCCCTAGGACTTTTTCCTGAAGCCATCGTCCTGCCAAGACTGTATAGGGTTACCTCCCCCTATGACCTAGGGTTACCACCCCCTAGGGTTGTTCCCTTTGCCTAACCGCAGCTAGGACTTTCCTGAAATATTCAAGCAGACTTGTTAGATCACAAGGTACCTTAACTTTGAATCCTTTGCCATTATCAAAACACGAGTTCGATCGTCGGATGCTTCCCGCATCAACAATCTCCCCCTTTTTGATTATGGCAACTTGAATTCAAAGTTAAGTAAACAGATATCAAAAAATGAACATTTAAAGCAAGCTTAGCAAATTAGTTCGTTTAAGGTAAATTTTATGAATTTAAAGTATAGGCTCTATAGGCTCCCCCTTAACTGTTGCTCCCCCTTTAATATTCATTATTTTAAGTTTGAAGTATTTAAATTTTCTACTTTTGTTTGAATTTTCTATTTGAATTTTATACTTTTAAATTTTTCTACTTTGAATTTTTCCACTTGAATTTTTCTACTCCCCCCCTTTGCCATATATCAAACATAAAAAATAGTCATTTGATTTAACAAGATTTTGAAAAATATTTAATAGTTAAGCTAAGTAAGAAACTGATGTTTAGCTTTTTGGAGACTTAAAATTATACAACTACTAGAAAGTTGATAGTTTAAAAAGCTAGAGAACTTTAATTTTTAACAAGTAAGAAAATACTTTTGAAGTAGCTTTTTAATTTTAAACAATGTTAATTAAATTTTAGGATTAGGAGGGAGCAGAGTAGCTAAAACATTTGGTTTAAGAAGTCAGTTGGTCCTTAAGTCCAAGCATGAATCAAGTTTAATAGATTGATTTTAAGAGGTATCAGAGCCCTAAAGATCAAAACATGCTTAACCAGAAAACTGAGTGTCCTTTACCAACTGTCTAACCTTTAGCTACTTGCTGATTGCCTACAGGGCAACAACTTTCACATGGTTAGTCAAATTAAGTCAATTTGGTCCAGTTAGTTTTGACTAGAGCTGGAGGACTTGACTTGATTGATGTATATTGCGTGTTTAACGCCCAGACTCATATTGATGCACAGATATAAGCATTCTTGAGTCCAGGCTGTACCCTATGCATCTCACGACGTTCTATGTTTTTCAACCACAATTAAGGTATACCTAGGTGTTTGTGAGATGCTCTGGCTTAATTCTAGGGGAACATGATTTCTAGGAGGTAAGCTTAAGCTAAGTCCAACTGAGTAATTTTGAAAATAAATTGGAATTTTGAAAACTATTTTTCTTAGATTTTGAAGCAAAAAATAAGATAACAAAATGAGATACCTACTCTACCCAACACATTCCTATTTACCTTCTAAGTGCACTGAACTCAAGTTCAGGTAAGGGTTTTGTAAAGATGTCAGCTAGGTTTGATTTTGACTCAACATGGTTGAGTGCAATCTCACCTTTAGCTACGTGATCCCTTACAAAGTAGTGTTTTACCTCTATGTGTTTAGTCCTAGAATGTGTTGGATCGAGATCGCGCTAGAGGGGGGGGTGAATAGCGCTCGCGGCTATTTCGTTTGTTTATCGGAGTAAAAAGCAAAACGCAGCGGAATAGATAAAGAAAACAACACAAAGACACAGGTCGATTTTACTTCGTTCGGAGCCTAAGGCGACTCCTACTCGAAGGCCCGCGATCCTTGATCGCTTCCGGTGGGCAACAACTATAAGTTCGAAAGTATACAAAGATGAATTTACAAGTAATGCAGTAAGTAATCTTATACAGACAATAAAAAATACTAATTTGAAGCTCTGGGTTGTCGGTGTTGAGTTGCAGCACTTCGGGATGAGTTCGTTAGTAGCTAAATACAGAAGGAAGACTTGGAATGTGTTGTTCTGAGCTGCTGGTCGAACCCCCTTTATAAACAGTGTTCAAGGCGCCTTAAACAAGCTCCAAGGCGACTTAAACGAGAGTTTTTATCCCGATCTGCTCGCTGTGATAACCCTTTGACTGCCGTGACCTGAAGGCGCCTTAAACTCATTCAAGGCACCTCCAAGCTATCTAAGGTGCCTCCAACCCATCCAAGGCACCTTAAGCCTGCTCCTCGCGCCAGCTCAGGATTTTGAACCCGATGCGCCTCCAAGCCCCATGGAGGCACCTCGGACACTGCTCATCCGAGGCAAATCTTCGTTATTTTGTACCTGCAAGACATGTTAGTCCCAAACAACATCCTGCAACACAAAGTTAGCACAAAATAACAGTATGGATAATAAAGAATGTTTAAGACAGTCTCCGGACTGTCCGGGTCTGACTTCGGATTTTCGACCGGAAACCCTAGGTCGACCCGACGCCTACTGTTCCCTCTACGGGGAACGCGTCCTCACCTACTCCACTCAGGAGATTTACCTATTGCCAGTACGATCCTCTAGATCGACTGGACTTTTGCTCAGCACTCGATACTTCCGGACTTTCTGCTGGACATCCGCTTCCCGGCTAGTCCAGTCTTTCACCTGGTTCGCGATAGCAGGACTTTCCACCTAGGGTTACCACCCCTAGGACTTTTTGCCTGAAGTCATCGACCTGCCAAGACTTTTCGCATAGGGTTACCACCCCCTATGACCTAGGGTTACCACCACCTAGGGTTTTGTTCCTTTGCCTAACCGCAGTTAGGACTTTCCTGAAATCCTCAAGTAGATTTGTTAGAATATAAAACATCTTAACTTTGAATTCTTTGCCATTATCAAAATACGAGTTCGATCGTCGGATGCTTCCCGCACCAACAATCTCCCCCTTTTTGATTATGGCAACTCAAATTCAAAGTTAAGTAAACAAAAAAATAGATAACCATTTACCACAGGCAAATTTGCTAATTATAGGTGACCACATTAACCAAAGCAAATATGCTAAACTATATGCTCCCCCTTAACTGTTGCTCCCCCTTAACTGATGCTCCCCCTTTTTTATTAATTTAAATTTTGAATTTTGGTACTCTCCCCCTTTGCCATATATCAAAAACAATAATAGACTTTTGAATAACTAGATATTTCTTAGTTAAGTGAAAAGATGTATCTTTTTGATAGATTTTAAGGGCTAGGAGAAAAGTAGTCTTCGAGGGTAATAAACACAATTCTGCAGGAGTTTATAATGTTAGATTTCAAAGTTAGCTAGGCTCAGCAAGGATTGTAACGTTGCATAGATCTTTTAGAAGTATTGAATTTTAAAACTTAGGTTAATAATAAACTTAAGTATGAATAATATTTTAAATTTGGTTTAGGTTCAAATTCAGTTGGTCCTTAAGTCCAAGCATGAGTTATATTCAGTTAACTTACTAGGTATCAGAGCCCTAAAGCTCAAAACATGTTTAGGCAAAAAACTGAGTGCCCTTTTCCAACTGTCTAACCTTTAGCTACTTGCTGACTGCCTATAGGGCAACAACTTTCACATGGTTAGTTAAGTTAAGTCAGTTTGGTCCAGTTAAATTTGACTAGAGCTGGAAGACTTGACTTGATTGATGTTTATTGCGTGTTTGACGCCCAGACTCATATTGATGCACAGATATAAGCATTCTTGAGTCCAGGCTGAACCCTATGCATCTCACGCCGTTCTATATTTTTCAAACACAATCAAGGTAAACCTAGGTGTTTGTGAGATGCTCTGGCTTAATTCTAGGGGAACATGATTTCTAGGGGAAAAACTTAGGCTAATTCCAAAATTTTGAAAAAAAATCTAGGAAATTGGGAATTTTGAAAATTATTTTTCCTAGAATTTGAAAAACAAGACAACAAAATGAGACACCTACTCTACCCAACATATTCCTATTTGCCTTCTAAGTGCACTGAACTCGAGTTCAGGTAAGGGTTTTGTGAAGATGTCAGCTAGGTTGATTTGGACTCAACGTGGTTTAGTGCAATTTCACCTTTAGCTACATGATCCCTTACAAAGTGGTGTTTTACCTCAATGTGTTTAGTCCTGGAGTGGTGAATGGGATATTTGGTGAGATTAATTGAGCTGATATTATCAATAAAGATTTGTATATTTTTATATTCTAGTTGATAGTCTTTTAACGTATGCATCATCCACAACAGTTGAGATGCACATTCTCCTAGAGCTATGTATTCAGCTTCTGTGGTGGATAGAGCAACACAATGTTGCTTTCTGCTTGACCAACTTACTAGGCACTGACCTAGAATCTGGCAGCTACCACTTGTACTTTTTCTGTCTAACTTGCACCCGGCATAGTCTGAATCAGAATAGCCATAGAGGTCAAAGGTGCAAGTTCTTGGATACCAAAGTCCTACATTTAGAGTTCCTTTAATATACCTAAGTATTCTTTTAACGTATGATAGGTGTGACTCTTTTGCACAGGATTGGTATCTTGCGCACATACCTACTGCAAATAATATGTCGGGTCGACTTGCAATTAGGTAAAGTAAGCTACCTATGGCACTCCTATAGTATTTTGGGTCAACTGGTTTTCCTTCAGGGTCAGAGTCAATGTTTATGTTTGTTGCCATTGGAGTATTTATAATTTTTGAATTTTCCATACAGAATTTTTTAATTAACTCCTTAGCATATTTAGTTTGATAAATGTAGATTCCATCTTTAGTTTGTTTAATTTGTAAGCCTAAGAAGAAATTAAGTTCCCCAACCATACTCATTTCAAATTCACTTTCCATTAATTTGACAAATTCTTTTAAGAATTTTGAATTAGTTGAGCCAAAGATTATGTCGTCAACATAGATTTGGGCTATAAAGATGTCTTTTTCTATAGTTTTCACGAACAAAGTCGGATCGATTTGTCCTTGGTTGAAGTCTTTGGATATTAAGTAATTAGATAATCCTTCATACCATGCTCTAGGGGCTTGTTTTAGTCCATATAATGCCTTTTTTAATTTAAATACATGGTTAGGGTAGTCTATGTCTTCAAACCCTGGAGGTTGGCTTACGTAGACCTCTTCCTTGATAAAACCATTTAAAAAGGCTGACTTAAAGTCCATTTGGTACAATTTGAACCCTTTATTTGCTGCATAGGCTAATAACATCCTAATGGACTCGAGTCTAGCTACTGGAGCATAGGTTTCATCATAGTCTAAGCCTTCGACTTGACTAAACCCTTTGGCTACTAAACTAGCTTTATTTCTTATTATATCACCGTGATCATCCAATTTGTTCCTAAAAACCCATTTAGTGTCTATTATTGATTTATCTATGGGTTTAGGTACAAGGTCCCAGACTTGGTTTCTCTCAAATTGTGCTAATTCTTCCTGCATTGCAATGATCCAGTCTGGATCAGGCAGAGCTTCTTCTATAGTCTTAGGTTCAATTTTAGAAATAAGGGAAATCTGACTAAGGTTTCTATAGGATGATCTAGTTCTGACTCCTAGGTTTGGGTCACCTAAACTTTGGTCAGGTGGGTGAGAGGTACTTACTCTAGTTGGTCTCAGCTGTGGGTCAGAAACTGGTTCTTCTGACTCATTAAGATTAGGTTGAATTTCATCATCTTCTATTGCTCTTGGATTAAAGTCAATATTTTCATTTATATAAGGTAAGCTGTTTTCTTCATCAAATATTACATTAGTTGTTTCTTCAACTTTCAAGGTATTTTGATTATAAACTCTAAAAGGCCTACTGGTAGAGGAGTATCTTAAGAATATTCCTTGATTAGACTTGGGTGTAAATTTTCCTAAGTAATCTTTAGTATTTAAAATGTGAACTTTACACCCCAAATACTTTTAGATAGTTTAGATTGGGAATTTTATGATAGTAGAGCTCATATGGTGTTTTATTGTGAAGTTTGTTAATTAAAATTCTGTTTTGAATATAATTTGCAGTATTTATCGCTTCAGCCCAAAATTGATGATTTAAGTGATATTCGTTTAACATAGTCCTAGCGGCTTCTTGTAATGTTCTATTTTTACGTTCCACTAGACCATTTTGTTGGGGGGTTCTAGGACATGAAAATTCATGTTGATATCCATTTATTTTACAAAATTGGGTAAAGCTATGATTTTCAAATTCCCCTCCGTGATCACTTCTTATTCTTTTAATTTTAGTATCTTTTTCATTTTCCGTTAAATTGCAAAAATTACTAAATATTTCATAGGTTTCATCTTTTGTTTTTAGAAATTTTACCCATGTGTACCTAGAGTAGTCGTCAATTATTACTAAGCAATATTGGTTCTTGCTTAGTGATTTGGCTCCATGTGAATCAAATAGATCAAGGTGAAGGAGCTCAAGTATGGTGTTAGTTCTTTCTAGGTTGGTTGACTTGTGGGTTGACTTGGTTTGTTTTTCTTTTTGACACGCATCACAGATTGAGTTTTCAATAAATTTTAATTTGGGCAAACCTCTAACTAGTCCATTTTGACTCATTTTTGAAATTAGTCTAGTGTGTGTGTGACCCAGCCTTCTGTGCCACAGTTGGGTTTCCTCTTGTTGTGTCAGGAGACACTTTATTGAGAATAATGATAAGTCAATTGTGTAGACGTTATTCTTTCTAAGTCCTTTAAGTGTAATTTCCGGGTTTTCAATATTTTTAACTACACATCCAGATTTATCAAAATTGACTAGATATCCGCTGTCAAACAATTGACTTATACTTAGTAGATTAAAGTTAAAATTTTCAACCAATAAAACATTTCGAATAATGAAATCGGAACTAAGTTCAATATTACCTTTTCCGATTACTTTAAGTTTACCGTCGTTGCCGAATGCAACTGATCCTAGATTCTTGTACTTGAGTTTGGTAAACTTCAACTTGTTTCCAGTCATATGTCTGGAGCATCCACTATCCAACATCCATTGATCCAATTCCTACACATGAAGTAGTTGAATTGGTTTCTTTTTAATGGATTTAAAGATAGCGTGATTGAAGTATACTCCTTAGATTTTCTATTTTACTCTATTGTATCAAGGTAATTTTGCAAGTACTTTAATCCTATAATTTTGAAATAAAAATAATTTTGAAATTTAAGTTTCTAAAATAATTTTGAAATTTAAGTTTTAAAAATAATTTTGAAATTTAAGTTTCTAAAATAATTTTGAAATTTAAGTTTCTAAAATAATTTTGAAATTTAAGTTTTAAAAATAATTTTGAAATTTAAGTTTCTAAAATAATTTTGAAATTTAAGTTTTAAAAATAATTTTGAAATTTAAGTTTCTAAAATAATTTTGAAATTTAAGTTTTAAAAATAATTTTGAAATTTAAGTTTTTAAAATAATTTTGAAATTTAAGTTTTTAAAATAATTTTGAAATTTAAGTTTTTAAAATAATTTTGAAATTTTAAGTTTTTAAAATAATTTTGAAATTTAAGTTTTTAAAATAATTTTGAATTTTAAGTTTTTAAAATAATTTTGAAATTTTAAGTTTTTAAAATAATTTTGAAATTTTAGTTTTAAAAATAATTTTGAAATTTAAGTTTCTAAAATAATTTTGAAATTTAAGTTTTAAAAATAATTTTGAAATTTAAGTTTTTAAAATAATTTTGAAATTTTAAGTTTTTAAAATAATTTTGAAATTTTAAGTTTTTAAAATAATTTTGAAATTTAAGTTTTTAAAATAATTCTGAAATTTAAGTTTTTAAAATAATTTTGAATTTTAAGTTTTTAAAATAATTTTGAAATTTAAGTTTTTAGTCATCTCACCCGATCTAAATTATCAATCAGGGAATCCTATAATTGTTGTGAGATGAATTATTGTTGAATTTAAGGGTCTGGTTTAACTTTGTGTTAGATTTAGGTTTAGCTTTGGATTCAACAAGTAAGCATTCTTTGGATAAACTTCTGGGCTATGGTGAGTCACATGGAGCTCATTAAAGTAACCATGCCTTCGAGGTTTTCCAAATAGTCCTACCCATTGATCTTAATACTAATCCTTGGTCTAACTAGTTAGGATCCATTTAAGGGTAGCTTCGGTCAGTTCCACTTGGCCAAATGCACCAGGTCGAAGCCATATCTTCCTAGACATGCGATGCCCAAGTTTCCCTAACGTACTATCATCCAAAAACTTCACCGGTACTGTGGTTCAAGTTAAACTTAGCCCGTTTTTAAACTAGCCTTAATTACCCTGCCGGATAATCTACTCTTGTTTTACCCATTTCGGGTAAATTGGGTTCAGTTACCCTGTCGGGTAGTTCAGTTGGAGGTGCCAGCTAGTTTTGATCCACCTTCTATGTTTGAATTTAGAATTTAGAATTATTTTTCATTTGATTTTAATTTTGAATTGAATTTAGAATTTGTAATTTATTTTTAATTAATTTTAATTAATTTTGAATTTAGAATTTATAATTTGATTTTGAATTATTTTTAATTTGATTTTAATTTTGAATTTAGAATTGAATTTAGAATTTATAATTTGATTTCGAATTATTTTTAATTTGTTTTTAAATTTTTAAGATCATTTTTCTTTTAGCTTTCCCTGGATCATATCCTCGGTATGGTCTATCGAGGTAGTGTATTTGATCCTTCGGAACCCAGTATTGGCCAAGTCCAACTTGATTGATCAATTTGGACTTGGGGACCCACGCTTGGACTAATTTACTATTTTGTTTGTTTATTAAGGATAGATAAGATCTATATTTCTTTTTTACTTTTATATCCCAACCCCGTTTTGTTGTAAATGGCTCTTTGTGTCCCAAGAATTAGGTCCAAATTCTTGGAGCCCAGAGAAAACTTTTCTAAAGTAATTTTTAAATCTTTTACCTGATTTTTCAAACTAGAATTTTCTTCCTCAAGTTTTTGAACTTGAGTAGAATTTTCAGTTTGATCAGGTAAAGAATTAGTGTTTGTCACTTCTTTAAGGACAACTACTTCCTTTAGAAGTGATTTAATCCTAAGGTTTGACTTAGCTAGTTTGTGAAGTAAGTAATTAACTAAATTATTAAGCCTTGGAATACTTACAGTGGAGTCTGACCCTTCTGAAACGGATGCGGATCCGTAGCTTTGCTCGGACTCGGCTTCTGACTCGCTCTCGCTCTAGATGATCTGGTCCCGGGCCATCAGTGCGAGTAGACTTGTTTGATCAAGTTCATCATCGTCGTCCTCCGAAGAAGATTCGTCCCAGGTTGCCTTTAGGGCCTTCTTTCTTCTTTGCTTTTTGGCCTCCTTTTGGTTGGGACAGTTGGCTTTGATATGCCCCTTCTGGTTGCACCCGTAACAAGTGACTTCGAACTTTACCTTTGAGTTCGGTTGGGCCTCTCTGGATTGAACTGCCTTCTTCAGATCTTTCTTGTTGAAGCCCTTTTTCTTCTTGTAGAGCTTCTTTACAAGATTCACGAGTTCGCTGGTCAGTTCATCTTCTGAATCTTCTGAGTCGGATTCGTCTTCTGATTCCGATTCAATTTTTCGCCGTACTCTTGATTCCCGAGTTCGACTCGTACCTGCAACTAAAGCAATACCCTTCTCGGATGGCTGTGCATTAGTTTGTTCATGAAGTTCAAATTCAGAAAATAACTCGTCTAACTTTAAAGAAGATAAGTCTTTGGAGACCTTGTAGGCATCTACCATTGATGCCCACAATGTACTCCTTGGAAACGAATTTAATGCGTACCTTATGACGTCCCTGTTTTCGACTCTCTGTCCAATTGCATAAAGAGAGTTGAGAATGTCCTGGATGCGCGCGCGTAGCTGGCTCGCCGTCTCACCTTCCTGCATTTTTAAATTATACAATTTATTAAATAATAGATCTCTTTTACTTACTTTTGTGTCCGTGGTGCCCTCGTGGAGTTCGATAAGCTTTTCCCAGAGTTCCTTTGCGGTTGAAAATGGACCGACTCTATTGAGCTCCTCCTTGGTAAGACCGCACTGGATGGTGCAGGTAGCTTTGGCGTCGGCTTCCACTTTTTTGATGAAGGCTGGTTCCCAGTTTTCACAGGATGTAGGCTTACCGTCTGTATCAGTTGGTAGTTTAAGTCCTGTCTTGACTATCATCCAGGTGTCAAACTGGATATTCAGATATATCTCCATTCGCCCCTTCCAATATCCGAAGTCTTCTCCGGAAAATAGTGGGGGACGAACAGTGCTATATCCTTCTTGTTGAGTCATTTTAGACCTAAACATATAAAAACAAAAAGATCTGCTCCAAGACTGAGTCTTGGATTAGTAGTGTGGGAGGAAGAAGGAAAAACAACGAGCTCAAGTTGTATTGACCAACTTTGAGCAACACTGATTAGAAAAGAATTAGAATTTTAGCGAATTAGCTCATTTCTAAATGACTCCGAAACAAAATACCACGAAAAAAAATTGTTTTGAATGGTGGTTGCACCAGTTCAAAACAACCCCGCTTTGATATCAATTGTTGGATCGAGATCGCGCTAGAGGGGGGGGTGAATAGCGCTCGCGGCTATTTCGTTTGTTTATCGGAGTAAAAAGCAAAACGCAGCGGAATAGATAAAGAAAACAACACAAAGACACAGGTCGATTTTACTTCGTTCAGAGCCTAAGGCGACTCCTACTCGAAGGCCCGTGATCCTTGATCGCTTCCGGTGGGTAACAACTATAAGTTCGAAAGTATACAAAGATGAATTTACAAGTAATGCAGTAAGTAATCTTATACCGACAATAAAAAATACTAATTTGAAGCTCCGGGTTGTCGGTGTTGAGTTGCAGCACTTCGGGACGAGTTTGTTAGCAGCTAAATGCAGAAGGAAGACTTGGAATGTGTTGTTCTGAGCTGCTGGTCGAACCCCCTTTATAAACAGTGTTCAAGGCGCCTTAAACAAGCTCCAAGGCGCCTTAAACGAGAGTTTTTTTCTCGATCTGCTCGCTGTGATAACCCTCTGACTGCCGCGACCTGAAGGCGCCTTAAACCCATTCAAGGTGCCTCCAACTTATCCAAGGCGCCTTAAGCCTCCTCCTCGCGCCAGCTCAGGATTTTGAACACGAGGCGCCTCTAAGCCCCATGGAGGTGCCTCGGACACTGTTCATCCGAGGCAAATCTTCGTTATTTTGTACCTGCAAGACATGTTAGTCCCAAACAACATCCTGTAACACAAAGTTAGCACAAAATAACAGTATGGATAATAAAGAATGTTTAAGACAGTCTCCGGACTGTCCGGGTCTGACTTCGGATTTCCGACCGGAAACCCTAGGTCGACCCGACGCCTACTGTTCCCTCTACAGGGAACGCGTCCTCACCTACTCCACTCAGGAGATTTACCTGTTGCCAGTACGATCCTCCAGATCGATTGGACTTTTGCTCAGCACTCGATACTTCCGGACTTTCTACTGGACATCCGCTTCCCGACTAGTCCAGTCTTTCACCTGGTTCGCGACACCAGGACTTTCCACCTAGGGTTACCACCCCCTAGGACTTTTTGCCTGAAGTCATCGACCTGCCAAGACTTTTCGCATAGGGTTACCACCCCCTATGACCTAGGGTTACCACCCCCTAGGGTTTTGTTCCTTTGCCTAACCGCAGTTAGGACTTTCCTGAAATCCTCAAGTAGACTTGTTAGAATACAAAACATCTTAACTTTGAATTCTTTGCCATTATCAAAACACGAGTTCGATCGTCGGATGCTTCCCGCACCAACAGAATGGTGAATAGGATTTTTGGTCAGATTAATTGAGCTAATATTATCAATAAAGATTCTTGTATTTTTATATTCTAGTTGATAGTCTTTTAATGTATGCATCATCCATAACAATTGAGATGCACATTCTCCTAGAGCTATGTATTCAGGTTCTGTAGTGGACAGAGCAACACAATGTTGCTTTTTGCTTGACCAGCTTACTAGGCACTGACCTAGAATCTGGCAGCTACCACTTGTACTTTTTCTATCTAATTTGCACCCGACATAGTCCGAATCAGAATAGCCATAAAGGTCAAAGGTGCAAGTTCTTGGGTACCATAGTCCTACATTTAGAGTTCCTTTAATATACCTAAGTATTCTTTTAACATATGTTAGGTGTGACTCTTTCACACAGGATTGGTATCTTGCGCACATACCTACTGCAAACAATATGTCGGGCCGGCTTGTAGTTAGGTAAAGTAAGCTACCTATGGCACTCTTATAGTATTTTGGATCTACTGGTTTTCCTTTAGGGTCAGAGTCAATGTTGATGTTGGTTGCCATTGGAGTATTTATAATTTTTGAATTTTCCATGCAGAATTTTTTAATTAACTCCTTAGCATATTTAGTTTGATAAATGTAGATTCCATCTTTGGTTTGTTTTATTTGTAAGCCTAAGAAAAAGTTGAGTTCCCCAACCATACTCATTTCAAATTCACTTTCTATTAATTTAACAAATTCTTTTAAAAATTTTGAGTTACTTGAGCAAAAAATTATGTCGTCAACATAGATTTGGGCTATAAAGATGTCTTTTTCTATAGTTTTTACGAACAATGTCGGATCTATTTGTCCTTTGTTAAAGTCTTTGGATATTAAGTAATTAGATAATCTTTCATAGCATGCTCTAGGGGCTTGTTTTAGTCCATATAACGCCTTTTTTAGTTTAAATACATGGTTTGGGTAGTCTAAGTCTTCAAATCCTGGAGGTTGGCTTACATAGACCTCTTCCTTGATAAACCCATTTAAGAAGGCTGACTTAACGTCCATTTGGTATAACTTAAACCCTTTATTTGCTGCATAGGCTAATAACATCCTAATGGACTCGGGTCTAGCTACCGGAGCATAGGTTTCATCATAGTCTAAGCCTTCGACTTGACTAAACCCTTTGGCTACTAGCCTAGCTTTGTTTCTTATTATATCACCGTGATCATCCAACTTGTTCCTAAAAACCCATTTGGTGTCTACTATTGATTTATCTATAGGTTTAGGTACAAGGTCCCAGACTTGGTTTCTCTCAAATTGTGCTAATTCTTCCTGCATTGTAATGATTCAGTCTGGGTCAGGTAGGGCTTCTTTTATAGTCTTAGGTTCGATTTTAGAAATAAGGGCAATCTGACTAAGGTTTCTATAGGATGATCTAGTTCTGACTCCTAGGTTTGGGTCACCCAAAATTTGGTCAGGTGGGTGAGAGGTACTTACTCTAGTTGGTCTCAGCTGTGGGTCAGAAACTGGTTCTTCTGACTTATTAAGGTTACGTTGGATTTCATCTTCTTCTATTGCTCTTGGATTAAAGTCAATATTTTCATTTATATAAGGTAAGCTGTTTTCTTCATCAAATATTACATTAGTTGTTTCTTCAACTTTCAAGGTATTTTGATTATAAACTCTAAAAGGCCTACTGGTAGAGGAGTATCCTAAGAATATTCCTTGATTAGACTTGGGTGTAAATTTTCCTAAGTAATCTTTAGTATTTAAAATGTGAACTTTATACCCAAATACTTTTAGATAGTTTAGATTGGGAATTTTATGATAGTAAAGTTCATAAGGTGTTTTATTGTGAAGTTTGTTAATTAAAATTCTGTTATGAATATAATTTGCAGTATTTATTATTTCAGCCCAAAATTGATGATTCAAATTATATTCGTTTAGCATAGTCCTAGTGGCTTCTTGTAGTGTTCTAATTTTACGTTCTACTAGACCATTTTGTTGGGGGTTCTAGGACATGAAAATTCATGTTGGTATCCATTTATTTTACAAAATTGGGTAAACCAATGATTTTCAAATTCCCCCCTGTGATCACTTCTTATTCTTTTGATTTTAGTATCTTTTTCATTTTCTGTTAATTTGCAAAAATTACTAAATATTTCATAGGTTTCATCTTTTGTTTTTAGGAATTTTACCCATGTATACCTAGAGTAGTCATCAATTATTACTAAGCAATATTGATTCTTGCTTAGTGATTTGGCTCCATGTGAATCAAATAGGTCAAGGTGAAGGAGCTCAAGTACGGAGTTAGTTGTTTCTAGGTTGGTTGATTTGTGGGTTGACTTGGTTTGTTTTCCTTTTTGATACGCATCACAGATTGAGTTTTCAATAAATTTTAATTTGGGCAAACCTCTAACTAGACCATTTTGACTCATTTTTGAAATGAGTCTAGTGTACGTGTAACGCCCGAAAATTCTCAAAATTATTTTAGAAATATTCTATGATTTTTATGGAATTTTAGAATATTTTTATGGAAGTTTTAGAGTAGCGGAAGTAGCAAAAATAAATATAAGCGTAAAACGGCCTTCGCGGGAATTGAACCCATGACCTCTAGCCGAGCCGAGACTTAAGTGAATCCGGCTAGCCAGGAGCCCCAGCAGGGGTGTGCTGAAAGAAGAGGGAATCAATAATATTTATATTAGAGTTGGGCCGAAATACCCACTTAATATAAATAGAAAATTTAAGTGGGGTTTGGGTTATTTTGTTTGGTTCGGCAACTTCTCCTCCTCTCCAACCCTCACCGTCGACGCCCCTTCTCCCTCCTCTTTTTTCTCTCGGCGCACCAAGCCTAGGGCCCCAGGAGCATCTTCCGGCAGCGGCTCCGACACAAGGACGCTCCCCTCCGCGAGAGGAACGTGTTGGCGCAAGAAGACTATCGAAAGGATCGTCTTCTCCGGAAACCTAGCGACTAGAACCGTAAGGAAACTAGCGTACGAGGTAAGAAACCCCTCACCTACAGTATAAGTAGCTTCCGTGTGGATTTTATGTTTTAGTTTAGCAGTACATAGACTTTCGACACAAGGGATGTGAATTAGCGCACACCAAGTGTTCGATTAAATTGTTTATCGCAGTAAAATGTAACTTAGGCATTTTAGTAGCTTAGATAAATGCAATAGAAGCATTTTTACAGATTATTTAGCTTTGCTTCAGCTTTTACAGGACTAGATGTCCAATGGGTGGGCTCCCATAGTCGCCTCTAGGTTCAGATAACCTAGCTCTAGGTTCAGATAACCTAGAAAGAGCAAGGCAAGCAATAATTAGTTATATTTAGTATTTTACTTTTCAGTGGCACTGTACAGGATTAGATATCCATTGGGCTGGGCTCTCATAGTCGGTCCCTAGGTTTAGATAACCTAGTAAACCCTACCAAATTCGGGACTTGCAAACCCAGGTCTAGTCAGGGACGCGCGCGTAGCACGTACAGTTGCCGGGCCCAAACAGCAGCATGTTTATGTATTTTCATCTATTATGTATGTAGTTTTAAACTCTCACAAAACAGTTAGGTGAGATCAGTATAGCTTAAGCATTTGCTAGAATTAGCTCAGTTTATGCTTCAGTTCAGCTCATTTTTATAGTTATGTATGATAACACTATGCTCAGCTTTTGGTTACATATGCTTTAGATGATAGTATGCCATGTTTAGCTCTTGATTTCCATGTACTGTTTGATAGCATGCCATGTTTTAGTTTAATCAGTACATATTTCAAATAGCATGTTTTAAAAGCATAAATGCATCGTATGCATGTTTTTGTGAGGTAGATGGTTTCTTACTAAGCGAAAGCTTATAAATACTTTCTTTTCCTTATACTGCAGATAAAGGTAAAGGGAAGATGGACTAAAGGAAGTTGGTGGTCAATGCAGAGATGGTGTGTGTGGCAGGAACCTGGAATGAAGATCCTTAGGGAGTTTAGCAAATTAAGAACTTAGTTCTTTTCTTAAGACACTTTTATGCATTTCTAGTGGTTTAAATGCTATGAATTAATAAACCTTGCACTATGTCATGTTAGAATGCTAGTTAGTAGATATCAGAATGTTTTCCATGCATTGTATAATTGTTGTGTGAGATTTTGGCACGAACTAGTGCTGAAATCAGAGTTTCAGTGCGAAATCAGAAACTCCGATCGATCCATGGATCGATTGAGAGCTGATTCCGCGAACAGAAGGCTTCTGGATTGATCAGCCGATTGATCCAGTCACATTCTGCCGTGAACAGAAGGCCTCTGGATCGATCGGTCGATCGATCCAAGCTATTCCTCGCGAACAGAAAGGTTTTTGATCGATCATTGGATCGATTGACTTATGTTGGATTGATCAGCCGATCGATCCAAATATAGTCCCGTGCACAGAAGCACGCTGGATCGATCACTGGATCGATCACTGGATCGATCGGTGAGCCTGGATCGATCAGCCGATCGGTCCAGATTATCACCCGAGCACAGTAGCAGTCTGGATCGATCCATGGATCAATCCAACAGAGAGCAATCGATCCAGTTCAGTCTGGATCGATTGGGAAGTTCAGTTTCGACCAAGAAACTTAGCAGATCAGCTTCTAGTCCATAGGGGATGTAGGATACACCTTGTATCCCTTAGATTACATCCTTCAGCACATGTAGAACCAAGAATAGTTATCAGTTAGCAACTAAAATTTAAATTAGATCAGTTTTTCGCACAGTTAGCACAGCATAACTGTAGCGATCGGCCTTACAGCCTAGTAGTAGAAGGTGGGTCGTTACAGAGTGGTATCAGAGCAGTTTCCATACTTCCTACACACACATCAGCATTGAACCTGTAGCTTCCAAGTAAGAAACGTCTCTCACTTTATTATGTTCTTTCTTTCATGTTTATAGATACTGTAGCATGTTGATTGATGATAGTACCTAACATGATAGTGACAGTAGTTATATAAACATGATTGCCTTAGTTATGTATATCCTCTATGTCTTTAGAAATGGCACGAGGACGCCCAGCTAGAAGGGCACCAGCCATTGAGCCCCAACATGAGGCAGGAAATTCAGTGCCTACCCCAGACCTTACAGCACTAGTAGCTCAGTTACAGCAGCAGCTAGCTGAACAGCAACAGGAAATAGCCACCTTAAAGGCTAGTCAGCAGAACACTCCCACTATCACCCCGGAGCCTAATTTAGCGACACCAGTGGTCTTAGAGGTTCCACCAGTCCAGCCTACAGCACCAGTAGCCCCAGCAGCAGGAACGTAGAGGGAAGCCTATCTGATCCAGTGGCAGAGAGTCAAGCCAGAGAATTTCTCAGGCAGCAGTGAACCATGGGATGCTCAAGCCTGGTTCAAAATACTGGAGAGTACGATGGAGCTTCTGGACTGGCCAGAACACGAAAAGGTGAAGTGCGCCTCCTTCTGCTTGACAGGAGATGCACGCATGTGGTGGGAGAGAATCAGAGTGAAGCGCCCAGTAAACCAGATGACATGGGCAAACTTCGAGAAAGAATTCTTTGAGGAGTTCTTTCACATGCGGGTCACAAACCGTCACTATGACGAGTTCACCGAGTTTCACCAGGGCAACCTCTCAGTGGAGGAAGCCGTGAAGAAATTCAACAGATTGGCTTGTCTATACCCTGAATTAGTCAGCACAGAAAGGGAACGAGTCCGGTTGATGCTCAAGATGATGAGGCCGGAAATAGCGATGAACGTGGCTGGTGGCGTTCATAGGCCGCAAACCACTGAAGAACTAGTGAGCAGCACTCTAATCACTGAGCACTACCAGAACAGTATTAAGCAGCAGAAGCAAGTCTTCTCAGAAGCCAAAGGTCAAGGAGGCTCAGGCACTCAGAAACAGCAGGGCCACAGCTCTCATGGCTCTAATTGGAAAGGGAACTCTAGCAACAAGCGCAAACCAGGGAGCTACCCAAAAGGAGGACCAGCTAGTAAGCAGCCCAGTTATCCAAAATGTGCTACTTGTGGGAAATTCCACCCTGGAGTTTGTCGCAAGGGCACACGAGGATGCTTTGAATGCGGACAGGAAGGGCACATGGCCAAGCAGTGTCTGAACAAGGCTAGCTTTCCTCCACCACAGCCGATCCAGTATGAAGCCAAGCCAGCACAGTTGCATCAGATGCAGTCCGCTTTAGATGGTCCACACATCAGCCAGGGCAGATTAGAAGCCCCTCCAGCTACGACCAATGCGAGGATCTATTCACTCACCAGAGAGGATGTAGCAAATGCCTCGACAGTTGTCACAGGTCAGATTAGTATCTTACAGCAAAGTACAACTGTCTTATTCGATACTGGGGCAACCCATTCATATATATCCAGGGCATTGGCTGAGAAGTTAGCCAGACCTCCAGAGGTATTCAGTAGTCAGTTCCTGATGACGTTACCTTCAGGAGAAATCATGACATCCACGCACTGGCTCAGAGCAGTGCCAGTCATTATAGCAGACAGAGAGCTCTTTTGTGATCTGATAGTGCTAAATATGACTGACTACGATGTTATCTTTGGGATGGACTTCCTGATCAGATACGGTGCTTCCATAGAGTACCGTAAACAGAAAGTCATATTCCAACCTGAAGCAGAAGTGCAGTTTGAGTACATTGGAGAACCCAGGAGAAAGGCCAAGAAGTTTCTCTCAGCTATGAAGGCACAGAGGTTGATGGATTCAGGGTGTATGGGATTTCTAGCACACGTAGTCAGTACCAGTCAGGACAAGGACCAACAGCTAGCAGAGGTCCGAGTCGTATGTGACTACCCAGCGGTCTTCCCTGAAGAGTTACCAGGATTAGCACCAGACAGGGAGATTGAATTTGAGATAAAGCTCATTCCCAGTACCAATCCGATCTCCAAAGCGCCTTATCGCATGGCTCCAGCAGAACTGAAAGAACTTCATGAGCAATTACAGGAGCTGCTTGACAAGGGCTTCATACGCCCTAGTCACTCACCATGGGGAGCGCCTGTATTGTTCGTGAAGAAGAAGGACGGGAGCATGCGCCTGTGTATAGACTACCGGGCATTGAACCAAGTTACGATCAAGAACAGGTATCCTCTTCCCAGAATAGATGACCTGTTTGATCAGCTAAAGGGAGCAGCAGTGTTCTCTAAAATAGACCTCAGATCAGGTTATCATCAGGTGAAGGTTAAAGAAGGGGATATACCCAAAACAACATTCAGGACCAGATACGGACATTATGAGTTCGTAGTCATGCCCTTCGGCGTGACAAATGCTCCAGCTACTTTCATAGACCTCATGAACAGGGTATTCAGGGAATATTTAGATAAGTTCGTTATCGTGTTCATCGATGACATTCTTATCTATTCCGGAACTCAGGAAGAACACACAGAGCACCTGAGAACAGTATTGCAGACCCTTCAGCAGAACCAGCTGTACGCCAAGTTTACAAAATGTGAATTTTGGCTAGATCAGGTGTCCTTTCTGGGTCACATCATCTCAAAGGATGGTATCATGGTAGACCCCAATAAGATAGAAGCTGTGAGCAATTGGAAGAGACCCAAGAACGCTAGCGAGATCAGAAGCTTTTTGGGATTAGCAGGTTACTACAGGAAATTCGTAGAGGACTTCTCCAGGATAGCCTCCCCACTGACAACTCTTACCAGAAAGAACAGAAAATTTCAGTGGACAGAGGACTGCGAGAACAGTTTTAGCGGGCTGAAGAGGAGATTGACCAGTGCACCTATTCTGACTCAACCAGAGAACGCAGATAACTTTGACATATATAGTGATGCCTCGAAGTTGGGGCTAGGAGCAGTGCTGATGCAAGATGGCAAAGTAATCGCCTACGCCTCCAGACAACTCAAGGATTATGAGAGGAATTACCCCACTCATGACCTTGAGCTTGCAGCAGTGGTGTTCGTTCTCAAGGTTTGGAGACATTACTTGTATGGAGCTCAGTGCAGAGTGTATACGGATCATCAGAGTCTGAAGTACTTCTTCACTCAGAAGGATCTGAATATGCGACAGCGCAGATGGTTAGAACTGGTCAAAGACTACGATATAGATATCCTCTACCACCCAGGAAAAGCAAATAGGGTAGCAGACGCCCTCAGCAGAAAGTCCAGCGCTGCCCTATTATCTTTAGCAGCCATATCACCGCCCCTACAGAAAGAGATCACAGATTTTGGTCTCGAACTCATAGTTGGACAGCTCTCTACTATGACATTAGAGTCTACCTTGCTTGGTGACATCCAGGCAGCTCAGGAGCAGGATCCTGAAATTCAGAGAATCAAGCAAGGTTTAGCAGAATCAGGAAGTGGATAGTTCAGAATATCAGATAGCGGGGTGTTGTATTTTGGTGACAGACTATGTGTTCCAGATCAGGAGGAACTCAAAAAGAAGGTTTTAGATGAGGCTCACAAGACTCCCTATGCAATGCATCCTGGCTCCACCAAAATGTACCAGGACTTGAAGAAACATTTTTGGTGGCCTGGGATGAAGAGAGACGTCGCTCGTTATGTCAGCACCTGCCTAACCTGTCAGAGGGTTAAGGCAGAACATCAGAGACCAGGAGGAGTTTTGCAGCCTATCCAGATTCCAGAATGGAAGTGGGAGGATATTTCCATGGACTTCATAGTGGGATTACCCAGAACCACGAATGGTTTTGATACCATCTGGGTAATAGTCGACAGGTTGACTAAATCAGCCCACTTCTTAGCTATCAGGATATCCTACTCCATGGAACAGCTATCTCAGTTGTATCTCAAGGAGATCATTAGATTACATGGAGTCCCACGAACCATTATTTCAGACAGAGATAGTAGGTTCACATCACACTTCTGGGAGTGTGTACAGTCAGCTTTGGGCACGAAGTTAAAGTTCAGCACAGCTTTCCATCCTCAGACAGATGGTCAGACGGAGCGAGTAAATCAGGTACTCGAAGATATGCTCGAGCATGTGCCTAGACTTCAGAGGAAGTTGGTGCAAATATCTAAGCTTAGCGAATTTGCATACAACAATAGCTATCGAGCCACTATCGGTATGACACCTTATGAGGCTCTCTATGGGCGGAGGTGTAGATCTCCAATCTGTGGTATGAGAGTGGTGAGCAGAAAGAACTAGAACTTGAGCGGATCTAGTGGCGATACCACAGCTATACTGGCAGATCCGCCAGAGGAAAGAGATGCTCAGGCCTTGAAAAACTATCTTGATACAGCAGACCCTTAGAGTTTTCATTGGGGATTCAGTGTTCCTCGAGTAGCTCCATGAAGGGAGTAATGCGTTTTGGGAAGAAGGGCAAGCTAAGTCCCGGATATGTGGGACCATACCTTATCGACAAAAGAGTGGGTAAGGTAGCATATGAGCTAGAGCTACCGCAGGCTGTCCACAACTTATTTCATGTCTCTATCTTTGAAGAAGCATATCCGGATGCCACCGGTGATCGAGCCTCGGTCAGATCCGAAGACCTCGGCTCTGACGATCGGTCTATTCAGGATAATAGACCGAGCGGTTAAAAATTGTGGAACAAGGAAGTACCATTAGTCAAGGTTATTTGGCACACAGAAGAGGCAACTTGGGAGGTAGAAGCTAGACAGAAGTACCCAGAATTATTCTAAGTTCGAGGACGAACTTTTTATAAGGTATGGGGGATTGTAACGCCCGAAAATTCTCAAAATTATTTTAGAAATATTCTATGATTTTTCTGAAATTTTAGAATATTTTTATGGAATTTTTAGAGTAGCGGAAGTAGCAAAAATAAATATAAGCGTAAAACGGCCTTCGCGGGAATTGAACCCATGACCTCTAGCCGAGCCGAGACTTAAGTGAATCCGGCTAGCCAGGAGCCCCAGCAAGGGTGTGCTGAAAGAAGAGGGAATCAATAATATTTATATTAGAGTTGGGCCGAAATACCCACTTAATATAAATAGAAAATTTAAGTGGGGTTTGGGTTATTTTGTTTGGTTCAGTAACTTCTCCTCCTCTCCAACCCTCACCGCCGACGCCCCTTCTCCCCCTCTTTTTTCTCTCGGCGCACCAAGCCTAGGGCCCCAGGAGCATCTTCCGGCAGCGGCTCCGACACAAGGACGCTCCCCTCCGCGAGAGGAACGTGTTGGCGCAAGAAGACTATCGAAAGGATCGTCTTCTCTGGAAACCTAGCGACTAGAACCGTAAGGAAACTAGCGTACGAGGTAAGAAACCCCTCTCCTACAGTATAAGTAGCTTCCGTGTGGATTTTATGTTTTAGTTTAGCATTACATAGACTTTCGACACAAGGGATGTGAATTAGCGCACACCAAGTGTTCGATTAAATTGTTTATCGCAGTAAAATGCAACTTAGGCATTTTAGTAGCTTAGATAAATGCAATAGAAGCATTTTTACAGATTATTTAGCTTTGCTTCAACTTTTACAGGACTAGATGTCCAATGGGTGGGCTCCCATAGTCGTCCCTAGGTTTAGATAACCTAGTAATCCTACTAGATTCGGGACTTGCTACCTCGGGCCTAGTTAGAGATGCGCGTATAGCAAGTACAGTTGTTGGGCCCACCAGCAGCATGATTATTATGTTTATCTATTTATATAAATAGTTTTCAAACTTCACAAACCAGATATGTGAATACAGCTCAGCTTCAGTTTAGTTTTCTTATTGATATAACAAATAACTTTATGTTCAATTCTTGATTGCCATGACTTACTGTGAGATCTTGGAAAATTTAAATAAATAGGGTTATTTTAGAAATAGCCTTATAATATTTTTTCGGAATTTTTAGAAATTTTCTGGGAATTTTTCGGAGCTTGTACGACGAGTTTTGAGGGGATCAATTCCGGGTACAGATAAGGCCTATTTGGGATACCCATTTAAGTGAGGAAATGTTTTTAATTATAAATCATTTTCTTTTCCTTAAATTCCCTTCCCAAGCGCCGTTTCCCCCAAAACCCGACGCCGATCACCCGAGCCTTCCTCTCCTTCCTTCCCCGATCTCCCTTCCTCCTATGTGCTCTCTCTCACGGACGAGCGATGCCACGGGATTAGGGTTTCCAGCTCCGACGATCTTTTCCCCGCCGGCATCAGCATCTATTGATCTTCGATCCAGCCGCAGACCTTCTCTCTCGCGGACGATCCGACGACCCCTCGGTGGCTAGTGTTGGAACCCCAAGGTTGTTTTGGTGTGATCAACAAGTTAAGTTAGGTCCTGCGTTGTTTCTAACCTTGTGTCTAAGTGTGCAGGAGCTTAGGAGCACAGGTACTCGAGCGGAAGACGCAGCTAGCGAGAAGGACGGCACGCGGTGCGTCCGAGGGACGAGGTGCTGCGGAAGAGTACACCGGCGGACGAGAAGGAAGTGCGCGCGGTGGTTCCAAGGTACGAAAGCCGGAGCGGAAGATTGCTCGGGGAGCAAGAAACGCAGCTAGCACGAAGGTCGGCACGGGGTGCGACCGAGGGACGAAGTCTGCGGATGAGTACGCTGGTGGACGAGAAGGGACATGCGACAATTCTGAGGGACGAGAAGCCGGAGGGAAGCACGCTCGAGAAGACCGGAAGATGAGTTCGGGTGAGCCCTATTCCGGATGTCAAAGATCACCCAAGCAAGCGGAGCCGGAGCGGAAGGTGAACGGAGCCGGAGGAGAAGACGGGCCGGAAAAAGTCAGCAGGGTTGACTTTTGGCTCCGGTTCCGGGCGCCCGGGAGTCAGTTTTCGGGATCGAGCTTTGACTCGATCCAACCGCTGGGGAATATCCCCAGGCCCGGAACCCTTCAGGCGCCCGACCAAGGCTATAAATATAGCCTTGGTCGAAGCTTTCAACAATCACGATCATTCTATTTCCAAACACTTGTATGCTTTTGTTGTAGTTAAGCTTTTGTTTTAAGAGGCTTCTCCGCCTGAAGGAGTTTTTGAGCTTAATCTTCCTTGGATTAACAACCACATCGGTTGTAACCAAGTAAACATCAGGTGCCTCGTCTTTTCTTTTATGCTTTTATTTATCTACTTAATTCATTTTACAAGTGTTAGCTTAATCGTTCGAGGAAGGGTTGCTTGTTTTTAATTGACAGGTTATTTACAAACCCTTCTAGCCGGCCCAACGGTCCTACAAGTGGTATCAGAGCCGAGGCGCTTCAGGAGGACTAACCGCCGGAGCAAGCATCCACCCACCAAAGATAGGGGGAACTTTCTTCATGGAAGCAACAAATGAAGGTATTCCTTAACTCTGATATTGGTATTTCTCTAATAATGAAAACAGGTTATGAAGCACCGAAAGACACAAACGGAGAGAAAATCGGCATACGCCTCTGGAACGAGAAGCAACGTGAAGAGTCCATGGCAAATGCTCGGGCAGAGTTTCACATTCTAAGTGCAATACCAACTAAAGATTTCGACAGAGTCGGAGAGTACAAAAGCGCGAAAGAACTTTGGGAAAAGTTCTTAATGCTCTATGAAAAATCAGTTGAAGTCGTCTCCTCAATAGACATCGAGCCGTCATCAAAAGAATCCGAGACAGAAGAAATTACCAAGACAGCCCCAACAGTCGAAGTACATCCCGAGATCGATGAAGGGGGAGAATCTTCGGAAGAAATTAATTCAACAGAGGGAGAACCAACGGCCGACGAGGTAAGTAAGGTATGGCCTCTACCCTCTGAACAACTGGTTCAATTAATCAAATTACCTAAAGATTTTTGGGAACCAAAATTTGAATTATGCAACTTAGAAATATTATCGAAAACTTTTTCCGGATCTAAAAATTTGTTCGAATTACAAAGTGTTTTGACGAAAGATTCTTGCAAATCACAAAGTAATTTTTCGAAAACTTTTTCCGGATCTAAAAATTTTTCCGAAGTACAAATTATCTCGTTGAAAGAGTTTTTCGAATCGCAAAATGATTTGACAAAAGAATCTTGCAAATTACGAAACATTATTTTAAACAAAGTTTGCAAATTAGAGATATTATCGAAAGAGTTTTTCGGAGTAGTAAATCTATTATCCACAGATTGTTGCAAATTTATGTTGTCAAAATACTTTTGCAAATTACAAAATATTTTGTCGAACGAAGTTTGCAAATCGGAAGTATTGTCGAAAAATTTTATCAAGTTAAAATCTATGCCATCTGAATATTTCTGTGAAACTGAAATTCAAAAAATAATAGAAATTAACATGATACAAATTTCTGCATGTATAATCTTTGTGGCGTTAAATCTAAAAAAGATTGATTTAAGAAATTATGATAAGTTAAAATGGAAATTTAAAATTTTCTGATAAATAGAATTAAGAACTAAATAAATAAATAAATGCATAGAAATTTTTTTAAAATGTTTAAACTTTCTTGCATAAAAGTCTTTTGGGCTTAAAAAGTTTTTTTTAACTTAGAAACTTTTCAAAAAAAAGTTATTGTTGACTTAGAAATATTTTAACAGACAACGTTTCAAAATTTTCTAAGTCTTTAAACCCTTAGAATTTTAAACCCTATTTTATTGTGATCAAGGGGGGAGAAGGAAAGTATAAGTCTAGGGGGAGGTACAAATTGAAAATTAAAAATTTTCGAAATTTAATTTTTTCTATCTTGTTACACATTATTGCAATAAATTGTTTAATTTCATATCTATTTTTGACCCTAGCTTAACTTGGGTTGATCACACCAAAAAGGGGGAGATTATTGGAACCCCAAGGTTGTTTTGGTGTGATCAACAAGTTAAGTTAGGTCTCGTTTTTTTCTAACCTTGTGTCTAAGTGTGCAGGAGCTTAGGAACATAGGTAGTCGAGCGGAAGACGCAGCTAGTGAGAAGGACGACAGTCCGAGGGACGAGGTGCTGCGGAAGAGTACACCGGCGGACGAGAAGGAAGTGCGCGCGGTGGTTCCAAGGTACGAAAGCCGGAGCGGAAGATTGCTCGGGGAGCAAGAAACGCAGCTAGCACGAAGGTCAGCACGGGGTGCGACCGAGGGACGAAGTCTGCTGATGAGTACGCTGGTGGACAAGAAGGGACACGCGACAATTCTGAGGGACGAGAAGCCGGAGGGAAGCACGCTCGAGAAGACCGGAAGATGGGTTCGAGTGAGCCCTATTCCGGATGTCAAAGATCACCCAAGCAAGCGGAGCCGGAGCAGAAAGACCTGGACCAGAGGCGAGCTGAACCGAAGAAGAGAGCACGGACCAAAAGTCAACAGGGTTGACTTTTGGCTCCGGGGCGCCCGGAACTGACTTTTTCCCAGGATCGAGCTTTGACTCGATCCAAGCGTTGGGGGATAAATTTTATCCCCCCCAGGGCGCCCGGAACCCTTCCAGGCGCCTCGACCAAGGCTATAAATATAGCCTTGGTCCAGAAGCTTTTCAACAATCACGATCATTCTATTTCCAAACACTTGTATGCTTTAGTTGTAGTTAAGCTTCTGTTTTCTGTGCTTAAACGCTGTAAGAGGCTTCTCCGCCTGAAGGAGTTTTTGAGCTTAATCTTCCTTGGATTAACAACCACATCGGTTGTAACCAAGTAAACATCTGGTGCCTCGTCTTTTCTTTTATGCTTTTATTTATCTGCTTAATTCATTTTACAAGTGTTAGCTTAATCATTCGAGGAAGGGTTGTTTGTTTTTAATTGACAGGTTATTTACAAACCCTTCTAGCCGGCCCAACGGTCCTACAGCTAGGGCACGGCGAGGAGCCGGATCTTGCATCCTCTTCAACCGGTAGACCTCCCCTTTCCCTTCTCTGGTCTCCTTCATCTTGGTTCTTTCTGCCCCTGCTCGGTTGTCTCTGTCGATCCTTCCTTCCCTGATCCGACGCTACTGGAATCAAGCCAGATCCGATCGCTGGCTTGAAGATGCCCTAGGGTTTCGAGGGTAAGCAACTAATTCCTTCTTTTCCCTCTCTTGTTGCCGTCTTGGAGGTTAGGGCTTGTTTCTAGTTTGATCCTTGCTGGAATTGTGATATCTTCTTTCGGTTTTGAACTAAGAAGGAGAGATCGGATCCAATTACTTGCTATAACCCACAGATCAGTTCTGGGATGTTTCCTTCTTTGCTGTTGATCCTGTCCGAATGCTGAATCAACGGACGCTGGGCACGTGGCGCTCTCCGAGTTGCTGATGTAGATCTCCGGCTAGTTGTACGAAACTCCGGCGAACCTGCACAGAAGTCGGGCCGGGAAGGGGTTCCCGGCGGCGACCCTCCGACGCTCAAGTCAGGCAAGCAAGCAATGAAAAAAGTGGCTCCAAAGGTATATTTTCGCCTACCTCCGGCGAAGTATGAGGCTCTTTATATAGAGCGGTGAAAGAGCTCCTGCACGTCCACTGAGGCGCATACGTGTCCGCAGCCCATACCTCGGTATGTGTCTGTCAGAAAGCTTACCTGACGCCATACTGCTACAGTCCAAGCACGTCTTCGATGGGACAACAAAACACCTCGTTGTCAGACTTGGAGTATGGCCTAGCCATAGGACTTGACAGCTGTCATAAGATGTTCCGGTCCTCCTCTACCGACCACAGGCCGGGGCGTCCGGCCGACCGGCGGGACGGGGCGTCCGTCCGGTTGGCATTCTTCTTACGCCTGGCCGGACGACACTTACTTCACGCCCGGCCTTCTCTCTCCATCGGCATGCTGGGGAGATCTTCGGTAAGATGTTATGTAGGGACTACTAGCAGTGTGTTACCTTCTCTTAAGCCGTCCGCTCGGCTCTTTCTTCTTTACTGTTCAATCGAGCGCCGGAACCCCGATCCCTGTCAGGGCGCCTTTTACTATCGGATGTTCATCAGTCGGTCGGTCGGGAGGCCGACTCATCCTTCTCCGGTCGACCACCTGGCCCTTTGACTTCCACGTGGCGTTCACCACTCGCTATGGGGTCCCGTGTTCTAACCGCCGGATCACTTGCCTTCCCCCCAAGTCTAGTCGAAGGAGGCGAAGTTCAACTGACTGGACTGCCGATCTGACAGAGTAACGACCGATACATTAATCCGCTCGGCCAGGCTTAAGGATGCTCATCCGTTCGGCGGTACTTTGCCCATGCCTTGTATTCCCTTGGAATCCATGCCCCATCCTCTCCCCTACTGCCCATCACGTGTGCTGCGCACGGTAAGGGGCGATCATTAAATGCGAACTATATTCTGCTGACACGTGGCTATCATGCTTTTGTCAGTGTATGGCGATGGCGTCACTTCTGATGGGACGGCCGCCGTTTGAAATGAACGGCTGGATGATGGCCTCGTTCTTCACGACCTGGATCGGACGGTGGAGGCTGCTCTCGAGCGGCGATATAAAGCCCGCGACTCCTTTTTCGCCGCATTGTTGCTTCATCCTCCTCCAGCGCCCCTCTGCTCTTTTTCTTCTCCGACGACCTTGCCCCTCCACTCTTCGGCAACCCCCAGGCCCCAGTCGACCATCCCTTTTGCTCGTAAGACCCTTTTCCTCGCTCCCTACGTTTTCTTCTTTCTGTTAATCATTTCATTCAGTCGGTTTCCCTTCATTCCTTACTCGAACCTTCCCTTTTGGTTCCGCATTCTTGTCTTTCAACCATGACTAGCACCTCGCAGTCGACCGGCGGCGCTCCTGGTCTATGGTACACGACCATAGAGAGTCGTTTTGACGAGGAGGACGCGTTGCGTCTCGCTCGGACTTACGACATCCCTTCCGACCACCACATAGTATTAGCCACGCCGGCTGATCGGCCTCATGAACCGCCGCTCGACACCATTCTCTTCTTCCGAGACCAATTTTTGGCCGGGCTACGCTTTCCACCCCATAAGTTTTTCGTGCAAGTCTGCAATTACTTCCGTATCCCACTCGGCCAGCTAGTTCCGAATTCTATAAGGTTGCTGAGCGGGGTGACAATTCTCTTTAAACTGAACGGCATTCCCCTAGACCCCAAAAATTTTCACTACTTCTACTACCCAAAGCAAGCCGAGTGGGGTACCTTCGTTTTTCAATCTAGGATAGGTTTCGTCCTTTTTGATAACATGCCGAGCTCCAACAAACATTGGAAGGAGCACTTTTTCTACGTGCGTTTCCCCGAGCCACCTGCCTTCCGTATCAAATGGCAGACGGTGATGCCAGCGCAACCGGAGCTCGGCAAGTTCAGGGGCGATCAGGCCTACCTTCATGCAGCCGACCGGCTAGTCGGTCAGCGGTATCACATCGACAAGCTGCTCCTTCCGGGAGTATTGTATCTATTCGGCCTGTCTTCCATCCCAGCCGATCTGCCCTGCAGCATGAGTAAGTTCTCTTATCTTCCCATTTCTTTTGTTCTAACTGATTTATTCTTTGCTTCTGCAGCCGAAGTCATGTGGAGAGCCAAGGCTACCGAGCGGCTGAAACTGAGAGCCGTTGAGATCGAGGCGGCCAAGAATAAGGAGGTCACCGAGCGGGGCCTTGCTCCAGTTGATCTGGGCGACGAAGAAGGTGAGGGGACTCAGGATGTCCCCGAAGCCTTAGACGCTCCTGCCTCTCGCGACGAGGTCGCGGGCGACATAGAACCCTCTACTCAAGTCGAGGTAGAGGGCCGTTCAGCCGACGACGTTCCCCTGGCCACTCGGAAGCGCAGACGGCCAGAGTCAGCATCTACACCAACTCCATCTGATGAGCCATAGTCCGAGCGGGGCGATGAAGCTCCAATGTTATCCGGGACAGTTTCTATAGAGAGTACCCCGACGCCGCGCGGCTCTCCAAGGGCTGCCTCTGAGGTGCCGCCCTCCAGTCCTCCCCGAACACTACGGCGTCTTAAGCGGTTGGGTGAACGTCCTTCTTCCTCCACCGGTGGGCCGTCCGGTAAGGCTGCCTCTTCTCAGGGTGATCCGAGCGGCCCGAAGTTGATAAAAATCATCCTGCGCCTCCCTTCAGAAGAATACATGGCGGCCGCTGATCGGCCGGTGGTCCCCGAGCAGCAAATCACACTCACGGGTCCTCTCGCCAAGGCTTGGGAGGATGCTCGTCTCAAGATTGCCATGCTAACTCCTGGGCAGCTCGGTGACAACAATTTACAACAGGCGACCGGGGTATGTTCTCTCGCTTTGTTGGTTATTGTAGATCGAATTTCTAAGTTGTTCATATCCGTTCACAGAACTGGGTGGAGCAGATTGCCATCAACAATCGATTAGCCGAGCTGGAGGACGAGTTGAAAAAACTCAAAGCTGCGGGGGACAGCAGACAATCGACAGCCGCCCTGGAGAAGGCCAAGAGGTTGCTAGAAGCCGAGCGGGGTAAGACTTCCGGCTTGACAAGCAAGGTTGCCCGCCTCGAAGCCTTAGTCAAGCAGCGGGACAAAGAAATTAAGACCACGACCGCTCGAAAGCTCAAGGCCATTGATGACATGGACCTGATGAAGGTAGAAAATCGGGGGCTGGAGCAGCGGGTGAAAGAGCTGGACGCCTCACTGACTGCCGAATGGGAGGGTCGCTCTGCCGATCAGACAAAAGCAGAAGGGGCCTTGCAAAATCTTCAAGCTGCTCTGGACGCTTCCAAAGCTACTCTCAAGGAGTATCAAGATGGAGAGCCCGGCCGATCGGCGGTGGTGCGCCAAGCCTTCGTCCGATCGGACGAGTTTGGTGAGAGATTTAGTGACAAGCTCTCCTTAACTTTTGAGGAGGCAATCAAAGTGGCGGTGGAATACATGAAAAACAAGGGCCATGTTCCTGCCGATCTGTCCGTCCCTGCCGAAGACCTGGCGACCATGATGGGCTCCATCCCTGACCATCTTTTTAATTTTGATGACTAAGAATGAGTGTCTGTGAGGTTATTTTGTAATTTTCTGCATGCATGCTGTTCGGGGCAAACACTATAAATTTTGTCTATCCGCCGGTCGACGTGAATGAATTGTCTCCTTTTGTTATTTGCTCGTTCTTCCAGCGTCCAATTTTTGATTTTTGCCTTGGTCTTAAGTTTTTTGTGCCCCAACTACATTTTATAAAGGAGCCGCTTGGCCATACAATGTTACGGCGGGCCCGACCGAGGTTTACGCAGGAAACCATTCGTCTGGAGGCCTTATAGGCTCCGGTCGCCCGTCAAATTTTACCGTCGGAACTAGACTACCTTCAGATCGGTGGGTTTATAGGCGCCGATTCGTCTCTTGATTTTCAACGTCAGAGCTCGACGGTCTTCCGCTCGGATGATTTATAGACGTCGGCTCATCTGTCGATATTTAACGTCGGAGCTCGACGGTCTTCCGCTCGGGAGTTTATAGACGCCGGCTCGTCTCTCGATTTTTAACGTCGGAGCTCGACGGTCTTCCGCTCGGACGTTTATAGACGCCGGCTCGTCTCTCGATATTTAACATCGGAGCTCGACGGCCTTCCGCTCGGGAGTTTATAGACGTCAGCTCGTCTCTCGAAATTTAACGTCGGAGCTCGACGGCCTTCTGCTCGGGAGTTTATAGACGCCGACTCGTCTCTCGATTTTTAACGTCGGAGCTCGACGGTCTTCCGCTCGGACGTTTATAGACGCCGGCTCATCTCTTGATATTTAATGTCGGAGCTCGACGACCTTCCGCTTGGGAGTTTATAGACGCCGGCTCGTCTCTCGATTTTTAACGTCGGAGCTCGACGGTCTTCCGCTCGGACGTTTATAGACGCCGGCTCGTCTCTCGATATTTAACGTCGGAGCTCGACGGTCTTCCGCTCGGACGTTTATAGAAGCCGGGCCGGCTTTCGATTTTTAACGTCGGAGCTCGACGGTCTTCCGCCCGGACGTTTATAGACGCGGCTCGTCTCTCGATATTTAATGTCGGAGCTCGACGGCCTTCCGCTCGGTTTATAGACGCCACTCGTCTCTCGATTTTTAACGTCGGAGCTCGACGGTCTTCCGCTCGGACGTTTATAGACGCCGGCTCGCTCTCGATATTTAACGCCGGAGCTCGGCGGTCTTCCGCTCGAGTTTATAGACGCCTGCTCGTCTCTCGATTTTTAACGTCGGAGCTCGACGGTCTTCCGCTCGGGAGTTTATAGACGCCGGCTCGTCTCTCGATATTTAACGTCGGAGCTCGACGGTCTTCCACTCGGATGTTTATAGACGCCGGCTCGTCTATCAATTTTTAACGTCTGAGCTCGACGGTCTTCCGCTCGGACGTTTATACATGCCGGCTCGTCTCTCGATATTTAACGTCGGAGCTCGACGGTCTTCCGCTCGGACGTTTATAGACGCCGGCTCGACCGAGGGTTACGCAGAAAACCAACCATCCGGCGGCCCTATAGGCTTCGGTCGCCCGTCGAATTTTACCTTCGGAACTGGACTACTGTCCGATCGGGGGGTTTATAAATGCCGAGTCGTCTCTCGACGGTCTTCCGCTCGGACGTTTATAGACGCCGGCTCGTCTCTCGATATTTAACGTCGGAGCTCGACGGTCTTCCGCTCGGACGTTTATAGACGCCGGCTCGTCTCTCGATATTTAACGTCGGAGCTCGACGGTCTTCCGCTCGGACGTTTATAGACGCCGGCTCGTCTCTCGATATTTAACGTCGAAGCTTGGCGGCCTTAAAAGCTAATCTTTAACATAGCCGCTCGGCGAACACATCAGCCATCCTTCAATTCATTTTTGCTTCCTGCATTACAAGGACATGGGCGATTAGAATATACACAAAAATGAGTTACATCAGTGCACCTTTCACCCAGCTCGATAAGGCTGGAGATGATTCGCGCTCCAAGGTCGGTCCAGCGGCCGCCCGTCTTCATCCTCCAAATAATAAGCGCCCGAGCGGAGCTTTTCGATAACCTTGAAGGGGCCTGCCCAGGGTGCTTCCAGCTTAGCGACATCGCCGACCGGCTTGACTTTCTTCCAGACAAGGTCGCCGACCTGGAATGATCTGGGGATTACGCGCCTGTTGTAGTTTTGCTTCATCCGTTGACGATACGCCATCAGCCGGACGGACGCCTTGGCTCGCTCCTCATCAACCAAATCCAGCTCCATGTTCCTCCGCTCGGCGTTGCCCTCATCGTAACACTGGATCCAGACGGATTCGACACCGACTTCAACGGGAATCACCGCTTCGCCGCCATATACCAGATGAGAAGGTGTGACGCCCGTTCCTTCTTTTGGAGTCGTTCGGATGGCCCATAGGACGCCCGACACTTCATCCACCCAAGTTCCTCCCAAATGGTTGAGCCGAGCGCGCAGAATGCGAAGAATTTCTCGATTGGCTACTTCGGCTTGATCGTTGCTCTGGGGATAGGCCACGGATGTGAAGTGTTGCTCGATGCCATAGCTTTTGCACCAATCCTCGAGCAACTTCCCTGTGAATTGCCGCCTATTATCGGAAATAAGTCGACGGGGGATGCCGAACCGACAGATGATGTTCTGCCAGATGAACTTTTTGACCATCTGTTCGGTGATCTTGGCTAGCGGCTCGGCCTCCACCCACTTGGAAAAATAATCGACCGCCACTAGCAGAAATTTCCGCTGCCCGGTCGCCATAGGAAATGGACCAACAATATCCATTCCCCACTGATCGAACGGACATGAGACTGTTGATGCCTTCATTTCCTCTGCCGATCGGTTGTAGAAGTTATGGTACTTCTGGCACGAAAGGCACGTCGACACGGTCCGAGCGGCGTCTGCTTGTAAGGTTGGCCAGAAGTACCCGGCCAATAGGATCTTCTTAGCTAGCGATCGTCCGCCCGGATGCCCTCCGCATGATCCTTGATATACTTCTTGGAGGATGTAAGCCGAGTCCTCTGAGCTCACGCATTTCAACAGCGGACGTGAGAAAGCCTTTTTGTAAAGCTGATCGCCGATGAGTGTGAACCGACCGGCTCTCCTCCTTAGCAGCTGGGCTTCATTCTGATTGGACGGTGTGGCGCCCGAGCGCAGAAACTCCATAATGGGTGTCCTCCAGTCGCTCGGGAACGTAAGGCCTTCCATACGGTCGACGTGTGCCACCAACAATACTTGTTCAATTGGCTGCTGAATCACGACCGACGTTATTGAGCTCGCGAGTTTGGCTAACTCATCGGCCGCTTGATTTTCTGCTCTGGGTATCTTCTGGACAATAACTTCTCTAAAATTGGCTTTAAGTTTCTCAAAGGCTTCAGCGTAGAGCTTGAGCCGAGCACTGTTGATTTCGAAGGTACCAGAGAGCTGCCGAGCGGCCAACTGGGAATCCGAATGAAGCGTTACCCGACCGGCTCCCACATGCCGTGCTGCCTGCAAGCCGGCTATGAGGGCCTCATACTCTGCTTCATTGTTTGTAGCTTTATAATCCAACCGGACGGATAAGTGCATCTTTTCTTCTTGAGGGGAGAGCAACAGTATTCCAATCCATCTTCCGAGCCGAGTGGATGATCCGTCCACAAATATTCTCCACATAACTTCCGGCTCTGAATTCTGCACTTCAGTCACAAAATCGGCCAAGGACTGCGCTTTGATTGCCGAGCGGGGCTGGTATTGGATGTCAAATTCACTTAACTCCGTCGTCCATTTGATGAGCCGCCCGGACGCTTCTGGATTCAGTAATACACGCCCGAGCGGGCTATTGGTTTTGACAATTATGGTATGCGCCAGGAAGTATGGACGTAGGCGCTGGGCAGCGAGGACCAGAGCGAAAGCCAGCTTCTCGAGCCCAGTGTAGCGAGATTCAGCATCTTTTAAAATATGACTAAGAAAATACACAGGCTCTTCTCCGCTCGCCCTCACTAGTTCCGAGCCGATTGCTTGCTCGGTTGAAGATAAGTAGATACAAAGTGGCTCACCCGCAGCCGGCTTGGCTAATACCGGGAGAGAGTTCAGATATGCCTTCAAGTCTTCGAACGCCCGATCGCATTCTTCATCCTAGTGAAACTTAGTGGCCTTGCGCAAGATTTTGAAAAAAGGAAGGCTCCGGTCAGCGGTTTTGGATATGAATCTGGACAGAGCAGTTATCTGACCGGTCAAACGCTGCACTTCCCTCAGATTTCTTGGGGGCGACATGTCTTGTAGGGCTTTTACTTTGCTGGGATTTGCTTCAATACCCCGCTCGGTCACTATGTACCCCAAGAAACACCCTCCTTTTGCTCCGAACAGGCACTTCTGGGGATTTAGCTTGACTCCATATTTGCGTAGCGTTCGGAAGGTTTCCTCCATGTCTTTGAAGAGATCGGCCGCTCGGACGGACTTGATGAGAATGTCGTCCACGTACACTTCCAGATTTCGCTCGATCTGCTCTCTGAATACTTTATTCATCAAGCGCTGATATGTGGCTCCCGCATTCTTCAATCCGAACGGCATCACATTATAGCAATAGGTGCCGTCGGCCGTCACGAAGCTGACTTTTTCTTGATCTTCACGGGCGAGCGGCACTTGATGATAGCCTTGGTAAGCGTCGAGCATACATATTAATTCGTAGTCGGCCGTAGAGTCCACCAGCTGATCTATCAAGGCGGAGGATAAAAGTCTTCAGCAAGCTTTGTTAAGATCCGAAAATCTATGCATACTCTCCACTTGTTGCCCGGCTTGAGACTAACACTACGTTCGCCGAACCGCACCTGCGTATATGGTGGCTTCGAGCTTCTCCACCTTCGCCCGGATGATGGCATTCTGCTCGGCACTGAAATCTCTTTTTCTCTGCTTCACTAGCCGAGCGTCTGGTCGGACATGTAGCTCGTGCTGCGCTATACTTGGTGAAATTCTGGGCAGCTCATGTGTCGACCAGACGAAGACATCATGGTTTCTTCGGAGGCATCGGATCACCTCCTCTTTCTGATTCGCCTCCAGATCAGACGCGATGAATGTCGTAGCCTCCGATCGGGTTGGGTGTATCTGCACTTCCTCTTTTTCTTCATAAACTAAAGAGGGAGGCTTTTCAGTTATAGCATTCACCTCGATCCATGGCGATTTCCGAGCGGAATTTGCTTCTGCTCGGACCATTTCAATGTAGCATCGCCTTGCTGCCAGTTGGTCTCCCCGTACTTCTCCTACTTTGTCGTCGACGGGGAACTTGATCTTCTGGTGGAAAGTGGAGACGGCTGCTCGGAACTCGCTAAGCGCCGGTCGTCCCAAAATGACGTTGTATGATGAGGGAGAGTCCACCACCACGAAGTTTGTTGTCCGCGTCCTCCTGAGCGGCTCTTCTCCCAGTGAGATAGCCAGCCGGATTTGTCCGACCGGCAGGACTTCATTGCCCGTAAACCCGTAGAGGGGGGTTGTCATGGGCAGCAGCTCGGCTCGGTCAATTTGTAGTTGATCGAACGCCTTTTTGAATATGATGTTGACCGAGCTTCCTGTGTCAATAAAGACGCGGTGAATAGTATAATTGGCTATTACCGCTTTGATGAGCAGAGCGTCGTCGTGGGGCACTTCAACTCCTTCCAAGTCCCCGGGCCCGAAACTGATTTCGGGTCCACTCGCCAGCTCTCGGCTGCAGCCGACTGCATGGATCTGGAGCTGCCGGACGCTCGCCTTTCTTTCTCGGTTGGAATCTCCTCCGGTCGGCCCACCAGCTATGATGTTGATCTCGCCTTGGGAAGTATTGCTCCTATTTTCTTCTTCCCGAGCGGACGGTCGGGGGCGTTCCCTAGACATTCGGAGATTCTCCCACCTCGGAGAGCGATGCCGCTCGGGAGTCTGTTGTCGCCGTCTGTCAGCTACCGTCTGATCGGCTTCACGAGGCCTCTGTAGTCTGTCGGCTGATGGCGACCGACGACCGCCACCTCTGGGAACGGGGTGGGCGATTAGTGGAAGACTACGGCAATCCCTGGTGTTATGCGTGTCCGTCCGGTGAAAGGAGCAGAACATCGGAGTCCATCTCTTCTTTGTCCTGGGCTGCCCGGCTGCTACTTCTTGAACATGAGGTCTTGGATGAGCACGAATTGTTTCGGCCCGTGGTCCTTTGGGCGGCTGATGAGCAGCGTGCGGTTTTCGTTCGGCAGGGGGAGCCCGCTCGGCTGGAGTTTCTTTTTTCCGGGCCGCTTGCGCTTCCTCCACGTTGATGTATTCGTTGGCCCGGTGTAGCATGTGGTCATAGTCTCGGGGCGGCTTCCGAATGAGCGATCGGAAAAAATCTCCATCCACGAGGCCTTGTGTGAAGGCATTCATCATGGTCTCCAAGGTGGCCATTGGAATGTCCATGGCCACTTTGTTAAACCGCTGGATGTAGGCTCGGAGTGATTCGCGGGCTTCCTGTTTGATGGCAAACAGACTAACGCTGGTTTTTTGATAGCGCCGACTGCTTGCAAAATGATGGAGGAAGGCCATTCGGAAGTCCTTGAAGCTTGTGATGGATCCGTCCGGCAGCCTCCGAAACCACCGTTGAGCCGATCCGGAGAGGGTGGTGAGGAAAACCCGACACTTCACCCCATCTGTGTATTGATGCAGAGTTGCAGTGTTATCGAATTTACCCAAATGGTCATCTGGGTCGGTGGTTCCATTGTATTCGCCGATCGTTGGAGGCACATAGTGATTGGGCAGAGGGTCTCGTAGAATAGCCTCCGAAAATTGGCGGTTGATCCGCTCGGGCGATGAGTCCGCGCGGGGGGCTTTTCCTTTTCTGTCATCTCGTCTAGGCATTTCATCCGAAGAAGATCCCCGATCTCTATGAGCTGCTGCGGCTTCGGGGGTGCGGAATAAGGCTCGATGAAATGCAACGGTGGCCGGTGGTGCTTCCGCTCGACCACCAGACACTGACGTTGCTTGCTGCTCCAGCCGCTCGGCTGTTGCTTTCTGTTTTTGCTCCACAAGCTTGGCGTCCCTCAACTCGATCAGAGCATCGAGTTCCTCCGTGGAAAGCGTCACCGTGTGTTGTCGTCCAGCCTCGTCCATTGTTTTCGTTCGGATGCAGGAGCGTTCCCATAGACGGCGCCAAATTGATCCTGTCCGAATGCTGAATCAACGGACGCTGGGCACGTGGCGCTCTCCGAGTCACTGATGTAGATCTCCGGCTAGTCGTACGAAACTCCGGCGAACCTGCACAGAAGTCGGGTCGGGAAGGGGTTCCCGGCGGCGACCCTCCAACGCTCAAGTCAGGCAAGCAAGCAATGAAAAAAGTGGCTCCAAAGGTATATTTTCGCCTACCTCCGGCGAAGTATGAAGCTCTTTATATAGAGCGGTGAAAGAGCTCCTGCACGTCCACTGAGGCGCATACGTGTCCGCAGCCCATACCTCGATATGTGTCTGTCAGAAAGCTTACCTGACGCCATACTGCTACAGTCCAAGCACATCTTCGATGGGACAACAGAACACCTCGTTGTCAGACTTGGAGTATGGCCTAGCCATAGGACTTGACAGCTGTCATAAGATGTTCCGGTCCTCCTTTACCGACCATAGGCCGGGGCGTCCGTCCGGCCGACGGGACGGGGCGTCCGGCCGGCCGGTGGGACGAGGCGTCCGTCCGGCTGGCATTCTTCTTACGCCTGGCCGGACGGCACTTACTTCACGCCCGGCCTTCTCTCTCCATCGGCATGCTGGGGAGATCTTCGGTAAGATGTTATGTAGGGACTACTAGCAGTGTGTTACATTATGTCTTCGGACGATCATGACGTCCGCTCGACCCGGTCCTTCTTTACTGTTCAATCGAGCGCCGGAACCCCGATCCCTGTCAGGGCGCCTTTTACTATCGGATGTTCATCAGTCGGCCGGTCGGGAGGCCGACTCATCCTTCTCCGGTCGACCACCTGGCCCTTTGACTTCCACGTGGCGTTGACCCCTCGCTATGGGGTCCCGTGTTCTAACCTCCAGATCAGCTGTGATTGAGGTTTCGGTTGAATTGGGGAAGAACTCCAGCAGAGGTTGCTGTGGGTTTTCTGATTCAGCAAGGTGAGGATCTGTTTGGTTCTTGGTGTGGTGTCTTTGGTGTCGACAAACACCTCATCCAGCCAGCTCAGTTTGGTTCGACAGTCACCCATACCTCAGTGTTCTTTGTTACAGCACCTTGTTCAGCTGGGAATTGGGGTATATGTAGGGACTTTGGTACATGTGTAGTTTTGATTTAGGGTTAGGATTGAAATGAATTTTGGTTGGAACATGATATAGATCATATTTCGAAATTGGATATCTGTTAGGTTGTGTAGATTAATTAGGTAAATTGGGATTATATTGATTAGGGTTTTGCCCTAATATAGTTTTAGGGATTTTATTTAGCTATTCATTTGGATTTAGCTAAATAAAATATATATTGTTTGATTGACACAGGACTTTGATTCGAGACAGGCGTCTCGACCTTTGCTTGATCGTACATTCTATTTGAGGCGTGTACCCTCTGACTTATCTTTTGATAATGTCTTATGATATGTGTAGCTTATATATACTTACTAGTGGTAGATAGTAGATTATTCTCTCTCTTGGTCATAGCTAGTTGATACCTATCACATGCTTTATCTGCTAGTTGCTTTACTTCAGGATTGGATATTTTATCTCTTGCCATGTGTATATATGTTCATAGAGATGCATATCTATAGTGCTCTACTTTACTGGATTAGTTGCTTTACATGTGTGATACATGCTCTTGGATTCATGATACTTACATCATTGTTATATGTGATGTCTTTGGATTTATGCTGTTTATATCATGGTTATATATATGCGTTTACCTTTTGGGCACACACATATATGGAGGAGGCTGTGTTCAGGTATAACATACTGTAGCATCATGCACCATCCTGCATGATTGCATGCTGGGCGATTGACGACTCCATTATTGTTGAGCTCGTCGGCCGGCTATATAGGCCTGCACACAACGTGTTTCACTGCATGGGTAGTGGCACAGCACAGTAGGGTGTGTATGGCAGTAGCTCTGTAGTGCTCAGCTGGTCCGCCCATGGGTAGTGTGACTGCAGCGTGGTTGCAGACAGAGATCCCTCCCCGTCATTGCGTACCGGGAGTTGAGAGCGTTACGCTCCCTCACTATGTTTGAGGTAGGAGGATAGGTGTACTCCGACAGCATCCCGTCCATTCGGTCACTCATCAGGGGTAGTGACGACAGAGTGCACGGTGTCACAGCCCTACCTACTCGGTCTCGCCATCGCGTGTGAGACGGCTGACTAGCGTCAGGGATGACCATGTCATATTGCATCATATGCACATATTGCATTTATTGTGATTGTTGCATATTGGATGATGCACTTGGGTGACTGCATATGATTGACATGCATATAGGATACATGCTTATTTGCTCTGACTATCTTTGTCTGTGTATGTCCACAGTCATTTGTCCAAGCCTCGCAGGTGAGTACAGTTTATTACAGTTATGCATTTTCTTATTATTCTTGCTATAGATTGTGCTTTATGCCTATTGTTGGTTATTACAGTTTATTTCAGCTCTGCATATCTGTTGAACTGTTAGGAGACTATACCGTAGGTTGTATGGTTAGAGCACTGTACTATTGATCCTATGGTTTAGGAGACTGTACCTTAGGTTATTACTGGTGGATATATATTGTTGTACATGTCTATTGGTTTACCTGCTGAGTTCTTTGAACTCACCCCGTTGTTACTATTTTTCAGGTTGAGGCCGTCAGGAGAGATTCCAGTCGCTAGCCCCTTGGTCGTGAGGATTTCTAGATATCATTTTCTGTATTCGCTTTTATACGTATACTTGTGATGTGGGTTTGTATTGTGGACTTATGACGAACATTAGGTTTACTACTTTTGGTTTTCCGCTGTGGATTTTCGCACTACTTCATGGATTTCGTTTCTTCGTTGTAGTGGAGTAGGATGTTTACATATATCTTCGAGGATTCTATATTGTCCTTCCTTATTAAACTGCGTGGATTGATTATATGTTGAATTGTGTGGAATGTTGATATAAACTGTGCGCTTTGTTTCTTATTTGTATTGTATTGTTCTGGCCGTGTGTGGCCGAGGTATAGATATATGTATTCTGGATTCATATTATCACCCGTACAGGGGAGATGCTGCCGAAATTTCTTCGGACAGGGACTACCTAGGGCGTGACAGTTACATGTCCTTATGCCATGTTTTTAGCATTTTCAGTATGATCATCAGCATGTATTTCATTAGCATCTTTTAAAAGCATGATTTCTTTGGAATGCATGTTTTTGTGAGGTAGATGGTTTCTTACTAAGCTCTCAAGCTTATAGTTTCATTTTTCCTTATACTGCAGATAAAGGTAAAGAGAAGATGGATTAGCGGAGGTTGGAGGGCAATGCGAAAGATGTGTGTGAGAAGAACTTGGAATAAAGATTCTTGGAGGCTAGCAAGTCTAAAGACTTAGTATTTCTTATAGTGTTACTTTTCCGCACTTTTAGATGTTAAGTGTCTTAAACTATGAAAGTATGCATTAAGTTATGGTTAGATTATTAGTTGTCCTGATATTAGCTAGCTATCCATGAGTAATGACATGCTTAGTAGTGGTATTATGCTTTTAGTTGATTTCTAAAAGTCCTGTACGAGTTCGGGTGGGATTTCTACAGAAATCAGAAACCCCAATCGATCAGCCGATCGATTGAGGAGTTCTCAATCGATCAGTCGATCGATTAGAAGAAATCCCCGTGTACAGAACGCTATTGAATCGATCAGCCGATCGATTGAGAAGCCCTCAATCGATCAATCGATCGATTGGGAAGCGATCTGCCGCGTACAAAAAGCTGATGAATCAATTAGCTGATCGATCGGCCATGGATCGATCAGCCGATCGATCGAGAATTTTATTTTCGCGAACAGAGAGCCTCTGAATCGATTATCGGATCGATTGGCCGATCGATCCAAAATTGACCTCCGTGCACAGTAGCACGTTGAATCGATCAGCGGATCGATCAAATAACTCCAATCGATCAGCCGATCGGTTGGAATGTATGATTTCAGCTAGAAGTGTCTAATTTCATCTTTTTGATCAAATAGAAAGTTTAGGTTCTCTTCTTCAGTATATGTACAACAATGACTAGGTATTTAGAACACAAGTTATAAGTTTCTACTAGTCGTTAGCAGAGTGAGACTTTAATTAGGATAGCTTTCTGCACCTTATAGTTCAGTTTAGCATAATGATTGTAACCCCCGACCTCACAGCTTAGTCAGTAGGAGGCGGGGCATTACATTGTTTTTTGAATTTGTGATTCAATTGTTCTTTTTGGTTAACCTAGAGTTATTTAAGGAAATTAAATATTAGCTTTCCTTAAAAGGCTTTGTCTAGGCGGTGGTGGTTGCTCTCATATCCAAGAAGGACATGTGTCTTGCCATGCAGTCCTGGAAGCCAATTTTGGAAATTAATATTTAATGGAATTTATAACGTAGGTGGATTTGAATCAATAGTGTTAAGTTCCGCTTGCGATTCAAATCTTAACCATTAAGAACAGATAAGTTAAATTTGGAATCAAAGATGGTAAGTTCCGTCTGCGATTCCTAATTTAACTTCTAAAGAACACAATAGGTTATTTAAAGAAAGGTTCGACACTTGTACAAAATTTTTATACAATGGAACCGATACGATTTTCCTAGGACTAACCAACAATTGGTATCAGAGATAGGGCTTGCCTCTGTGTGTTTAGAATTCAAATAGGTTACGCACATGTCATACATAATTTAGGCAGGATAATAGTAGGATGTGCTAACTTTTGGGTTGTAGGCTCCAACTATTATAGCTTATAGATGTTGTGTGTGATTGGACCCTTGGACATGTCAAGGGCATTATTGTGTGTGTGCATGATTGTATGTAACTAATACAGTAGGAGCTGTATTAACCTTAGGATTTTAGAATTTTATTTTCGATCTAGATTTCATGTACATTCCCTTGTGGAATATAGGATTGACACATGTAAAATTCTATTTTTGTCGCGGATCGGATGCTTGCAAGGCGTGGTACTTTTGAAGCACCAGAGGCGCGGCGGAATAAGAAGCAAGATGGATGCGACGTCTCGACCCGATGGCGGTGGCAAAAGATGGCAGCAGCAAGGGTTGGAGCATACTGAAGACAGTGATGGAAAAGGCTATAATAGTTGGAAAATTAATTTCCAAATTTATTACTTTTATTTACTGTGATGTTTATGTGCATGTGATGTATGCTAGCATAGGTTAAAATCCTCATTTTTAAATAACTAAGTGGGAGAGGAATTTTAATAAATTTCACGGTCTCCATTACTGGTTTGTAAGTGATGCAACAAGCTTGTGTGTTGGCTTTGAGTGCCTCCCTCCACAACGGATGGGTTTGTTGTGGATCACTAGATCAAACTTCCTTTATGGATGGTTATAGGAAATTATTTAGGAGCGTGTGATCTTCTCCAACTGAAGGGGCATAATCCTATTTAATGGACTAAGTATCAAGTAATGGTATACACTTAGACGCATTCAATAGTATCCTCCCCAACAGAGTCACTGCTATTATTTTACGGGACCAAAGCAATACCAACTATTAATTTGTCATAAAGTTAGGTAAAACCCCCCTCTTACAAATGTTTGAATTTGTATACGTCCACACTAACGTGGCATACAAAATTCATGGTGTTTGAGGTAATTTTATTTGTCATAAAGTTAGGTTGACAATACAAAATGGGTAATACCTACTCTTACAAACAATTGAATTTGTATACATCCACACTAACGTGACATACAAAATTCATGGTGTTTGAGGTAATTCAAGGTTGATAAGATAATTAATGGGTAAGACCCTCTTACGAATGTTGAATTTGTATACGTCCACACTAACGTGGCATGCATAATTTCCAGTGTTTGAGGTGTTGGTGAATTTAAATAATATTTTTTGAGGAATCATTGTTATTTTAAATTCAAAGTTTTGACCAAATAGTTGATCAAAGACAGACCAGCTATTAATTTTATTCGTCATAAAATAAGGTTGACAAGATAATAAAATTAATGGATAAAATCTCCTCTTTGATTTTGTATACGTCCACACTATCGTGGCATACAAAATTCACGAGGATTTTAAGGAGTTGATCTTGATCAAATATTTTTGTGATTCTTAGGATTTCAAAATGTTAGTCAATCCCCTAGTTGTTATACTATAGAAAAGACTTAGTAGTCCCAATTATAATGATTGGAAATAGGACTTGGACATTAAGGTAGACTGTCTTCTTAGAACTGAGAACAATATAGGTGTATTTAATTCATTAGTTGTTGAAACATGTTTAATGGTGTTATCTACCAGTACCTGGAGTGTAGATACAGATGCCACTAATCATGTCTACAATTCATTGCAGGGTTCCAGGAAACCCGACAACTATATGAAAAGGAAAACACCGTCTACTTGGGCACTACTACAAAAGTAGCAGCTGTTGCAGTGGGAGATATTTATCCTCTGATAGGAATAAAATATGGATTTTCAGAAATTATCTTTATGTACTAAGTTTAGAAAGAACCTGATTTTGGTTTCTAAACTATTAAAGAATAGATATTCTGTCTATTTTGATAACAAACTTATTATCAAGAAAAATAGGGAAGTTATCTGTTCTGGTACGTTGGTTGACAATTTATAATCCAATAACTCCCATGATGCAATAAATGGAAATTAATAACACATTTTCTAACTTTAATAAGAGAAAGTAACCTTCGGAAATGAACCAATCATATTTTTGGCATCTAAGGCTAGGTTATATTAACTTGAGTAGGATTCAAAGGATAAACCAATGAACTCTTGGGTTCATTAGTAGTGGAAATCTTTCCAACCTGCGAGTCTTACTTGGAAGGAAAAATAACTAAGAAGCTTTTAAGTCTAAAGGGTATGGAGCCAAAGATATGTTGGAATTGGTTCATTTTGATTTGTGTAGACCTTTGACTATCCAGGCAAGATGTTGTTTCGAATATTTTTTTGTCTCTTTTATAGATGACTATTTGAGATAAGGATACATTTACTTGACGCGCCACAAGTCTAAGTGCTTTGATTAGTTCAAAGAGTACTAGGCTAATATAGAGTAACGTCAAAATAAAAGTATCAAGACACTACGGTGAAATCGTAGTAACGAGTACTTCTTATGAGAGTTTAGGAGTCACTTATCAGAAGTCGGGATTTAATCTCAACTAACTGCACCTGGCACACCCCAACAGAATGGTGTAGTAGAAACAAGGTATAAGGCTCTTATGGAATAATTAGATCGATGATGAGTTATTCAGAAAATTACCAAATTTGTTTTAAGGATATACACTGAAAACAGAAGTGAACATAGTACCTTCTAAGTCAGAACTCTCTACTCCCATAGAATTGCAGAATGGGCGTAAGCCTAGTCTGAAGCATATTCGGATTTGGGTGGTCTAGCACATGAGAGACATTGATAAGATTGGACATGAGTTCACTTGTTTGTGAGTTATCCTAGAAAAACGAAAAGAGGTTTATAGTCCTTAACATCGGAAGGTCATTATTGGCACCAATGCCCGATTTTAGAAAAGGACTATACTATGAACCACAAGCCCATGAGTAAAAATTGTTCTTAAGGAAATTAAAGGACACATCTAATCTAATACCAACTGTACAAGATGAAATATCACAAGAAACTGCAACACGTATCACAAATGATATACAATTGCAGAAAGTGCCTCATCATAGTGGGAGGGTTGTTAGGCAACCTAAATGATTAATGTTTTGGGAGAGTCTTTGGACTTGATCTCTGGTGGACATGAACCTGATCCCCGGACATATGACGAAGCACTCCAAGATAAAGATGCAGCATCTTTGCAAAGAGCAATAAATACAGAATTAGAATATATGTATTCTAATAGAGTCTGGGAGCTTATAAAATCACCAAATGGTGTAAAAGCCATTGGGTGAAAATAAGTCTACAATAGGAAAAGAGGGATAGACAGGAAGGTAGAAATTTTCAAAGCAAGGCTTGTTGGAAAAGGAAACTTTTTCACCGGTAGCCATGCTTAAGTCTATCCGGGTTCTTTTATCTATTACTTCTTATATGGACTATGAAGTGGATGTCAAGACAGCTTTCCTTAATGGAAGTCTTGAAGAAAACATCCATATTTAGCAACCAGAAGGGTTCATTGCAAAGAGCAAAGAGCATCTTGTGTCTAAGCTCAATTAGTCAATGGACTGAAGTAAAGCTTCAAGGTCTTGGAACATCCGGTTTAATAAAGTAATCCAGACCTATGGATTTATTTAATAACCGAATGAGTCTTGTGTATACAAGAAGTGTGATGGAAACGTGGTGGTATTTCTTGTACTATACGTAGATAACATTTTGGGTAGTTGGAAACAATATCAAAGTGTTGTCAGAAGTAAGGGTATGGTTGTCCAAACAATTCTATATGAAGGACTTGGGAGAATGCATATTGATCCTGTCTGAGAAGCTGGACAAGACGGAGAGCCGGGAGAAAAAACCTACCGCCGGTGAAGAATAATACCTGTAGAATACTGATCCGAGAAACCCAGAGCGGATTAGGAAGAATAAAATCGCTGAATGCTCTCCTTGCGTGAAGATCTAATGCTGCGAGAGAGATCCAACTGAAGAGAACTCAGACCCGGGGCTTCCCAGACTTCCTGTGCACAAGAGACCAGCCAACACTATCATTAGTGACCTAAGACCGGGGTGGGAATCCCTGGCTAGGCCCTCCAACGCTCAAGTTAGTGATCTCTCTCGGTGTGGAAGAAGGAAGAAGGAAGAAGGAAGAAGATGAACAGTAGTAAAAAATTAGGGTTATGAATGTGCGCAATGATGTCAACTTACCTAGCCAACGGAGAGGATTCCCCTTTTTATAACACTTCATATAACCTCCGTAGTTATGAAGTGGACCCCGGTTTATTAGAGTTTGTTATGAGATGATGTAAGCTGTGTACTTGTGGTAAATGACTTTTAAGAAATCTTTTTCGTACCCCAGATGTACCTTCTTTGTCGTCTAGCACCTGCAAAACAGTCTAAAAAATACTTTTTCCGCCAAAATATATAACACCTGTTATACAATCATATACTACAAATATCTTTATTAACTATTTTATTTAAAATATTTACTTCTATCCTGTTTCATAGGTCCTTTAAAGTGCTTCTATCGTTTATACTTGCCCCTCCTGTTTTTGCTATATCAGAGACGACCTAATGTACCCATGTTCCTTGTATCAGTCGAAGCTGGGCTTAACTAGGTTTGATCAATTATTATTACCTCTCATGCGGCTCCTGGGGCAGTGCCCGTCCGGGCTCCTTTATGTTTATTATTTTAGCTAGCATTGGGCTATATTTTATCAAGTATCTTTTCAAGGCATTAGTCAACCTGGCCGATATTGGCTTTCCATCTTAACGGCATGTTTAGGTCGATACTGGTCTATTCACTTGGAAGTATATCTAGGCTGATACTAGCCTACCTTCTTAAAGGCATGTCTCGATCGATATTGGCCTACCTCTTTGGAGGTGTATCCCGGTCGATATTGGTCTTCCTTTCTTAAAGACATGTCTCGATCGATATTGGCCTGCCTCCTTGGAAGCGTATCCCGGCCGATATTAGCCTACCTCCTTTGAGGTATGTGCTGATCGATATGTTGGTGCAGCGAGGACCGGCAAGAGGGGGGTGAATTGCCTGTGAATAAAAACTAAACCCTCCTCAAGGCTTTCAACTTAAATAATAAAGCAACAGTTATGAAATTTAACATAACTAAAATAAATAGAAATAGAAGACTCAGCTATTTACTTGGTTACAACCAAGAAGGTTGTTAATCCAAGGCAGTAAGAGAGCGCACTAAATGTAACGACCCAAATTTCCTCATTTTGAGTCTCAGAAATAATTCAAAAATAATTAGAAATATCCTTAAAATATTCTAGAGATTTTTAGAAATTTTTAGAATATTTTTATGTAATTTTTGGAGTTCGTTTGGTATTTTTACCAAACAAAAGAAGTTTAAAAAAAAGGTAAAGTGTTAAGGTTGGGTTTTGAACCCTAAACCCTAGACCGAACTAGACCTTAACCAAGGTCAGCCAACCAACTGAGCTAAGCAAGTTTTGTTATAATATAAGGGAATTAAATGTAGTTAAGTAGTTGTAAGAAACGAAATAAAAATTTCGTTTAAAAAGGAGCCGAGGACGGCTCGAACCCAAGACCTTCGGGAACTTATCTTTCCAGCGGACCAAGCGCGCCAGCGGGTATTTCGTAAACAGATTCATAACGAATTGGTCTTAAGCTGTAGTTATAAAAGGATAAGTTAGGAGAGGGATTAATTATTTTTCTTTTCCCTCAAAATTTCTCTTCCCTTTCTCTCCCGACGCGAACGGCGCTTCTCCTCTCGGGCGAAAACAGAGACGAAGCTAGGGCTTCATCTCCGGCGGCCGGCGAGCCCCCTTCTCCGTGAGTTCTTCATACCTTTGTGATCCTCTCGTCGAGGAGAACAAGAGGATACCAAGAGATTGTCGAGGAAGCATATATCCGAAGCCCTAGAAGCCTCCTTCTTCTCGGTTGTAAGTCCAAGAACCGAAGGTGAGTTGCTTCTCACCTGCAGTAGGAGTTGTTCCGAGCTTTGTTTTCTCCTTCTTTGCTTTGAAACATGCTGTACAGAGATTTGAGTTTGCTAAGAGTTTTGATTCCTTTCTTTGTTTCCGGAAGGCTGTATAAATCGGGATTCCTAGAGCAATAAGGGTAGTTCTTGAATTGTTAGTTCGACCTTTATTTCCTGTAAAATGTGAGGCTTTTGAAGTTCTGCCGCAGCATGTTTTGCCCTAAAAGTTCTCTGTTGCTTATTGAAAGTCTCGGTGGTGAATATGTTTACATGGAATTTTAGTTTCAGTAGGTTTCAAATTTATTGTAGTTAGATTTCTCTTGTCATTGCTGCCGTAGCTAGCTTAAGAGAATTCAGATGTGGACCCAAATCCTTTTTGTTCATGAATTCTTGTGGGCATGATCAGTAAATTAGAAGGGCTACAGATTTCAGATTCCTGTTGTTGGGCAAGGAACAAGAAAGAGTTTAGTTTTCTTTTAAAGCATATAGTTTGATTTTGTAGTCTACTACAGAATGGTATGTTATGTTACAATACATGAAGAACAGTTATGTTTTCCTAATTTTCAGTAGCAAATCTTTGTTTAGTTGCAAGGTGTGTACAATGTCACAATGTGGGTGAAGATGCCGTGGGATACTTGATTGTAGTTTAGTTCTTAAAGTATGTAATTAAAGGTACTGCAGATTTTTGGTTAGTAATATAACACCGTTTTTGTTAAGCATGATAGGGCAGAATGTTATGTGGAATTTAGTAACATAGTATGCAGATTTTTGTTAAGCTTATAATATGCAGAATTTAGTAGTATAGTGCAGAATTTTAGTAGAGTTAGATCTCTTTGTATGCTTAAGTTGTTTTACTTTCACAGCATGCTTAAGTTGTCCTAGTTTCCTATTTGCTAATGGAATAACATGAGCAGTTCTATTTTTATAGCATGCAGATTTTTATAAGTAAAGTATGCAGATTTTTAATAATCAGATTTTCATAAGTACTGCATGCAGATTTTAGATAAGCTTAGTATGCAGATTTTGATAAACTTAATATGCAGATTTTTATTAAGCTTTACATGCAGATTTATGTTAAGCTTTGTATACAGATTTTCAGTACGTAGAGTGTGTTCTAGTGCACCCCAAGTGCTTGATAAAATACTTAGCTCAATATAATGCTACAGTAGGCATTTTAATAGCTCAATAAATGCAGTAGAAGCATTTAAAATAACTTATTTAGTCTTGCTTCAGCTTATATGGGACTACGGTCCAATGGGTGGGCTCCCACAGTCGCCTCTAGGTTCAGATAACCTAGTTCTAGGTTCAGATAACCTAGTTCTAGGTTCAGATAACCTAGTTAAAGCAAGGTAAGAAAATTAGCTATGAAATCAGTATTTTATTTTCAACAGTGGCACTGTACTGGATTAGATATCCATTGGGTTGGGATCCCACAGTCGTCCCTAGGTTTAGATAACCTAGTAAACCCTACTAGACTCGGAACTTGCAATCCCGGGTTTAGTTAGGGATGCGCGCACAGCAAGTACAGTTGTCGGGCCCATCAGCAGCATGATTATTATTTTAATCTATTATGTAAATAGTTTTCAAAACTTCACAAATTAGTTATGTGAATACAAGTTAGACTCAGTTTAGCATTAATTAGTTTAGCTTAGGTATCAATTCAGTTTCTTATTGATACACATGATAGTTCTATGATTAGCTTTATATGTTAGCTTTTCAGTTAGTTTCTTTATTGCTATTTATGAGCATGAGTAGCTATACATGTTAGCTTTTCAGTTAGTTGATTTCTTTGCTATTTATGAGCATGAGTAGCTATACATGTTAGCTTTTCAGTTAGTTGATTTCTTTGCTATTTATGAGCATGAGCATGAGTAGCTATACATGTTAGCTTTTCAGTTAGTTGATTTCTTTGCTATTTATGAGCATGAGTAGCTATACATGTTAGCTTTTCAGTTAGTTGATTTCTTTGCTATTTATGAGCATGAGTAGCTATACATGTTAGCTTTTCAGTTAGTTGATTTCTTTGCTATTTATGAGCATGAGTAGCTATACATGTTAGCTTTTCAGTTAGTTGATTTCTTTGCTATTTATGAGCATGAGTAGCTATACATGTTAGCTTTTCAGTTAGTTGATTTCTTTGCTATTTATGAGCATGAGTAGCTTTACATGTTAGCATTCAGTTTTAGCATGTTTTTATTTATATACATGCATATCGAGTTTTTGTGAGTAGGATAGCGCTCACTAAGCTTTTAGCTTATAGATACTATTTTCCTCCTACTGCAGATAAAGGAAAAGCTAAAGTATAAGGAAGAAGGCGACAAGGAGATGCTGTGACAGTGTGTGTGATGCCAGGACTATGGAGAGATCCAGAATTAGCTGGCAAAATTGTCAAGACTTTTCTTTTAGTTCTCTTTTAATGTTATATTGAAATTGAGTTTATTTCCGCATTTGTAGTTTGATACCTCCTATTGTTGGAGTGATATGGTTGTTTGCCATTGCTAGAGTAGTTTCATATTTTTATTGTGCTATTATACTGCGTGGTTGTGAAATTATATGTTCCAGCCGCCTGTGGCTGAGTATACTCTGTATGTATTTACGGATATGGTGACCGGTACAGGGGAGACTCTGCCGAAATTTTTCGGTAGAGTTTCTATGTGATTTTTAATCATACCGGTTAAGTAGAGTTAGTAGTCAAATAGTGTCCACCTTTAGAGAATAGTAGTAGTGTAGAAAGGTGGGTCGTTACACTAAAAGAAGTCTCCTTCTCTGAATGCGGAGTAGCCTTTTACACTTGAAGAGCATAGAACTGTTGCTTAGGAAATGAGAGTACAGGAGTTGTATTTCGAAATCGTTGTACACCAATAGCTACCCGAGACCCCCCACCTTTAGAGAATAGTAGTAGTGTAGAAAGGTGGGTCGTTACACTAAAAGAAGTCTCCTTCTCTGAATGCGGAGTAGCCTTTTACACTTGAAGAGCATAGAACTGTTGCTTAGGAAATGAGAGTACAGGAGTTGTATTTCGAAATCGTTGTACACCAATAGCTACCCGAGACCCCCTTTATATAGGGGTTCTAAAGCCTATCTGTTAACCTGATCTTCGGGATCAGGTTTGACTCGAGAGGAATAGGTCGACCGATCCCCAGGTTCGGTCGACTGAACCTACTGTACCTGCCCATCTTTTCGTCCAGGTGCAGTCTCTGTGGATCGAGCTCAGGTTCAGTCGACCGATCATTGTGTTCGGTCGACCAATCGGCCAACGGTCTTCTTCTGCGCTGGCCCGATCAAAACACTCGACTGAGTCTCTGGATAAACATTGGTTCGGTCGACCGATCAAGAGATTCGGTCGACCGATCAGTCCCCCAACGGCTGGCTTGCTGACGTGGCTTCTGACGTGTCACCAATGGTTGGTCTTCTGAGGATTGGGGTTCGGTCGACCGATCATGGGGTTCAGTCGACCGAACCGTTGACAAGTCAACTCCAGTTGACTTGCTCCGGTTCGGCTCCTTGGGTGATTGCGGCCACCCGGAATAGGGCTCACCCGAACCCAGTTCCCGGCCTTCTCCTCGAGTAGGCTTCCGTCCGGCTTCTCGTCCCTTAAACGTCGCGCACGTTCTTCTCGCTCCACCGGAGTACTCTTCCGCTGCTCTCTCATCCTTCGAACGCACTGAGCTCATCGGCTCCCTTCCCGTGTCGTCCTTCTCGCTAGCTGCGTCTTCCGCTCGACTTCCTGTGCTCCTAAGTTCCTGCACACTCAGACACAGGGTTCATACAAAACGCAGGACCTAACTAACTTGGTTGATCACATCAAAACTACCACGGGGTCCAACACGATATGGGTCTGCCTCTTTGGAGGTATATACCGGCCGATATTGGCCTTCCTTTCTTAAAGGCATGTCTCGATCGATATTGGCCTGCCTCCTTGGAGGTGTAACCCGGCCGATATTGACCTACCTCCTTTGAGGTATATGTTGATCAATATGGGTCTGCCTATTTGGAGGTATATCCCGGCCGATATTGGCCTACCTCCTTTGAGATATTTCCCGACCGATATTGATCTTTCCTTCCTGAAGGTATGTCTCACTCGATATTAGTCTACCTCCTTTGAGGCATATCCCGACCGATATTGGCCTACCTCCTTTAAGGTATATGCTGATCGATATGGGTCTACCTCTTTGGAGGTATATACCGGCCGATATTGGCCTTCCTTTCTTAAAGGCATGCCTCGATCGATATTGGCCTGCCTCCTTGGAGGCGTAACCCAACCGATATTGGCCTACCTCCTTTGAGGTATATGTTGGTCAATATGGGTCTGCCTCTTTGGAGGTATAACCCGGCCGATATTGTCCTACCTCCTTTGAGATATTTCCCGACCGATATTGATCTTTCCTTCCTGAAGGTATGTCTCACTTGATATTGGTCTACCTCCTTTAAGGCATATTCCGGCCGATATTGGCCTACCTCTTTTGAGGTATATCCCGGTCGATATTGGTCTATCTTCTCCATTTGATTATCTCCTTTCCCTTCCTTATCGGGGGCCCATAAAACCTAACCCATATCACATATATTCTTGGGATCAAGGTACTAAGGGATCGCAAAAAAAAAAGAAAAAGAATATTTTACATATCCCAAGCTTCATATATCGAAACAATCCTTGCTTGTTTTAAGCATGCAAAACTCCAAGAAAGGTTTCTTACCTTTTTAGCATGGAGTAGCTTTATCTAAAGAGATGTCTCCGAAGACATCAAAGGAGATAGAGGAAATGAAGGCAGTTCCTTATGCTTCGGCTGTCGGAAGCCTAATGTATGCTATGCACGAGATCAGAAATCTATTTTGCCGAGGGCATAGTTAGCAGATATCAAAGTAACCCTGGACAAGGACATTGGACTGCGGTAAAGCATATATTGAAGTACCTTAGAGGCACTTGAGATTATATGCTAGCTTACAAGGCAGATATTTTGGTCCCTGTGGGTTGCACGGATTTTTGACTTCCAATCGGATAAGGACAATAGTAAGTCAACCTCGGGGTTTTATGTTTACTTTAGGAGGTGAAGTCATAACTATGGAAGAGTGATAAGCAAAGGTGCTTTTTTGGACTCCACCATAGAAGCTGAGTAAGTGACAGCCTCTGAGGCAGTCATAGAAGCTGTATGGCTCAGATACTTCATGATGGACTTAGACATGTTTTCTGGTTTGCCCAAAAATTATTACAAATTATTGTAATAATAGTGGTGCAGTAGCAAACTCGAAGAAACCATAAGTCTATAAGGCAAGTAAACACAATAGAACGCAAGTACCACCCAATACAAAAAAACGTATAAACGAGAAGAAGTTGTTGCCGCCTACATTGCATCAAGTGATAATCTGGAAGATCCTTTCACTAAGGCCCCTAAGGCAAGAGCTTTTAATGGGCATGTTGAAGGTTTGGGAATCAGATGTATGGCAGGATATATGGCAGCATAGTCTTTTAGTATAAGTGGGAGATTGTTAGAGTGTATACTAAAAGCCTAACTTTTGTATAAACATTTATTTAGAAATAAAGAATCACAATGGCCAATATCTACATTTATTTGTTAAATGTAATTTGTTCAATTAATTTATATAGTAGACAACATGGTGTGTGGTGTCACACACAGAAGATCATGTTGTCGGTTCTTTATAAATTATAAACAGTTGCTCGCGACTAAGATGGAAAGGAACAAACCGTTGAAGTAGTCGTAGTGTAATTAAGTATTAGTTTATCTTAACTAATAAATTACACTGATACACTCCAAGTGTATTGAGTAGGACCATTTTAGGTAAGTTCTTTTTGTACTGACTTTATAAAAGAACTAAACCTTAGTTATTATGGAAGTGTATGCTCTTAATCCTAATATAATAATAAACACATATATTTAGTATTTATTTCTTTGACTTATCAATGGGTGAAATTTAACTCAATAAGTCAATAAGCCTGATAAGTTGGGAAATGATATTACTTATAGTGTGTGTTGTTGATTATAGAAGGAATATGTGTCCTAGTTATCTAGGTTGAGAATGTCCCCAAGAGGAGCTCATAAGAATTGTCATGTTAAACCCTGCAGGTGGACTTAGTCCGACATGATAATGAAGTTGAGTGGTACTACTCTTGAAGCTAGATATTAATTAAGTGAGTTGTCAGTAACTTACTTAATTAGTGGACATTCGTTATCTTAAACATAGGGAGACTAACACACTCATGATAAGAAGGAGCCCATAATGTAATTTGGGATTGGTGCAGTAGTGCGATAATAACTCTCTAGTGGAATGAGTTATTATCGATGAACTTGAGTTGTATTTTCGGGACGAACATGGGATACTCAAGCTCATCGGAAGGCCAAAATTAATTTCTCCTCTAGGTCCCTGTCGTAGCCTCATTAAAGCCTCAAGTCCATCCAAAGAAAGACCCATCTTGGTGTCCAAGAAGGGGGCCAGTCCATTGCTTGGTGACCAAGCAATGGTTGACCACCATATCCTCTTAAGGGGTCGACCCCTTGCTTGGTGCCTAAGCAAGAGAGGGTCGGCCACAATCATTCAAACAAGGAGGGGTGTTTTAAATTTTTAAAATCTTCTCTTTGTAGAAAACTACAAGTTTTAAAATAAAGATTTTAAATTTAAAAACTTTCCTTATTTGAATTAGGTCACATGTTTTAAAAGAAAGTTTAAAAGTTTTAAAACTTTCCTTTTTTAACCATCCTCATGGTTTAGAAAGAAAAAGGAAGAGAAGCTTTAAAATTTAAATTTTCTATCACCATGTTAAAAAAGGAAATTTTATAAAGAGAAGCTTTAAATTTTAAAACATGGTTTTAATTTTTAAAACTTTCCTTTTTTTAACTCCTACTTTAGGAAATTGAAAGAGAGCTTGTAAAATTTTATAAGAGGATTTCTTCTTGTAAAATTTTATAAAAAAAAATATATTTCCTTCCTCTTAAGGGGGTCGGCCACCCTTGCTTGGTGCCCAAGCAAGGGGCCGGCCAATAGGATTAAATCATCATCCAATCAAATTAAAACTAATCTATGATTGGTGATTGATTTAATCAAGAAGAAAGAAAAGGAAAAATAAAAAGGGAAAAGGAAAAACATGAGGAAGATTTTATTTTTTTGTAAATTTTTTTTCCTTATTTGCCTTGGGCAAGTATTATAAAAGAAGGGGAGGAGAGGCTTCATGGGTTAATGAATTCTTTTTCTCTCTTCTCTCTAGTCTCCTCCTTAGGGCCGACCCCTAGCTCTTTATCATGCTAGGGTCGGCCACATATTGCTTGTGGTTCCTTTAAGTGGTCAGATACAAGAAGGAGGAGGAGAAGAAGAAGAAGAAGAAGAAGAAGAAGACATCTAATTCTAGTCTCTTGCTTATGCTCTCTCATGATGGTCAGATCTCTCCCCTTCCCTTTCCCTTGCTCTCTTTGGTTCCTAAATATGTGGTGCTGGTTGGATTTTAGAGGAGGAAGAAGAAAGCTCTTTGGGTGGTGTTCATCTTGGAGGATCGTCGCCCACACGACGTCCAAGGTGAGGCGAGGAATAGGGCAAAAGATCTTGAGGTCATTAACATACAAAGAGAAGGTATAACTAGTAATTTTCTTCCGCATCATACTAGTTATTTTTCTTTGTATGAATTCCAAACACAAGAGGCATTAGATCTAGTTTTTCGAATTTATTTTTTGAGTTTGTGTTTTCTTTGTTTTTTGAATTTGTGATTCGATTGTTCTTTTTGGTTAACCTAGAGTTATTTAAGGAAATTAAATATTAGCTTTCCTTAAAAGGCTTTGTCTAGGCGGTGGTGGTTGTTCCCATATCCAAGAAGTCCATGTGCCTCGCCATGCAGTCCTGGAAGCCAATTTTGGAAATTAATATTTAATGGAATTTATAACGTAGGTGGATTTGAATCAATAGTGTTAAGTTCCGCTTGCGATTCAAATCTAAACCATTAAGTACAGATAAGTTAAATTTGGAATCAATGATGTTAAGTTCCGTCTGTGATTCCTAATTTAACTTCTAAAGAACACAATAGGTTATTTAAGGAAAGGTTTGACACTTGTACAAAATTTTTGTACAGTGGAACCGGTACGATTTTCCTAGGACTAACCAACAGCAGTAGGATGGCCTCGAATCACCCAAATGAAGCCTCCGAGTGCAAGGATTTGACCTAGATGGTCCTTTCTCTCCTTGGATCTTCCTCCTCTAGCAAGGAGATGAAGTGTCCCTTTTATAGAGGTAAGGGCACGGGGTGACCGTGTCTAGAGACACAGCCAAAATACTGCCTAGCAATTTGGTCGTGCCAAGTAGCATGGCCAGAGCTAGCTTATCTCTAGCACAAGTAGCTTGGCCTTGCCATTTATCATGACCATTTCTGTGTCTGGCTTCTTGGCTGTGTCTAGAGACACGGCCAGAGCCAACTTGGCTCTATCCACAAAGCTTGGTCGTGCCATATGGCACAGCTAAAACATGAGCATGCGCTGTTTTGCCTTATGGGACATGCCATATGTCATGACCAGACCTTTAAATCTGCTCTTCGGATGCATGGTCGTGCACTGGTCCTCTCCTTGGTCGTGCCATTTGGCACAGCCTCTTCCTTCATTCCTTCTTTGGTCGTGCTTCAAGGCATGGTCAAACCCAATTTGCATCTAAAATGACTTGGGCACTCCAATCCTTGCTTTTCTCTCCTCGGGGTAGATAAGGTTGTGTCATGGTTTTCTCAATTGATATTCTTTTGCTTCTTTAGCATCCTATTCCGCTCTAAACTGCTTATGAAAGTAAAAATAACTACTGAGCAGATGTTTGGACATAAAATAGTAATTATGCTAAAATTATCATGATAAAGGGTGCAAAAGCATAGATCACAGGTAATGAATACAGAAGGATGTGTGTTAAACAATAGAAAATAATATATATAATCTACACACATCACACCTCCAGACTTAACCCTTACTTGTCCTTAAGCAAATTTTGCAATCTAGATTCATGAGCTAAAAATATGTATCCTTAGTAATTTTATTCAACTCTATTAATCTAGTGAAACTAATGAGCATAATAAAAATGATCTACAATAAAGCCCTTGATTGTTATCAAGCAAAATTCTGCAATCTAGAAGCATGTGTAAAAGTAAGTGCATCATAATCCTTGGTGAGTCAATTAAACTCTATCAAACAATTTCAATAATGAGCATGATAAAAAAATGGATTTAATTAGCCTAAGAATGAGTTCTTCGTGCTCAGTACAAATCATGGCCTAAATTTCTCAAGTATCAATTCCTAGTCTTTGTCAAGTCGTCATTTTAACCATCTTTTCCTTTTATTCCTAGCAGCAAATACTGTTTGGTTCATCTATCTTAGATCTACCTAAGGTCTAAAGAATGTGCTCAATAATAAGAGAAGTCTAGTGTTTGTTTCCCTAGTAACCTAACTCGGTCTCAAAAGAGCAAACAACTAGTTTCCACTCATGACAATAAAATTTTTAGATCCCTTATTTCATATGTTTTTTTTCAATTGCACATTTATAACAATGCAATTAGTGGGATTTTTATTTTTCTAAATGAGCTTTAATGTTTTGTGCATCAATCTAATAACCAAGATGTAGTTAAGAAATCACCATGGGAATTTAAGTACTCATCAAATCTAATGAATCATGACTATTTTTAGAACCTTCAACTATCAAAATAAGGCAAAGTGTATAGAGATCCCTAAGCTAGACTAGAATCAAATCTTTTCAATGAAAAACAATGCTCACGTCCTGCTATTGATAATAGAGAATAGTAGAACACCAAACATACTAGCACTAATAACCTATTAACATAAATCTAAGCAACAAACATGCAAAAAAGTTTACTATCAAACAAATGATATGTTCATTTTGTTTCACTAGAGGTAGAAAGGAATAATTCACTAAATATACTGGCATAAGAAGTGTAACTCATAGCCTCTAGATAATGATCTTGCTAGAAGTTTACTCTTGGACAAGTTAGCAGTAATAATGTGGGCAATGTAACTCAAAATGCCTCAAACCATGAGAGAAAACAAATCTAAGAAAACAAAGTGCAACATGACTAAAAAAACAAAATGCAACTGCACATAAAAACTAACCCCCCTCTCCCAAACTTAGATATTTCATTGTCCTCAATAAAACTTCTGTATCAAATTTTGATGATATTGATATATAGCATTTATTTGAATTTGAACTATTTGCATAGTGTCTTGAAATTCCACTTCCTTCTTTCATAACTTCCTATGTCCATCCATGATGCCATCAATCATATCAATTGAATCAAACTCATTTTCAAAGCAATCTTGCAACTTTTTAAACATTGCATCAGACATACAATTTTGTTGATCAAGTGTTTCAATAAGTTTTGCTTTACCATGAATAATGAAATACCTTTGAAGTGTGCATTAGGTTCTTCATTGATAACAATCTTTTCCTTGCCCTTGCTCGAAGAAGCCCCGAGTTTTTTGTTGCATCGATGATACTTGATTTTGAAGGAATAAGGTCCAATCTGAGGAAAATTGGAGAATAAAGAACAAGAATGGGAGTTAGAGAGGAGTGGAGAAAAAAAAACTTGAGAGAAAGAGAAGTGGTGTGCGGCATCGTGCCCTAGGGCACGACTGTGGCTGGGATTTATATACCAACTGTGTGCTTTGGCATGGCCCGTGTCTTTTGACACTGGTGGAGCTAAAATAGCTCTGCTCCTTCATTCAAAGGTCATGTCTTTTGACGTGGCTGGCTCCTTTATTGCCTTGTTCCTGTGCCAAATGGCCCAGGTAGAGCCAAGATGCCTCTGTTTGGCTTCCCAAGCCCTTGCCTTAGGGCACGAGAACTTATTCAGGCCATGTCCTTTTACACGGCCAGGGCCAAAATGGAACAATAACCTAAAAAGTAAAAAGATAGAATTATTAAGTTCTACAAAATAGAAAATAAGGAAACAAAGTACAAGAACAAAAAATTCTTGGGGTGCCACCCAAGGAGCGCTTGTTTTAGGTCCTAAGCTCGACCTTTTACACGACTTAATCTGGAGGATATGGTTTATTAAAATTCAAGTTCTCAATTTTCTCCTTCGGCATTCCTAAGAAATATCTTTTGAGCCTTTGCCCATTAACTTTAAAGATTTTGGTCTCTTACTTACAAATATCTATAGCTCCATATGGATAAACCTTTTAAACTCTGAAAGGTCCAAACCATCTTGATTTCAATTTTCCTAGAAACAATTTCAATTTTGAATTGAATAGTAGGACTAAGTCTCCCTCTTGAAATTCTCATTCTTTGATGTGTCTATCATGCCACCTTTTGGTTCTTTCCTTATAGGACTTAGCATGCTCATAAGTATCCATCCTGAGCTCATCAAGTTCATTAAGCTGAAGCTTTCTCTTTTCTCATGCCTCTTTTAAATCAAAATTGATCTTTTTAATTGTCCAATATGCTTTATTCTCAAGCTCAATTAGGAGATGGCAATATTTTCCATAAACTAATCTAAAGGGTGTCATTCTAATTAGAGTTTTGTAAACAGTTTGATATGCCCAAAGGGCATCATCTAGCTTGAGAGACCAATCCTTTCTAGAAGTGGATACCATTTTTTCTAGTATAGTCTTGATCTCTCTATTTGAAATTTTCGCTCGCCCACTAGTTTGCAGGTGATAAGGAGTTGTAATTTTATGACTTACCCCGTATTTCTTGAGCAATGTTTCAAACTATTTTTCAATAAAATGAGAGACCCCATTACTAATGACAATTTTGGAAACTCTAAATCTGGGGAAGATAACTTTCTTGAATATCTTGATGACTGTTTTGGAGTCACATTTAGGAGAACCACAGCTTCTACCCATTTTGACATGTAATCAACTGCAACTAAAATATAATTGTTTCCATATGATGATGGAAATGGTCCCATAAAATCAATCCCCCACACATCAAATAGCTCAATTTTAAGCATGTAATTCAATGACATTTCATGCCATTTTGTGATGTTCCCCATTTTTTTTGACACTTATCACATGATTGAACATACTCTTTTACATCCTTGAATAGAGTTGACCAATAAAACCCTGCTTGTGAAATTTTAGTTGCTATTTTGGAAATACTTGAGTGTCCTCCATATGATGATTAATGACAATGATTAAAGACATCTTTAACCTCCTCCTTAGGTATGCATCTTTTAAAAATCATATCGCTGCATTGCTTATACAATAGTGGTTCATCCCATATATAATACTTAATGTCCATAAAAAATTTCTTCTTTTGTTGCGGTGTAATGTTCAGGGGAAGAATTCCACTAACAAGGTAATTTACTATATCTGCATACCAAGGTATCTTAGCATTGGAAATGGTTAGGAGTTGTTCATCTGGGAAACAATCATTAATAGGTAAATCATTTCCAAACTTTTCTTCACTATTCTGGTGTATTTTTTACAAGTGATCTTCCACCATGTTTTTTGCCCCTTTCTTATCAAGATTTTCTAAATCTAATTCTTGGAGAAGTAGAATCCATCTGATTAACCATGGTTTAGCATCCTTTTTATTCAACAAGTATCGAACAACGGCATGATCGATATACACAATTATCTTTACATCCACTAAATATGATCTGAATTTATCAAATGCAAAGACCACTGCTAATAATTCCTTTTCTATAGTTGAATAGTTAATCTGAGCATCATCTAGAGTCTTACTTGCATAGTGAATGACATGTAATTTATAATCTTTCCTCTGTCCCAAGACTACCCCAACAACAAAATCATTCGCAACACACATTATTTCAAAGGGAAGACTCCAATCTAAAGCTTGAATTATGGGAGCTTATATTAATACTCTTTAAATCTTTTCAAATGGCTCAAAGCACTTCTGATTAAAGCAGAACTCATCATCCTTTAATAACAACTTAGTCAAGGGCTTGGAAATTTTTGAGAAATCTTTTATAAATCGTCTATAGAATCCAGCATGTCCTAAAAAAACTTCTAATCGTGGGGTAGGGGGGGAGGGGGTAATTTTTTGATGACTTCTAACTTTTCTTTGTCCACCTCAATTCCCCTTTCTGATACCATATGTCCCAAAATAATTCCTTCTTGTACCATAAAATGACACTTTTCCAATTCAGAACTGTTGAACCTCGTGGTTATTTTGATGTGATCAACCAAGTTGGTTAGGTCCTGCTTTGTGTTTGATCCCTGTGTATGAGTGTGCAGGAGCTTAGGAGCGCAGGAAGTCGAGCGGAAGACGCAGCTAGTGAGAAGGACATCACGGGAAGGGAGCCGACGGGCTCGGTGCATCCGAAGGACGAGAGAGCTGCGGAAGAGTACATTGGTGGGCGAGAAGAACGTGTGCGGCGTTCGAGGGACGTTAAGCCGGGGAGGAAGGCTGCTCGAGAAGAAGGTCAAAAATTGGGTTCGGGTGAGTCCTATTTCGATTGGCCGCAATCACCCAAGTTTATAGGAGCTTTGGAAGCTGAAACAAAGTCAAAAGGAGCTAAAGAGCTAGCTGTATGCACCTTAAAGGAAGTGTTGGAGGCACCTACGCAGTCCTCCATCTTGGAGGTGCCTTCAACAAGTGTTGAAGGCGCCTTCAACAATGGAGGCACCTTCAACAATGGAGGCGCCTCCAAGCTGGTCAAAATGACTGTTTGAGCACCGGATAGAATTATATCCACTCACCGAGTTGGAGGCACCTTGAACCTCATTGGAGGTGCCTTAGACCCTCGGGATAGACTTTCCAAGCACTATATAAAGGCTCCTAGAGTTAGGAATTAGATATGAACTTAGTAATCAACTAAGCAACCAATTCTGTATTCATTCCTAGCAACTAGTGAGTGCTCTAAGTGTGTAAAAAAGGCTTCTCCGCCTACAGTGAAAGAGACTCTGCTAGTGCGATTTCCAAACGCCTTGGATTAATAACCCCCTGGTTTGTAACTAAGTTAAAAGTCTGTCTCTCTTCTATTTCTGCTATTTATTTTTATTATTGTTGCTATCTGTTTAAGTTGAAAGACAAGGAGGGTATAGTTTTTATTTTTCAGGCAATTCAACCCCCTCTTGCCAGCCTCCGCTGCACCAACAATTGGTATCAGAGCCAGACTGTTGGTGCGGGAAGGATCCGACGATCGAACCTGAGTTTTGATAATGGCAAAGGATTCAAAGTTAACGTGTGTGGTTATCTAACAGTCTGAATGAGATTGCAGGAAAGTCCTAAGTGTACTTAGGCAAAAGCCCTAACTGTGGTTAGGCAAGGTGAAAAACCTAGGGGGTGGTAACCCTATGCGGAAAGTCTTGGTGGGTCGAGTGCTTCAGGCAAAAGTCCTAGGGGGTAACCCTAGGTGGAAAGTCCTAGTGTCGTGAACCAGGAGAAAGACTGGACCAGCCGGGAAGCAGAAATCCAGTAGAAAGTCTGGAAGCATCGAGCACCGAGTAAAAGTACAGTCGATCTGGAGGATCGCACTAGCATCAGGTAAATCTCCTGAGTGGAGTAGGTGAGGACGCGTTTCCCGTAAAGGGAACAGTAGGCGTCAGGTAGACCTAGGATTTCCGGTTAGAAATCCGAAGTCAGACTCGGACAGTCCGATGACTATCAAATTTCATATTTATGATATTATATGTGCTAACTTTTGTTTTACAGGATATGTTTTTGTTTTGGATCTAACATGTCTTACAGGTATGAAAGAACAAGGTTAAGCCTCGGATAAACAGTGTCCGAGGCGCCTCCATGGAGCTTGGAGGCGCCTCGGGTGCAAAAGATGAGCTAGCTGCGAAGCAGGCTTGGAGGCGCCTTGGAGAGCAAAGAAGGCGCCTTGAACCTGATAAGGTTCGACTAGTTCAGCCCTTATCTCAGCATGTGACTGACCAGCATGGAGGCGCCTTGGATGGCTTTCAAGGCGCCTTGAACACCCTTTATAAGAGGGTCTCAACCAGCAACTCTCAACAACGAATTCCAAGTGATCCCTTTGCAAACAGCTGCTAACAAGACGACCCGGAAGTGCTGCGACTTGACACCGACAACCTGGAGCTCCGAATCTTCAGATTACTATACTGTTGTCGGTATAACTGTCTTTTTCAATTGTACTTAATTGTAATATTTGTACTCTATTTTAGCTTATAGTTGTTGCTCACAGAAAGTGATCAAGGATCGCGGGCCTTCGAGTAGGAGTCGTCACAAGCTCCGAACGAAGTAAATTCCATCGTGTCTGTGTGCTTGTTCTAATTTTCTGCTGCTTATTACTCTGTTAGTTTTTCGTACGATTTACGAATTAGAAAAGTGAAAAAACCACGAGCGCTATTCACCCCCCCTCTAGCGTTTATCGATCCAACAATTGGTATCAGAGCGGGGTCGCTTCGAATAGGTGAAACCACCATTCAAGCATTTTTTGTGGTTTTTTTGTCTGTTTAGGCTAAAAATAAAACCTTACGCCTTTCGTTTTTTCCCTCCAAAACTGTTTTCAAAAAATTCATTTTCATCTTTTCACAATTGATTGGGATTAACGAAATATCGCATTTAGCAAATTTTGAAATAATATTTTTTTATATTATTTTAATACTATTTTTTATTATTTTATTATTTTTTCTCAAAATTTGTAAATTGTTATTTCTATCTTTATTCTGCACTACTAATCCAAGACCAAGTCTTGGAACAAGCCTTCTTGTTTCTTTGTGTGCAAGATTTATTTCTCAAATGGCCCATCAAGAAGGCTACAGCACTATGAGTGCGTAGATTTTATATACTTTTATTCATGTTTTAAAGCACATTTACATACTTTGAGCTTGCTTGATCTATGCATTTTTATACTTCCATCTTTTCTTTTAGCATATTTACTCTTTTTGTTCGGAGATCTGCTTTTTGTGCATTTTTTGTACACAGGAGTCGAATTTGGTGAAGATTCTACATTCTTGGACAAACTTATGAGCTAAGCATTGGAGAAAGCACTTAGTCACGTGCTACACACGGCTCTGCCTGGGTAGAGTGTTTTAGCCGTGTGGTCAACCAGGAGAAACAGACAAGGAACTTGGCCTGGCCGTGTGAACCTCACACAGTCATGCTAAGTTTTGAAACAAATCAGAGTTCAATCCTTACATGGCCGTGTGGTTCTACATGGCCGTGTAAGGTTTCCAGAGACCAAGAAGGCCCTGGTCGTGTGCATCACACGGCCGTGCAGGGTTCCCAGCGCTTAAAAATGTTCTGGCCATGTGCACCACACGGTCGTGCCAGGTTTCCAGAAGCTGAGGCAGTCCAAGCCGTGTGGATCTACACGACCGTGCTTGGAGGTCTTGATGGGAGTTGTCCACGGCCGTGTATGGATGGCAGAGAGGGGAAAGGCTCTGGCCGTGTGAACCTCACACGGCCATGTCTCGGGGCCGTGTGGCGCCCGAAAGCCCCCTCTATTTAAAGCCTCTTTGAAGATTTGAAAGGGGATCTTCTCCCCTTTGGGAGAAAGCAAGATTTGGTGGATTCCTCCCATTCTTGGGAGGATTTTTAGGCGATCTAAAGGGAGATCTTGGCGAATTCGACTCCGGGAGCGAGAATTGGATCCGAAGATGAAGCTATATTGTAGATAAGTTTTCTTTCTCTCCTCTTCTTGGATTGGGATTGAAGAAATGCTTGTAATCTTCTTATCTTTGGTTTTCTTTCTTCGTTTTATGGAGTAGATCTTTTTGTTCTAGGATGGAGGGAGTATTTGTGAGATAAATTAATATAAACTCTTGTGGATTTGCCATTTCTTTGTTTCTATGATGTTGCCTAGTTTGTATCGATTGGATCTTGAATGATTAATTGTGATTAGGGCTTAATTCTCATTCTTGATTGATTGTTTGGATATCTTATAGACTTTGTAGAGATTAACTCTCACTCGATTTTCCGAGGGATCCACGTGACAGGTGCAAGCCCGTGTAAGGACGTTTGAGGGATAACCTTGAAGGGGAAATGAGAATATTCAAGAGGGTAGGATAGATTTTATGATTCAATCCTTGTATCTTTATGGGTTAAGAAGCTATGAACTTCTATGTTGATATCCGAGGGAAGCATAGAAATAGGTGCAATCCTATGTAAGGACAATGTAGGTTCATATCTAATTGATCACATTTAGGTACATTTTTCAGTCCTAAGCCGGTTATCTATTGCAAGAGAGAACCGGCAACCTTCTACAAATATGAGACAATTGAGAAATAAGAATTGGTAAATCATATGCATTCAAGAGATCTTACAAAGAAACCAAAACTCCTAGAACCTCCCTTCATCATAACTCAAACCCCAAATTCTTGTTTGTTAATCTTTTATTTTAGATTTGTTTTTCATCCTTAGCATTTGAAACCAATTGATTAGTTGTTTAGCTAATTCGCTTTGAGATATTTATAGTACTTATTCCAGTCCCTGTGGATACGATAATCTTTTATATTACTTGCGACATTTCTGTACACTTGTGGAACGTAACAAGTTTTTGGCGCCGTTGTCAGGGACTGCGCAAGAAATTATCTCCAATCAAAATGAAATGAAGCAGAATCTATTAAAGCTTACTCAGAGAATGGATAATTCTGAAAAGCATCAAAAGATTCAGGATAGCCAAATTGCCCAGCTAGCTTCCTCATCTTCTAGAGCACCAGGACAACTTCCTGAAAAACCTGATGTAAATCCTATGGAGCATTGCAACATAATTGAGCTTAGAAGCGGACGGACCTTGGGAAATCCCCAAGTGATTGCTCAAAAAGGGATGCAAAATGAAGAAAAGCTCTCTCCTCCTACACCTAGTCAAACTTTTAATAATGAGGAGAATACCATTGAGGTTGAAGAGACTCTTCCACTGAACCATCAGAGCAAAGTTATCCCTTTTCCCCAAAGACTCAATATGCTTAAAAAGGATGAAGAATTTGGCAAATTTTTGGAGAAGGTTAAAGAGATATGCGTTGAAGTTCCTCTTATAGATGTTATTCTTCAAATGCCAAAATTTGCCAAATTCCTGAAGGACATCATGTCAAATAAATGAAAGAGAGGAGATGTAGAGACCATTACACTAACTGAGGAATGCAGTGCTCTTTTCGTGAAGAACACTTCCTCGAAATTGAAGGATCCAGGGAGCTTTTATATTCCTTGCAATATAGGAACAGAATTCATTGAAAAAGCTTTTTGTGATTTGGGGGCAAGTGTTAGCCTCATTCCCTATTCAATTTGTAATAAGTTAGGTCTCAAAAATATTAAACTTACTACTATGGCACTATAACTTGCTGATCATTCCTGCAGGTACCCTATGGGTATTATTGAAGATGTGCCAGTAGAAGTTGGTGGGAGTATTATTCCCACAGATTTTATTGTGTTGGACATGAAAGAGGACCCTAAAATTCCTATCATATTAGGAAGATCATTCCTTGCTACAGCTGGAGCAATTATTGATGTTAAAAATCATAAGTTGTCATTGATAATTAGTAAGGAACAGTTGGAGTATGACTTATCTAATGTCTCTAACCATGTTTCTTCTCTTTTAAATGCTTGTAGCAGGGCAAGCATTTACAAACTTGAGGAATGGAATTTCCATCCTCATGGAAGGCCACCTAATGAAAAGAACAATTTGGTGGAGGATGTTGGGAGAAGACCTCCCAACAAAAATGAAAAATATGTCTGCCCTCCATGGGCAAGGAAACGAGAAGAATAAGTTGGATTGGTCGAGCTAAAGACCCTAAACAAGCGCTTCTTGGGAGGCAACCCAAGGGTTATTTTAGTTAGTTGTATTTTGTATTTTCATCTTTATTTTGTTTTCACTATGTTTTAGTTTTGTTTTCAGGTTAAAATCTACTTCCATGAGCTGGCCATGACTTCTTCATGGGCATGGAAGTATTGGAAAAGTGGATTAGGAGAATAAACATTAAATGGAATAAAATAGGGCATGGTCGTGTGTTGTACACGGCCAGGCAAAGGATGCAAAGAAGGAAGATGACCTGGCCATGTCTACCAGACACGGCCGTGTAAAGTCTACAGACAAGGAAAGGGGCAAGGTCGTGTCCCAGACACAGCCGTGTGAAGAATCCAAAGAAGGAGAGTTCTTCGGCCGTGTTCCAGACACGGCTGTGTGAAGAAGTCCGAGCAAGAGCCTGCATTGATCGTGTACCAAACACGACCATGTGCCAAATCCAGAGAAGAGAACTCAGAAGGTCGTGTCCCAGACACGGCCGTGTGAGGAAAGCCAAGAAGAAGGAAGTTGTGGTCGTGTCCCAGACATGGTCGTGTGAAGAATTCCAGAAAAGAAGATGGGTATGGCCGTGTCTTAGACACGACCGTGTTATGGGGTGTGAATAAGGCCGTGTAATGAAACACGGCCCAGTCTATACCCTCTAAAAGGGTTAGGGCAAAGGGTGTGGGCGGTACACAGTCGTGTACCGCCGCACATCCTCTTCTTTATCCTCTTTTCTCATTTTTTCTATTTCTAAGGTTTCAGACTACTTCTTCTAACTTTTCTTTCTCATTCTTCCTGAGAAGATTGAATCGTTTCTTCATGGAAAATGTGATTAAGGAGACTTCATCCACGGGAAAAGGAAAAGAGAAGATGGTTGCAATAAAAGGGAGGAACTCTTGTTTTAAAGGTATCTCTAATAACTTTGATATCATTTTCTCTAGTGAAGAGCAACAACTTAGATATACTTCTTTATGTAAACGTCCTCTTGTGAGCACTAAGTTTATTGATGAAGTAACTTTGGAAACTCTAGGGTTTAGGGATGATTTGAATTGGTTATTTGAAAGAATAGGTTGGAATGGTTTAATGAATATGAAATACCCTACCTACCCTAGAATTGTTTTTGAATTTTTAAGTTCTATAGTAATTGATAATGTTCAAGGTGGGGGTAAACTTAGTTTTTGGTTGTTTAATGATGATTATGCATGGACATTAAGTGATTTTAACACTTGTTATGAGTTGCCTCAGAATGATTTGTGTACAATTTTACCTCAGTTTGAAAATTCACATTTTTGGCAACACATTTCTGAACAATTACATTTTAACCCTCATAATTCCAGAGCTCTTCACATTATTAACCCGATTATTAAATATGCTTATTTAGTCATGAAAAATACCATATTTGGAAGAGAAGATAAAGAGGGATCGATAAGACTTATGGATTTGTATTGCTTATGGGCAATGGTTGAAAATGTACCAATTAATTCTGGTTACTTCTTTCTTAAACATTTGGTGAAATTAGGAAAATCATATTCTACTACACCTATTGTTCTAGGAGGATTACTTACTCAATTGGCTTTAGTATTAGGGTGTGATTTAAGTGAATTGGAAATGGTTGAAAATTCTTGTGGATTGGATTTAGATTCATGTTTAGCAATTAAAATGATTAAGTGTGAAGAACATGGATTCAGTCTAATTATTAAAAATGATTTTCCTTTGAAATTGTCAAATCATGATCTTACTACCATCCATGATAAAGAAAATTGGTGTTTGAAATTAGTTAGGCAACAATCTAGAACATTGTCATCTTTTACTCCAAGGAATGTTACCAAGGCTAGTCAAGATGTCCATAGTTTTATTTTCCAAGAACTTCACTCTGTTTTGAACAATATTCATAATGATCTAGACTTGACTAATGAATTCCTTACAAGTAAGGAACACATGGAAGAGGAACAATTTAAAAAGTTACAAGATTGTTTTAGGAGTGAGAGGAAATTATGTGAAAATATTTCTCAATTTATGAATTCCTATAGGACCCATTTTGAGTTTAATGAAGATTTTCAGGGGTATATGAGGTTTTTCCAAGATGATGTTGACAAACTTTTCGAGTATCATATGTTTGTTAAAAATGAAGTAAGGTGGTTTATGGATTATTTCCCTTTTATTCTGCTTGAATTTCCTGATCTACCTCCACCTCCACCATATTGATTTCATCGGGACGATGAAAAGTTTGAGTCTGGGGGGGTGTCAAACCTGATTTCTTTATGCTTCAGTTTTTGATTGTTTTCTTGTTTTCTGCATGTGTAGTTTTTGTTTTGCATTCTATTTTGATTGTCTTGCTTGAGTGTTTGTTTTGATAGTCATTTGATTATCTTTTGAAATTCTTTGGCAAACATCTTGAGAACATCAATCTTCACTTTTATGCTTTCTTGGATTCAAGATAAAATGTTAGCACGCTCATTATCTAGATTCATGATGTTATAAATGATGCTAGTAGTAAGCTTTATGTACTTCTTTTCTCTATCTTGGGTAGCATGAAATAAGCTAAGAATCATATGGAGATGAGTTTTAGTCTTGGCTTGACCTTAAGAATCTTACTTTCACTACACTTTGACTTGATGCTTGAATGGTTGATATCATTGATATAGTCATGATTCATCTTATTTGCTTAGTACTTGGTTTCCATAGTGATTTTTCAAACTTCATTTTGGTTACTGGATGAGGCTCAACTCATGAAAGCTCATTTGGAAAAATCAAAATATCTCAATATTTGTGCTAAAAGTACACTTGTGAAATAAGATTTGGCCAATGCAAATACTTATGAAAAAAATTGAAAAAGAAAAGCAATGAAAAAAAATAAGGGATATAAAAAATAGTTGTCGTGAGTGGAATCTAGCAAGTCACCCCTTTGAGATCGAGTTAGGTTACTGGGGAAATGACTGCTTAGCTTCTCTTGAGATTGAGCACACCTTTGAGACCTTGGGTTGGTTAAGAAATATGAATCAAGTGAGTGGCAAGTAAGTGCCTATCACTGGTTACTTGTCTCTCACCGGAAATATTAGGAATTCAAATTTGATGACGACTTGACTAGGACATAGATTGAAACTTGAAGGGTTTTTGAGTTACTTTTACATTGTGCACAGGATACTTAAACTTGAGTCATACTTGATTTGTTTCCATGATTATGCTTGTTATTGGAACTCTTTGATAGAGTTAGGAAAGTACATTAGGGTTTATGAATGCGTTGTAGAACATATGAATTTAGATTGCAGTGTTTTGCTTGAGGACAAGCAAAGGTTTAAGTCTGGGGGTGTGATGTGCGTAGATTTTATATACTTTTATGCATGTTTTAACGCACATTTACATACTTTGAGCTTGCTTGATCTATGCATTTTTATACTTCCAGCTTTTCTTTTAGCATATTTACTCTTTTTGTTCGGAGATCTGCTTTTTGTGCATTTTTTGTACACAGGAGTCGAATTTGGTGAAAATTCTACATTCTTGGACAAACTTATGAGCTAAGCATTGGAGAAAGCACTTAGCCGTGTGCTACACACGGCTCTGCCTAGGTGGAGTGCTCTGGCCGTGTGGTCAACCAGGAGAAACAGACAAGGAACTTGGCCTGGCCGTGTGAACCTCACACAGTCGTGCCAAGTTTTGAAGCAAATCAGAATTCAATCCTTACATGGTCGTGTGGATCTACATGGCCGTGTAAGGTTTCCAGAGACCAAGAAGGCCCTGGTCGTGTGCATCATACGGCCATACAAGGTTTCCAGCGCTTAAAAGTGTTCTGGACGTGTGCACCACACGATCGTGCCAGGTTTCCAGAAGCTGGGGCAGTCCAGGCCATGTGGATCTACATGGCCGTGCTTGGAGGTCTGGATGGGAGTTGTCCACGGCCGTGTACACCACACGGCCGAGTATGGATGGCAGAGAGGGGAAAGGCTCTGGCCGTGTGAACCTCACACGGCCATGCTTTGGGGTCGTGTGGCGCCCGAAAGCCCCCTCTATTTAAAGCCTCTTTGAAGATTTGAAAGGGGATCTTCTCCCCTTTGGGAGAAAGCAAGATTTGGTGGATTCCTCCCATTCTTGGGAGGATTTTTGGGCGATCTAAAGGGAGATCTTGGCGAATTGGACTCCGAGTGTAACGCCCGAAAATTCTCAAAATTATTTTAGAAATATTCTACGATTTTTCTGGAATTTTAGAATATTTTTATGGAATTTTTAGAATAGCGGGAGTAGCAAAAATAAATAGAAAACGAAAATAGCTTAAGCGGGAATTGAACCCGAGACCTATGGGCCCTATGACTTATGGTGAACCTTAGTAACCAGGTGAACCCAGCAGGGTCGTGCTAATAGGAAAAGGGGTCGATAATATTTATATTTGAGTTGGGAGAATTAACCACTTAATATAAATAGGGAAATTAATAAGTGAGGAGTTATTGTTAACGTAACTTTTCCCTTCCCTCAAACCCTCACCGCTGACTCCTTCTCTTCTCTTCCCCTCTCGGCGCCAACCACAAGGAGGGCTAAGGTTTGGCCCAAGGGAACTTTCCGGCGATGACTTCGACACGAGGACGCTCTCCTCTGGGAGAAGAACGCATAGACGCGAGAAGATCGTCGAAAGGATCGTCTCCTCCGGAAATCTAGCCATTAGAATCGTAAGAAAATCTGAACTCGAGGTAAGAAACCCCTCACCTGCAGTATAAGTAGATTTCGTGTGAATTCCATGTCTTAGTTTAGTAATATGTAAAATATCGACACAAAGGATGCGAACTAGCGCATACCAAGTGTCCGATTAAATATTTAGCACAGAAAAATGCAACTTAAGCATTTTAGTAACTTAGATAAATGCAATAGAAGCATTTTATAGCTTATTTAGTCTTGCTCCAGCTTTTACAGGACTAGATGTCCAAAGGGTGGGCTCCCACAGTCGCCTCTAAGTTTAGATAACCTAATTCTAGGTTTAGACAACCTAGTAAAAGCAAGACAAGAATTTATTAGCTTATGTTCAGTATTTTACTTTTCAGTGGCACTGTACTGGATTAGATATCCATTGGGCTGGGCTCCCATAGTCGGTCCCTAGGTTTAGATAACCTAGTAAACCTTACTAAATTCGGGATTTGCAACCCCGGGTCTAGTTAAGGATGCGCGCATAGCATGTACAGTTGCCGGGCCCATTAGCAGCATGATTATGTATTTTAATCTATTATGATATTAGTTTTCCAAACTCACAATCAGACATGTGATTATATTCTAAATCAGTTCTAGTTCAGCTTTAGTTTAACTCAGCTATGTTTCAATTTAGTCCTTTCTTATTGATACTTCAGTTATTGCCATGACTAGTTTTGATTTCTATGTTTTGTAAGATAGTATGTCATGCCTAGCATTCTCCATCAAGTTTTCAATCAGCATCTTTCAAAAGCATGAACTCATCGTATGCATGTTTTAGTGAGGTAGATGGTTTCTTACTAAGCGAAAGCTTACAGATACTTTCTTTTCCTTATACTGCAGATAAAGGTAAAGGAAAGATGGACTAGCGGAGGCTGGAGGGCAATGCTACGAAGATGTGTGTGGGCAGGAACTTGGAATAAAGATCTTAGGGAATTTCAGCAAGTTTGTTTTAAGTATTAGAACCTTTAGCATTTCTTATTACGCTACTTTTGCTTATTTAAGTGTTTGCACGCATGGAGTAATAGAAACTCTGCTTAGATTGTTAGTAAACCTGTTTAGAATGCTAGTTGTTTGTTATTAGAATGTTTCCTGGTCATTTTAGAACTTGTAATGTGATTGAGGCACGAAACAGTGTTGAAATCAGAGCTTAGCTGCAAAATCAGAAACTCCAATCGATCGGTGGATCGATTGGGGGTTCCCAATCAATCAGCTGATCGATTGGGCAATTTGTTCCGCGAACAGTAGGCTTCTGGATCGATCAGCCGATCGATCCAGCAGTTTCTGTCGCGAACAGAAGGCCCTGGGATCGATCACTGGATCGATTGACCAGTCGGGATTGATCAGCCGATCGATCCAGAATATCGGCCGAGCACAGTAGCCCGCTGAATCGATCACTGGATCGATTCGACCATTCCAATCGATCCGTGGATCGATTAGGAGGCCTGATATTAGCTAGAAACCCTTAGTTAAGTTCTTTAACCATAAGGGGAGGTAATAATGACATGAATAGCTTAGATTACACCCCTTAGCACATGTAGAACCAAAAAATGATAATAGTTTAGCAAAAATTTTAATTAGTACAGCTTTCTCAATCAGACTTAATGATGGTCATGGATTAGTTAGCACAGCATAATGTGATGATCGGCCTTACAGCTTAGTTAATAGAAGGCGGGTCGTTACAGAGTGGTATCAGAGCAGTTCCCATACTTCCTACACGCACATCAGCATTCAACCTGCAGCTCCCAAGTAAGAACATCTCTCACTTTCTTTATGCTTCTTGTTTCCATGTTTGATATAACTACAGCATGCTTGTTTATGATGGTAGTTAACATGATAACAATAGTTACTCCAGTATGTTGTATTAGTTATGTATGTCCTTTGTTCCTTTAGAAATGGCACGAGGACGCCCAGCTAGAAGGGTACCAACTACTGAGCCCCAGCATAAGGCAGACAATTCAGTGCCTACCCCAGACCTTACAGCATTAGTGGCTCAGTTACAGCAGCAGCTAGCTGAACAGCAACAGGAGATAGCCACCTTGAAGGCTAGTCAGCAAAATACCCCCACAGTCACCCCGGAACCAAACTTAGCGACACCAGTAGTCTTAGAGGTTCCACCAGTCCAGCCTACAGCAGCAGAAGCAAAGAGGGAGGCCTATCTGATCCAGTGGCAGAGAGTCAAGCCCGAGAACTTCTCAGGCACCAGTGAACCATGGGATGCCCAAGCCTGGTTCAAAACACTGGAAAGTACGATGGAGCTTCTGGACTGGCCAGAACTCGAGAAGGTGAAGTGCGCCTCCTTCTGCTTGACAGGAGATGCACATATGTGGTGGGAGAGAATTAGAGCGAAGCGCCCAGTAAACCAGATGACATGGGCAAACTTCGAGAAAGAATTCTTCGAGAAGTTCTTTCACATGCGGGTCACAAACTGTCATTACGACGAGTTCACGGAATTTCGTCAGGGCAACCTTTCAATGGAAGAGGCCGTGAAGAAATTCAACAGATTGGCTCGTCTATGCCCTGAACTAGTCAGTACAGAAAGAGAACGAGTCCGGTTGATGCTCAAGATGCTGAGGCCGGAAATAGCAATGAACGTGGCTGGTGGCGTTCATAGGCCACAAACCACCGAGGAGCTAGTGAGCAACGCTCTAATCACTGAGCATTACCAGAACAGCATCAAGCAGCAGAAGCAAGTCCTCTCAGAAGCTAAAGGTCAAGGAGGCTCAGGTACTCAGAAACAGCAGGGCCACAGCTCTCATGGCTCTAACTGGAAAGGAAACTCCAGCAACAAGCGCAAGCCAGGGAGTTACCCAAAGGGAGGACCAGCTAGTAAACAGCCCAGTTATCCAAAGTGTGCTACTTGTGGGAAATTCCATCCTGGAGTTTGTCGTAAGGGCACACGAGGATGCTTTGAATGCGGACAAGAAGGGCATATGGCCAAGCAGTGTTCGAACAAGACCAGCTTTCCTCCACCACAGCCGATCCAGTATGAAGCCAAGCCAGCACAGTCTCATCAGATGCAGGCCGCTTTAGATGGTCCACACATTTGCCAGGGTAGATTAGAAGCCCCTCCAGCTACGACCAATGCGAGGACCTACTCACTCACCAGAGAGGACGTAGCAAATGCCTCGACAGTTGTCACAGGTCAGATTAACATTTTACAGCAAAGTACAACTGTCTTATTCGATACTGGGGCAACCCATTCTTATGTATCTAGGGCATTTGCAAAGAAGTTAGCAATACCTCCAGAGGTACTCAGTTGTCAGTTTCTGACGACACTGCCTTCAGGAGAAATTATGGCATCCACACACTGGCTCCGAGCAGTGCCAGTCGTTATAGCAGACAGAGAACTCTTTTGTGATCTGATAGTGCTAAATATGACTGACTACGATGTCATATTTGGAATGGACTTCTTGATTAGATACGGTGCCTCCATCGAGTGTCATAAGCAGAAAGTCGTATTCCAACCTGAAGCAGAAGCACAGTTCGAGTTCATTGGAGAACCCAAGAGAAAGGCCAAGAAGTTTCTCTCAGCTATGAAGGCACATCGATTAATGGATTTAGGATATACGGGATTTTTAGCGCACGTAGTCAATACCAGACAGGACAAGGACCAACAACTAGCAGAGGTCCGAGTCGTATGTGACTACCCAGCAGTCTTCCCTGAAGAGTTACCAGGCTTAGCACCAGATAGGGAGATTGAATTTGAGATAAAACTCATTCCCGGTACAAATCCTATTTCCAAAGCGTCGTACCGCATGGCTCCAGCAGAACTAAAGGAACTTCATGAGCAACTACAGGAGCTGCTTGACAAAGGCTTCATACGCCCTAGTCACTCACCATGGGGAGCGCCTGTATTGTTCGTGAAGAAGAAGGATGGGAGCATGCGCCTGTGTATAGATTACCGAGCGCTGAACCAAGTCACTATCAAGAACAGGTATCCTCTTCCCAGAATAGATGACCTGTTTGATCAGCTAAAGGGAGCAGCAGTGTTCTCTAAAAGAGACCTCAGATCAAGTTATCATCAGGTGAAAGTTAAAGAAGGGGATATACCCAAGACAACATTCAGGACCAGATACGGACATTACGAGTTCGTAGTCATGCCCTTTGGCATGACAAACGCTCCAGCTACTTTCATGGACCTTATGAACAGGGTATTCAGATAATACTTAGATAAGTTCGTTATCGTATTCATCGATGACATTCTTATCTATTCAGGAACTCAGGAAGAACACGCAGAGCACCTGAAAATAGTATTGCAGACCCTTCAGCAGAACCAGCTGTACGCCAAGTTCACAAAATGTGAAATTTGGTTGGATCAGGTGTCCTTCCTGGGTCACATCATCTCAAAGGATGGTATCATGGTAGACCCCAGTAAGATAGAAGCTGTGAGCAACTGGAAAAGACCCAAGAACGCTGGTGAGATCAGAAGCTTTCTGGGATTAGCAGGTTACTACAGGAAATTCGTAGAGGACTTCTCCAGGATAGCCTCCCGACTGACAGCTCTTACCATGAAGAACAGAAAGTTTCAGTGGACAGAGGACTGTGAGAACAGTTTCAGCGAGCGGAAAAGGAGATTGACCAGTGCACCTATTCTGACTCTATCAGAAAGCACAGACAGCTTTGATATATATAGTGATGCCTCTAAACTGGGACTAGGAGCAGTGCTGATGCAAGATGGCAAGGTAATCGCCTACGCCTCCAGACAACTCAAGGATTATGAGAGGAATTACCCCACTCATGACCTTGAGCTTGCAGCAGTAGTGTTCGCTCTCAAGATTTGGAGACATTACTTGTATGGAGCTCAGTGTAGAGTGTATACAGATCATCAGAGTCTGAAGTACTTCTTCACTCAGAAGGATCTGAATATGCGTCAGCGCAGATGGCTAGAGCTGGTCAAAGACTACGACATAGACATCCTTTACCACCCAAGGAAAGCAAATAGGGTAGCCGATGCACTTAGCCGGAAGTCCAGTGCTACCTTATTATCTCTAGCATCCATGTCATTGCCCCTACAAAAAGAGATCACAGATTTCGGTCTCGAACTCATAGTTGGACAGCTCTCTACTATGACCTTAGAGTCGACCTTGCTTGATGACATTCAGACAGCTCAAGAACAGGATCCTGAAATTTAGAAAATCAAGCAAGGGATAGCAGAACCAGAAAGTGGAGAATTCAGAGTGTCCACTAGCGGGGTGTTGTATTTTGGCGACAGATTATGCGTTCCAGATCAGGAGGAACTACGCAGGAAGATCTTAGATGAGGCTCACAGGACTCCTTATGCGATGCATCCAGGTTCCACCAAGATGCACCAAGATCTAAAGAAACGTTTTTGGTGGTCCGGGATGAAAAGAGACATCGCTAGATATGTTAGCACCTGTCTGACCTGTCAGAGGGTCAAGGCAGAACATCAGAAACCAGGAGGAGTTCTGCAGCCTATTCAGATTCCAGAATGGAAGTGGGAAGACATTTCTATGGATTTCATAGTGGGATTACCCAGAATCACGAATGGTTTTGATACCATCTGGGTAATAGTCGACAGGTTGACAAAATCAGCCCACTTCTTAGCTATCAGGATATCCTACTTCATGGAACAGCTAGCTCAGTTGTATCTCAAGGAGATCGTTAGATTACATGGAGTCCCACGAACCATTATATCAGACAGAGATAGCATATTCACATCACACTTCTGGGAGTGTGTACAGTCAGCGTTGGGCACGAAGTTAAAGTTCAGCACAGCCTTCCACCCTCAGACAGATGGACAGACGGAGCGGGTAAATCAAGTACTCGAAGATATGCTCCGAGCATGTGCCCTAGACTTTAAGGGAAGTTGGTGCAAATATCTGAGTTTAGCAGAATTTGCATACAACAACAGCTATCAGGCCACCATCGGCATGGCACCCTACGAGGCTCTCTATGGGCGGAGGTGTAGATCTCCAATCTGCTGGTATGAGAGTGGTGAACAGAAAGAACTAGAGCTTCAAACAGATCTAGTAGCAGATACCATAGCAGCTATACAGCAGATCCGCTAGAGGATAGAGACAGCTCAGAGCCGCCAGAAAAGCTATGCTGATACACGGCGCAGACCTTTAGAGTTTTCAGTTGGGGATTCAGTGTTCCTCAGAGTAGCTCCCATGAAGGGAGTAATGCGTTTTGGGAAGAAGGGCAAATTAAGTCCCAGATATGTGGGACCATACCTTATCAGTAGAAGAGTGGGCAAGGTAGCGTATGAGCTAGAGCTACCTCAGGAAATGTCAGCTGTCCACAATATATTTCATGTCTCTATGCTGAAGAAGCATATCCCAGATGTCACCCAGGTGATTGAGCCCCAGCCGTTACAAGTCCGCGAAGACCTCAGCTATGATAGTCGTCCTACTCAGATAGTAGATCGAGCAGTTAAGAAATTACGGAATAAGGAAGTACCATTAGTGAAGGTCATTTGGCAAAATCACACAGCAGAAGAGGCAACTTGGGAGACAAAAGCCAGTATGAGACAGAAGTACCCAGAGTTATTCTAAATTCGAGGACGAACTTTTTATAAGGTATGGGGGATTGTAACGTCCGAAAATTCTCAAAATTATTTTAGAAATATTCTATGATTTTTCTAGAATTTTAGAATATTTTTATGGAATTTTTAGAATAGCGGAAGTAGCAAAAATAAATAGAAAACGAAAATAGCTTAAGCGGGAATTGAACCCGAGACCTATGGGCCCTATGACTTATGGTGAACCTTAGTAACCAGGTGAACCCAGCAGGGCCGTGCTGATAGGAAAAGGGGTCGATAATATTTATATTTGAGTTGGGAGAATTAACCACTTAATATAAATAGGGAAATTAATAAGTGAGGAGTTATTGTTAATGTAACTTTTCCCTTCCCTCAAACCCTCACCGCCGACTCCTTCTCTTCTCTTCCCCTCTCGGCGCCAACCACAAGGAGGGCTAAGGTTCGGCCCAAGGGCACTTTCCGGCGACGACTTCGACACGAGGACGCTCTCCTCCGCGAGAAGAACGCATAGACACGAGAAGATCGTCGAAAGGATCGTCTCCTCCGGAAATCTAGCGATTAGAATCATAAGAAAATCCGAACTCGAGGTAAGAAACCCCTCACCTGCAGTATAAGTAGCTTTCGTGTGAATTCCATGTCTTAGTTTAGTAATATGTAAAATATCGACACAAAGGATGCGAACTAGCGCATACCAAGTGTCCGATTAAATGTTTAGCACAGAAAAATGTAACTTAGGCATTTTAGTAACTTAGATAAATGCAATAGAAGCATTTTATAGCTTATTTAGTCTTGCTCCAGCTTTTACAGGACTAGATGTCCAAAGGGTGGGCTCCCACAGTCGCCTCTAGGTTTAGATAACCTAGTTCTAGGTTTAGACAACCTAGTAAAAGCAAGACAAGAATTTATTAGCTTATGTTCAGTATTTTACTTTTCAGTGGCACTGTACTGGATTAGATATCCATTGGGCTGGGCTCCCATAGTCGGTCCCTAGGTTTAGATAACCTAGTAAACCTTACTAAATTCGGGATTTGCAACCCCGGGTCTAGTTAAGGATGCGCGCATAGCATGTACAGTTGTCGGGCCCATTAGCAGCATGATTATGTATTTTAATCTATTATGATATTAGATTTCCAAACTCACAATCAAACATGTGATTATATTCTAAATCAGTTCTAGTTCAGCTTTAGTTTAACTCAGCTATGTTTCAGTTTAGTCCTTTCTTATTGATACTTCAGTTATTGCCATGACTAGTTTTGATTTCTATGTTTTGTAAGATAGTATTCCATGCCTAGCATTCTCCATCAAGTTTTCAATCAGCATCTTTCAAAAGCATGAACTCATCGTATGCATGTTTTAGTGAGGTAGATGGTTTCTTACTAAGCGAAAGCTTACAGATACTTTCTTTTCCTTATACTGCAGATAAAGGTAAAGGAAAGATGGACTAGCGGAAGCTGGAGGGCAATGCTACGAAGATGTGTGTGGACAGGAACTTGGAATAAAGATCTTAGGGAATTTCAGCAAGTTTGTTTTAAGTATTAGAACCTTTAGCATTTCTTATTACGCTACTTTTGCTTATTTAAGTGTTTGCACGCATGGAGTAATAGAAACTCTGCTTAGATTGTTAGTAAACCTATTTAGAATGCTAGTTGTTTGTTATTAGAATGTTTCCTGGTCATTTTAGAACTTGTAATGTGATTGAGGCATGAAACAGTGCTGAAATAAGAGCTTAGCTGCAAAATCAGAAACTCCAATCGATCGGTGGATCGATTGGGGGTTCCTAATCGATCAGCTGATCGATTGGGAAATTTGTTCCGCGAACAATAGGCTTCTGGATCGATCAGCCGATCGATCCAGCAGTTTCTGTCGCGAACAAAAGGCCCTGGGATCGATCACTGGATCGATTGACCAGTCGGGATTGATCAGCCGATCGATCCAGAATATCGGCCGAGCACAGTAGCCCGCTGAATCGATCACTGGATCGATTCGACCATTCCAATTGATCCGTGGATCGATTGGGAGGCCTGATATTAGCTAGAAACCCTTAGTTAAGTTCCTTGACCATAAGGGGAGGTAATAATGACATGAATAGCTTAGATTACACCCCTTAGTACATGTAGAACTAAGAAATGATAATAGTTTAGCAAAAATTTTAATTAGTACAGCTTCCGCAATTAGACTTAATGATGGTCATGGATTAGTTAGCACAGCATAATGTGACGATCGGCCTTACAGCTTAGTTAGTAGAAGGCGGGTCGTTACACCGGGAGCGAGGATTGGATCCGAAGATGGAACTATATTGTAGATAAGTTTTCTTTCTCTCCTCTTCTTGGATTGGGATTGAAGAAATGCTTGTAATCTTCTTATCTTTGGTTTTCTTTCTTCGTTTTATGGAGTAGATCTTTTTATTCTAGGATGGAGGGCGTATTTGTGAGATAAATTGATGTAAACTCTTGTGGATTTGTCATTTCTTTGTTTCTATGATGTTGCCTAGTTTGTATCGATTGGATCTTGAATGATTAATTATGATTAGGGCTTAATTCTCATTCTTGATTGATTGTTTGGATATCTTATAGACTTTGTAGAGATTAACTCTCACTCGATTTTCCGAGGGATCCACGTGACAGGTGTAAGCCCGTGTAAGGACGTTTGAGGGATAACCTTGAAGGGGAAATGAGAATATTCAAGAGGGTAGGATAGAGTTTATGATTCAATCCTTGTATCTTTATGGGTTAAGAAGTTATGAACTTCTATGTTGATATCCGAGGGAAGCATAGAAATAGGTGCAATCCTATGTAAGGACAACGTAGGTTCATATCTAATTGATCACATTTAGGTACATTTTTCAGTCCTAAGTCGGTTATCTATTGCAAGAGAGAACCGACAACCTTCTACAAATATGAGACAATTGAGAAATAAGAATTGGTAAACCATATACATTCAAGAGATCTTACAAAGAAACCAAAACTCCTAGAACCTCCCTTCATCATAACTCAAACCCCAAACTCTTGTTTGTTAATCTTTCATTTTAGATTTGTTTTTCATCCTTAGCATTTGAAACCAATTGATTAGTTGTTTAGCTAATTCGCTTTGAGATATTTATAGTGCTTATTCCAGTCCCTGTGGATACGATAATCTTTTATATTACTTACGACATTTCTGTATACTTGCGGAACGTAACACACTGCTCGTCCCCCGCTCTTCTCCGGCGAAGACTTCGGCTATTGGAAGTGCCGAATGGAATCTTTTCTCCAGGCCCAGTTCAACATATGGATGATGGTCAAGATTGGATTCGAACTACCAACTGACAGAACCGACAAACCAACACCATGCGAGAACTGGGATCCTATCCTAATCAAGAAAGTAGAGGTCAATGCCAAAGCAACCTACATCCTACAGTGCGGACTAACAAATTCAGAGCTTAATCGAGTTGGAAAGCTCTCAAGTGCGAAGGAGTTATGGGAGAAGCTGATTGAGCTTCACGAAGGTATTTCTGATACGAAAATGGGTAAGCATGTTTTAATTAACGAATTATTTGAGCAGACCAATACTACTCCGGCCGAGAAAGGTGTTGCGTCATTTGTAGGTACAAGCAAGACGAAGAAAGTGTTAAAGGCAACATGGTCCGAGTCATCAGACGAATCTAAATCCGATGAAGAAGAACATGCAAGCCTCCTCGCTCTACCAGTACTAGCACATGTTGCCGAAACTGAGTCCGAGCTTAAATCCGAAACCGAGAACGAATCAGACACCGAGTCCGAGCGAAGCCACGGATCTGTATCCGTTTCCGAAGGACCCAAACCCACTGTAAGTTCTATAATGTCTAGTATTAACCTAGATAATTCGGAAAACTTAATTTCTTACTTGCTTAAGAAGTTGGCCAAATCTAACGTCCGGGTCAAGTCACTTCTAAAGGAGGTAGCAGCCCTTAAAGAAGTGACTAACTCAAGTCCCTTAACTGAGTTAGTTCAAATTGGAAGTTCAACTCAAGTCCAACAACTTGAGGAAGAAAATTTCAATTTGAAAACTCAAGTTAAAGAACTCAAGGACACGTTGGAACGGTTCACCTTGGGTTCTAAGAATCTGGATCTGATTCTTGGAAAACAGCGAGTCATTTACAACAAATCCGGACTTGGATTTAAAACTAAAAGAAAATACAAATCGTATTTATCATTAGTAAATAGAAATAATAGAAAGGTAGTTCAAGCATGGGTACCTAAGTCCAACTTGGTCAATCAAGTTGGACTTGGTCAATCAAGTTGGACTTGGTCAATATTGGGTCCCCAAGGATCAAGTCTATTACCTTGATAGACCTTATCGAGGCTATAATCCAGGGGGAGCAAAAAGAAAAATTATTTTAATTAATAAATAAATAATGAAATTCATCTTAATAAATAAATAAATAATTATCTTAACAAATAAAATTCAAATTCAAATTAAATTAAAATCAATTTAAATAAACTTAAAAGTCAAATTAAATTAAAATCAAGTTAAATTTGAATTAAATTAAATCAAGATCAAATTAAAATCCAAAGGAAGACTCCAAAATAGTTGGCACCTCCGAACTTAATCCACCCGATAATGGTAACCAAGAGTAGACTACCCGGCAGGGTAATTAAGGATAGATTAAAATGAGCTAGGTTTAACTTGACCCATGGTACTGGTGAAGTATTAGATAATAGAACGTTGGGGAAACTTAGTCATCGCATGTCTAGGAAGATATGGCTTCGACCTGGTGCATTTGGCTAAGTGAAACTGACCGAAGCTACTCTTTATGGATCATAATTAGTTAGACCAAGGTTTTGTACTAAGTTCAATGGGTAGGACTATTCGGAAAATCTCGAAGGCATGGTTACTTTAATGATGTCCTTGTAACTCACCATAGCCCAGAAGTTTATCCAAAGAATGCTTACTTGTTGAACCCAAAGCTAAACCTGAATCTAACACAAAGTTAAACATAACCATAAAATTGAACCTAATTCATCTCACAAAAATTGTAAGATTACCTGATTGAAACTTTAGATTGGGTGAGATGACTAAGGAATAGAAATTTAAAAGAGAATCAAATTGAAATTCAAATTCAAAATTAAATTCATAATTATAATTAATTCAAATTCAAATTAAATTCGTAATTAATATTATTTTTTCAAATGAAATTAACTCAAAATTATTTTTCAAAAATTAATTAACTAAAAATTATTTTTTTAATTAGAACTTTTAAAAATTATTTGAAAAATCTTTAAAACTTAATTTCAAAATTATTTGAAAAATCTTTTAGAAATTCATTTTAAAAATCTTTTAAAACTTAATTTCAAAATTATTTAAAATCTTTTAAAAGAAATCATTTTAAAAATCTTTTAAAACTTAATTTCAAAATTATTTTAAATCTTTTAAAAAAAATTCTTTAATAATTATTTTAAATCTTAAAAAAAAATCTTTAAAAATTATTTGAAAAATATTTTTAATACCAATTTCAAAATTACTTTCAAAATATTTTACAAATCATTTCAAAATTACTTTCAAAATATTTTAAAATAAATTTCAAAATATTTTAAATATTATTTTAAAAATCTTTGTAAACTTAATTTCAAAATCATTTAAAAATTATTTGAAAAATCTTTTGAAATTTATTTGAAAAATCTTTTGAAAATTCATTTCAAAAATCTTTTGAAAATTCATTTCAAAATCATTTAACAAATTTTTGAAAATCATTTCAAAATATTATTCAATTAATTTCATAATATTATTCAATTAATTTCAAGAGTAATTTAAAAGGGTTTAAAAATCTTTAATTCTCAAATCATATTATAAAATATGATTGTAAATGTTAACTCCAATTAATTTTTAAATATATTCTCAAAAGTTTAATAATTACTCATTTTAAATTCAAGCTTATATTTTCAATAGTTTTATTGACAAAGTTAACTTTATCTCACACTCACTCATAAGCTAAATATGTCTGAATACCTAGAATGGGTGAGATGGAAAATTAGGCAAAATATAAAAGACCTATTATATTTTATACATGCTTGTGCTTTAGGGCTCTGATACCTGATCAAAATAATTTGGATAAGTTAACAACTATTTAACTTGACTCATGCTTGGACTTAAGGACCAACTAAATTTGATTAAATAACCTAAATTAAATATTTAGGTACTCTCTCTTCGTCCTAAAAGTTAAATAAGTGTTTACTCCTATTTTTTCAAAATTAAGTTTTTTTTAATTAAGCTAAGTACCTTTTTAACCTGAAACTACATGTTCATTGTTTGCAAAAGGCTTAGCTAAGTGATTCATATAGCAACTTTTAAACTTTCTGAAACTTAGCTAAAAGTATTAAAATGCATATTTCTTTATTTGCAAAATTTAACTCATGGCTTTCAAAAAATTTCTGCTAAGACTTTAAATTTTTTTCAAAATAATTTGCCTCCAAAAATTCTTTAAAATCTAGCTAAGTTTTTCAAAATTTAGTTAAGTATTTTTTCTAAAAACAACTAAGTTTCAAAAGTGGCTAAAGTCATCCTTCGAAGTCAACCATAAATTAGCCTTTTAAACTTAGGTGAAAAATATTCCTTTTAAGTCCTCCCTTTCCCTTAGCTAACAATTTTTTCAGTAAAATTTAATTATAAGCTAAGTGTTACACAAGCATTTTTTTTTTTTAAAGTCTAAATCTGGTTTTTTCTAAAAACTTATAATTTGCTTTCAAATGGCTTATTTTTGATAAATGGCAAAGGGGAAGAGTAGGGAAAATCAAAATTAAAAGAAAATCTAATTCAAAAAGAAAGCTCTGTATTAAGGGGGAGCTTCACAAAGTTTTAGTGTTAGCTTAAAATTATGCTTGTATTTGATTTTATATACTTAAGCTTACTCACTTAAACCTTTTAAATATATTTATGCATTTGTTTTACTTAACTTTGAATTTGAGTTGCCATAATCAAAAAGGGGGAGATTGTTGGTGCGGGAAGCATCCGACGATCGAACCTGAGTTTTGATAATGGCAAAGGATTCAAAGTTAAGGTGTGTGGTGATCTGACAGCCTGAATGAGATTGTAGGAAAGTCCTAAGTGTACTTAGGCAAAAGCCCTAACTGTGGTTAGGCAAGGTGAAAACCCTAGGGGGTGGTAACCCTATGCGGAAAGTCTTGGTGGGTCGAGTGCTTCAGGCAAAAGTCCTGGGGGGGGGTAACCCTAGGTGGAAAGTCCTGGTGTCGCGAACCAGGTGAAAGATTGGACCAGCCGGGAAGCGGAAGTCCAGCAGAAAGTCCGGAAGCATCGAGCACCGAGCAAAAGTCCAGTCGATCTGGAGGATCGCACTAGTATCAGGTAAATCTCCTAAGTGGAGTAGGTGAGGATGCGTTTCCCGTAGAGGGACCAGTAGGCGTAGGGTCGACCTAGGGTTTCCAATTAGAAATTCGAAGTCAGACCCGGACAGTCCGATGACTGTCAAACTTCATATTTATGATATTATATGTGCTAACTTTTGTTTTGCAGGATATGTTTGTGTTTTGGATCTAACATGTCTTGCAGGTACGAAAGAACAAGGTTAAGCCTAGGATAAACAGTGTCCGAGGCGCCTCCATGGAGCTTGGAGGCGCCTTGGGTGCAAAAGATGAGCTGGCTGCGAAGCAGGCTTGGAGGCGCCTTGAAGGAAGCTCAAGGCACCTTGGACTGATGGCTGAAGGTGCCTTGGAGAGCAAAGAAGGCACCTTGAACCTGATAAGGTTCGACTAGTTCAGCCCTTATCTCAGCATGTGACTCGGCCAGCATGGAGGCGCCTTGGATGGCTTTCAAGGCGCCTTGAACACCCTTTATAAGAGGGTCTTGACCAGCAGCTCTCAACAATGAATTCCAAGCGATCCCTTTGCAACTAGGTGCTAACAAGACGACCCAGAAGTGCTGCGACTTAACACCGACAACCCGGAGCTCCGAATCTTCAGATTACTATACTGTTGTCGATATAACTATATTTTTCAATTGTACTTAATTGTAATATTTGTACTCTATTCAAGCTTATAGTTGTTGCCCATGGAAAGTGATCAAGGATCGCGGGCCTTCGAGTAGGAGTCATCACAAGCTCCGAACGAAGTAAATTCCTTCGTGTCTGTGTGCTTGTTCTAATTTTCCGCTACTTATTACTCTGTTAGTTTTTCGTACGATTTACGAATTCGAAAAGTAAAAAAGCCATGAGCGCTATTCACCCCCCCCCCCTCTAGCGCTTATCGATCCAACACAGACCGCCTCAGAAGGACTAACCGCCGATTGAAGCACAACGATCAAGACGATGGCCGGAGCGAATATTCATCCCCCGAAGTTCGACGGAGACTTCAAGACGTGGAAACTCCAGATGGAGGTATTTTTCAAGACAGAATTTGATATTTGTTTAATCATTAAATATGGCTATGTAGTTCCAAAAGACAAAGAAGAATTCAACTGGACAAAGAAGGAGCAGGAAGAATTCGTGGCCAACGGAAAGGCGGAATTCCACCTACTCAGCGTGTTTGCCGCCCCAGGAGGTAAGTCGGATCGGGAGCTATGATTCCGCTAAAGACCTTTGGGACAAATTCCTAGAGCTTCACGAAGGTACCTCGGAAGCTAAGCTAGCAAGGCGCGACATCCTCCAGACCCAATTAACGAACCTTCGGATGAACAACGGTGAGAAGGTAGTGCAACTCCAAGCAAGAATTAAGGAGCTAATAACTCAACTAAGCAATCTTGGAGAAGAAGTATAAAACTGGGACTCGATCCGGTACGCGCTCAACGCCTTCCCCAGAACTCCAGAGTGGGCCTCCTTAGTAGATGCGTACTACATCTCTAAGGACTTCGAGGTAAGTACTTTAGAAAATTTGTTTTCTATATTTGAACTTCACGAATCTCGGATTGCAGAGCCCAATAAAGTGGAGAAAGCAAGTCAGAACATTTCCTTGAAGGCAATAACAAATGATTCTGACTCCGAAGCCTCGATCGGCCAATCGGAAGCGGCACTACTGGTAAAGCGTTTCAATAAGTTTTTAAATTCTGATAAATTTAGATTGCAGACAAAGAGGCATCAACAAAGAAAAAGAACAGCTCGTTGTTATAATTGCAACGAAGAAGGGCACATCAAAGATGACTGCCCAAAATTAAAGAAAAAAAAAGGAGGAAAAGACAAAGTACAAGAAACCAGAATCCTCCAAGCATAAGAACCTGAAGGCCACTTGGTCAGATTCGTCTTCTTCCAAATCAGACGTCGAAGCCTTCTCTAGGTTAGCACTAATGGCTAACCATCAGCTGGAAAAAGAGTCAAGCTCATAAATGAGCATAGATGATGGGGGAGGAACTTCAGACGAAGAAAGCGACAATGAAGGGGGAGCATCACCAAGTCAGGTATGTAATCTAACCCCTACTCAATCGTTTCAATTTATTAAGTCTCTTTCTAAAGACTTATTCAAATTAGAAAAAGAAAATGCTGAATTGAAATTGAACCTAGCAAAATCATGTCCACTAGAAATGTATGATAATCTAAAATTAGAAAATTAAAAATTAAAAGTTGAAATTGAGAAATTGAAGAATAATGATGCATGCTTAAATAAATTTCCAAAATCAAAATTAAGAATTTATGGAAAATTGAACTGGTATATTAGAAAACATCAGGGGAAACTTAGGAAAGTCCCCAGAAATTATGTACCTCCTAAATTCTTGAATAACCCAGTAGGAAGAAATCTATACTGGATTCCAAAATCCTTGCCAGATTAAAAAAATTTTTTAAGGCTTTCAGAAGAAAAATTAAACGTTAAAATTTCTTTATGAAACTTTGCCTAAGGAAGTGGTTGTTGCTCCAATAACCAAGAAGGCCTAGTGCCTCGCCACGACTTGGAAGCTGAAATATTGAAATAAGATGTTTAATTAATTTTCTGAAAAAAGCATTAAACTAGAATTAAGTAATGTTTTGAAAGTTTTTCAAACATTTTTTTTTAAATTCTAAAAATTAATTTTGACTTAGAAATTATTTTAAAAAATTCTAAAAATTCAGGTTACTTAGAAATTTTTTCTGGAAAACTCTAAAAATTCATTTTTGCTTAGATATTTTTTTAAATTCATCTTGCTCAGAAATTTTTTTTAACTTAAAATTTGTTAAATATTTTTAAAATATCATATTCTCTTATTATTATCCCGTTTTTGCTGTGATCAAAGGGGGAGAGAAAAGTACAAGTTCAGGGGGAGAGAATTTTTTAAAATTTAAAAATATTTTTGAAAAATTCTGCTTAACTCTTAATTAATTAGTCGTAATTTTATTTATTGCAAATTTATGCTTAACATGTTAGTTTAGTAATTTTCTTTAAAATTACTGTTTGTCTATTTTTACCCTAACTTGAACTTGGGTTGATGTACATCAAAAAAGGGGAGATTGTTGAACCCCATGGTTGTTTTGATGTGATCAACCAAGTTGGTTAGGTCCTACTTTGTGTTTGATCCCTGTGTCTGAGTGTGCGGAGCTTAGGAGCGCAGGAAGTCGAGCGGAAGACGCAGCTAGCGAGAAGGACGGCATGGGAAGGGAGTCGATGGGCTCGGTGCGTCCGAAGGACGAGAGAGCTACGGAATAGTACACCAGTGGGCGAGAAGAACGTGCGTGTTGTTCGAGGGATGTTAAGCCGAGGAGGAAGGTTGCTCGAGGAGAAGGCCGGAAATTGGGTTTGGGTGAGCTCTATTTCGATTGGCTGCAATCGCCCAAGTTTATCGGAGCTTTAGAAGCTAAAACAAAGTCAAAAGGAGCTAAAGAACTAGCTGTAGGCGCCTTAAAGGAAGTGTTGGATGCGCCTGTGTAGTCCTCCATCTTGGAGGTGCCTTCAACAATGGAGGCGCCTTCAACACTATTGGAGGCGCCTCTAAGCTGGTCAAAATGATTGTTCGAGCACCGGATAGAATTCTATCCACTCATCGAATTGGAGACGCCTTGAACCTCATTGGAGGTGCCTTGGACCCTCGGGATAGACTTTCCAAGCGCTATATAAAGCCCCTGGAGCTAGGAATTAGATATGAACTTAGTAATCAACTCAGTAACCAATTCTGTATTCATTCCTATCAACTAGTGAGCGCTCTAAGTGTGTAAAAAAGGCTTCTCCGCCTACAGTGAAGGAGACTTTGTTAGTGTGATTTTCGAACGCCTTGGATTAACAACCCCCTAGGTTGTAACCAAATTAAAAGTTTGTCTCTCTTCTATTTCTACTATTTATTTTTATTATTGTTGCTATCTGTTTGAGTTGAAAGACGGGGAGGGTATAGTTTTTATTTTTCAGGCAATTCACCCCCCTCTTGCTGGCCTCCGCTGCACCAACAAGAACTAGATTCATTTCTTCACATCTTTGCAAGACCTTAGAAATGTTTGGTAAGCAAGAATCAAAGTCAATGTCATAAATTGAAAAATCATCTATGAATACTTCCATAATTTTTTCTATCAAGTCTAAGAATGTCGCCATCATACATCTCTGAAAGGTTGCAGGGGCATTGCATAATCTAAATGACATTCATCTATAAGAAAATATTCTCTATGGACAAGTGAATGTAGTTTTTTCCTGATCGTTTGGGTGAATAGGGATTTGAAAGAATCCTGAATATCCATCAAAATAGTAAGAGTACTTGTGATTGGCACGTCTCTCAAGCATTTGATCAATGAAGGGAAGAGAGAAGTGGTTATTCCTAGTTTTTTGTTCAATTTTTGATAATCAATACACATGAGCCATCCTGTAACTGCTCTCTTAGGGATTGGCTGATTATTGTTATTTTTCACCACTGTCATCCCTCCTTTCTTTGGAACTATATGTACTGGGCTTACCCATTGACTATCATAAATGGGATAAATGATTCCCGCATCAAGCAGTTTAAGCACTTCATTTTTGACCACTTCCTTCATATTAGGATTCAGTCTTCTTTGATTTTCAACTGAACTCTTCTGATCATCTTCTAATAAAATCCTTTGCATGCATAAGGAAAGGCTAATCCCTTTAATATCATCAATCGTATATCCTATTACCTTCCTATGCATCTTCAACACCCTAACCAGTTTCTAAGTTTCTATTTCATTTAGATTAGCATCAATTACCACTGGGGAGGAAGAATACGGTCCAAGAAACTCATATCTAAGATTTGATGGCAGGGGTTTGAGCTCAATTTAAGGTGGCACAATCCTGGGTATTGAAGGGCATTGTTCAAGCATCATGATTTCATCAGAGTTGTCCTCCTTCTCATACTCATAACTTATTTCAATGTGGTCTTCTAATAGTTGCAAGCTCAACTCTTCAGAGGTCTCATAATCTTCATGAACATTATTCACCTCCAGTCCAATTGATGGAATCGAATCTTCAAGCATTCGAGTAAGAGTTTCACCACACCAAGGTGCAAATTCTTCTAATTCATCACGTAATTGTTCAAAGTCTTCAAATTGAAAGTCGTTGTCTTCACAAAGATTTTCTATTTTAGAGATCCTGAATGAAGGAATTGTCGAGTTATCCTCTGACTAATCAATTAAATTCCTGACTATATGGTTGATCAGAGCATAGGCTTCATACAAATTCTTGCACATCAATGAACCTCCAGCAGCTAAATCGAGATGCATTTTTCTTGAAAAAGATAGCCCTATGTAGAATGTCTGGATAATCAACCATTCCTCAAACCCATAATCTGGACATAGCTGAGTAAGAGTAATATATCTCTCCCATGCCTGACATAATGACTCTCCTTCTTCTTGTTTGAAGTTTAGTATTTGATTCCTCAGAAAGATTGTCTTCTTTGAAGGGAAATATTTATTCAAGAATTCTCCCTCTAAATCACTCCAATCATGAATGCTTTAACGTTTCAAGGTATTTAGCCAGGTTTTGGCAGGGCCTTTCAGACTAAATGGGAAAACTAATAGTAATCGATAACTGTTGTTTTGGGTTTTAAAACTAAGATGTGAAAAATAAAAGAAAGATAACTGAGGAAGTCCTTAGTTCAGAAAATGTTCTAGGCCGAGAGTTTCATATAATGGTGAATGTTGTATTATGAATTCATCCTTTCCTAATTCTCCACTTGTATGTTTATAAGATAGTCTAAATTACTACTGAATATCACCTCATGACAGTGTATCGGAGTACTTACCCTACCAGTAACCAAGTATGTCATCAAGTGAAGAAGTAACTTAAAGAGTCTAGGTTTTTAGTAGAGTATCTCTTTGTACAAGGCCTCCCCCGAGTGTATGTTGTTGGTGCTGGAAGCATCCGATGATCGAACCCGTGTTTTGATAATGACAAGGGTTCAAAGATAAGTTGGTTTGTGATCTAACAGTTTGAATAAGCTTGTGGGAAAGTCCTAAGTGTACTTAGGCAAAAGTCTTAGCTGCGGTTAGGCAGGTGGAAAACCCTAGGGGGTGGTAACCCTAGGTCATAAGGGGTGGTAACCCTATGCGGAAAGTCTTGGCGGGTCGAGAGCTTCAGACAAAAGTCCTAGGGGGTGGTAACCTTAGGTGGAAAGTCCTGGTGTCGCGAACCAGGTGGAAGACTGGACGGGTCGGGGAGCGGGCGTCCAGCAAAAAGTCCGGAAGCATCGAGTGCCAAGCAAAAGTCCAGTCGATCTGGAGGATCATACTGGCATTAGGTAAATCTCCTGAGTGAAGTAGGTGAGGACGCGTTCCCCGCAGAGGGAACAGTAGGCGTCGGATCGACCTAGGGTTTCCGGTTGGAAATCCGAAGTCAGACCCGGACAGTCCGAAGACTGTCAATATCTCATTTACTGTGACTATTATGTGCTAACTTTGTTTTGCAAGGTATGTGTTTGAGACTAACACATTTTACAGGAACAAATGAGCAAGTCACACCTCGGATGAACAATGTCCGAGGCGCCTCCATGGAGCTTGGAGGCGCCTCGGGTGCAGAGAGTGAGCTGGCTGCGTAGCAGGCTTGGAGGCGTCTCAGACAGAGATGGAAGCGCCTTGGACCAGAGCTTGGAGGCGCCTTGGAGTGGCCATGAAGGCGCCTCAAGCAGGATAAGAGGTGAACTTTTCAACACTGATCCACGCGGTTGACTCGGCGTGTTGGAGGCACCCTGGATGGTGTTGGAGGCACCTCTAGCAGTGCATAAAAGGGGGTCTCGAGGCAGCAGTCAAGACAACAATTCCTAAGTGCTTCTACTACAACGTGTTGCTCCAAAAGACACCCTGAAGTGCTGTCACAGGCCCCCGACGACCCGGAGCTCTGAGATTTTGATTCTGTCGTCGATATAATAGTTCTTTATTGCACTTATTGTAATACAAATTTGTACTCTTTTCGAGCTTATAGTTGTTGCCCACCGGAAGCGATCAACGATCGTGGGCCTTGGAGTAGGAGTCGTTACAGGCTCTGAACCAAGTAAATCCCTGGTGCCTTTCTATGTTTGTTGTCTTTTACTTTATTCCACTGCTTTAACTCGATAGTTTTAGGAATCCAAACGCGAAATAGCCACGAGCGTTCCTCACCCCCCTCTAGCGCTTCTTGATCCAACAATTGGTATCAGAGCGGGGTCGCTTAGATTTGGTGCAACCACCAATCAAGCATTTTTTTTTTGTTGTGGTTATTTTCAGTTTTATGGAATCAATTAGAATTAGCTTAATAGCTACATTCTAATTCTTTTTACGAATTGGTTTTTGCTCGAAATTGGTGCAACACCACTCGAGCTCGTTATTTTAAATTTTTCCCGCACTACTAATCCAAGACCTAGTCTTGGGACATCTCGTTCTATTTTGTTCTTGCATATTAATTAAATGGCCCAGCAAGAAGGTTACAACATCGTTCATCCCCTGCTCTTCACCGGAGAAGATTTCGGGTACTGGAAAGGACGAATGGAGAATTTTCTAAAAATCCAGTTCGAGATGTGGATGATCGTCAAGACGGGGTTTCAACTGCCAACCGACGAAGATGACAAGCCTACACCCTGCGAGAACTAGGAACCAGCTTTAATCAAGAAGGTGGAAGTCAATGCCAGAGCAACCTGCACCCTCCAATGTGGACTGACCAAGGAAGAGCTCAATAGAGTTGGTCCTTTTTCAACCGTAAAAGAGTTGTGGGAGAAGCTGATCGAACTGCACGAGGGCACCTCCGACACCAAGGTAAGCAAAAGAGATTTGTTGTTTAATAAATTATATAATCTCAAAATGCAGGAAGGAGAGACAGCAAGTCAACTCCACGCACGTATTCAAGACATTCTCAACTCCCTCCACGCGATCGGGTAAAGGGTCGAGAACAGGGATATAATAAGGTACGCTCTCAACGCGTTTCCGAGGAGTACATTGCCCGCATGAATGGTAGATGCCTACAAAGTCTCCAAGGACTTATCTTCTATAAAATTAGATGAATTATTCTCTGAGTTTGAATTACATGAGCAGACTAATGCACAGCCAACCGAGAAGGGCATTGCTTTGGTTGCAAGTACAAGCAGAACACGTGAACTAAGACCAAGGCGTAGAACTAAACCAGAATCAGATGAAGAACCTGACTTAGACGATGAAGACGACGAACTAACGGCTGAACTCGTCAACCTTGTAAAGAAGCTCTACAAGAAGAAGAAGGGGTTCAACAAAAGGGACCTCAAGAAGGCAGTCCAGTCCAAAGAAGCTCAATCAAGCTCGAAGGTAAAATTTGAAGTGACGTGCTATGGCTACAACCAGAAAGGACACATCAAAGCCAACTGTCTCAACCAAAAGGAGATAAAGAAACAAAGAAGGAAAAAGGTCTTGAAGGCAACATTCGAAGAATCTTCCTCAGAAGACGACAACGACGAACTCGATCAGACGAGTCTCCTTGCACTAATGGCCCGAGACTAGATCAATATGTCCGAGAGTGAGAGCGAAATGTAAGCATTGCAAGACATGTTTTGTCATCATTAATGGAGAGTTCACTTTTAGGAAACTCCTTTTTTTTTTTTTTTTTTTTTTTTTTAGATTTGGTAAATCTAATAAATAAAATAAGAATGATATAAAATATATTACTCTTTACCAACCAAAGTAATGCTTTTGAAAATTAGTGACTCTAGCTTTCTTTTCCCAATAACAACCTTTTTTTCTTTGTCAAAGTCTCATGCTAATAACATATTATAAAAGCAACAGAATAACCACTAGAGAGAAGACATGAGAAGAGGAAAAAGAGAGAATCCTTGTTACTTCTGGCCAAAATGATATTTACAATTCCCTATTTATAGGGTGAGTAAATACATTCACCATTAAAGTTAAATGCATTTGAACAAATCGAAGAGTTATATACATTACGTTGGTAAAATATATTCATCTAACATTGATAAGATATATTCATCTTACACTTTGGATATGTTCACTTGATTCATTGGATATTGAAGATAGATTCAAATTTATGGCATTCACATACTTTCATAATAACCCTCACTTTTTTATGATTTTCACATGTTTCTTTCTTCTCTTAAGCATATAAATATCCACGGCACAATCTCTCTTTTTTGTTTTTTTTTTTTGGCTCTCTCTCTCTCTCTTTTCATTTTACTATTTATGGCACCGTGGTGAAGGCAATCTCCATTTTCATCAGAATGTCGACCTCGATATCCAACTCGACGGTAATTTTTTTACCACATCATCAATGTTTTAACTATAATTTGAATATAAAACAATCATTGCACAATCAACATGGAGATTTTGAGAAAACCTCCTTGAAACAGATATTCACCTAAAAGGATTTAAAATATTGCTCGAATGTATTGATGCCTTCTATATCAAAAACAACCTATACAAAGAAACTAAGAGGATAAATAATCCAACTGATGGCTCTTTGTTCTTTAAAAGAACGAGAATTCTCTTAGGACTCTATTGAGTTTTCTATTGATTGTATAGCAAAACAACTTGTAAAAGTCATCGAGAAGATTTCGATCGATTTAAAAAAATCATTAAGGAGTTTAAAAAAAAAAACTCTTTGATGCCTATTTTCACCAAACAAGGATGATATTTTTGATTATCTTATATCAAAAATTGCTGAATGGCTATCAAGGAGATTTTGCAAAAACTCCTATGGACGTATGAGGAACAAGAAAAATGAATAGAAGGCCATAGTTTTTTTATGCATAATAAAGTAAGATTATGGGGATAAGAAAATTATGACCGATGAAAATGATGACTTAATTGCTAGAGTTTTCACACACCTTTGTGGGGAAAAAAATCATAACTTTTGGTGTTCAAACTTACATTTACAAGATTAGTTAGGGAAGTAATATGAAGTTAATGAGACCTACTATTTAGGGTGAAGGAGTTTTATATGATGGGTATTATCATTAGATAGGGGCGGCCTTGAATAAGCAAATACAAATCATGGGAATGATTTGAAAATTCAAATGATGAACCAAATAATATTAAATCTAGAGCGATGATTCAACTCATGTTGGGGTTGTTAGGGTGGTAAATTTTACCTTTGTGCTATCATAGGATGACATTTTGACCTTATGAGAGTTTCCTATCGGTCGAAAATTCCTACAAATACGTTGTAGCTGGGGATCGAATCATAGATATCTAAGTGATAACTTGACACTCTTCTACTACACCGTAGTTAGGGATTAAACTATTGATGCATTGTTCAAAAATTAGTTAAGCAAAGGGGAGGAGAAAAATGACTATAAATAATTAAAATAATAATAAATCAGATAACATCGAACTTAGGATGACCATCTAGTACCATCAGAATTTTCCTCCGCCACCAACTACAAATAATTAAACCTTTAAGATAAAATGCTCACAAATAAATATGACTCTTCTAAAACTATTGACAAAAGTCTTTAAGAAGATTATTAGTGTCGGTTAGACAACATAAACAACAGTCGTATTTTCTTCTTGGTGCTACTTTAAGCTTTTGAATATGGGAGTTTTGAGTGGTACAAATTAGTGATTTTATGATTGTAAATTGGGATTTTATTTTAGATTATTTTAAAAAAAAAAATAAATGAGAGGATTTTTGTCTATTGATGGGGAACTTAACATGGGAAGAGTGAGAGATTATAAATAACTAAAATACACAATTCTTCCAAATCTATCGACAATAATTTATTAGAAAATTGTTAGTTTCTCATGACAACGTAAACAACGGAGACCAAATTCTCGTTTTTCTCTTTGCTACTATTTAAGTTTTTATTTTGACAGTTTTGAGGGTACAAATTTAGTCTTTAAAAATGAATTAGAATTTAATTTTAGATTATTTTTTTATAAAAAACAATAAATGAGTGTTGATAGGGAATTTGAGAATTTGAACGAGTGTACAAGTATAAACACAACCTTAACAATTATGATGGCCCTTTTTGTTTTGGCATGCTCTAATTGGTAGATTTTCTTGTTCAAAGTTTAAAAAAGAAAAATGGTACCAAAAGCCTAGTGCATGCCTTCTTAAAGAATGAACAATTAACTGGACTAAAGTATTAAAGTTTTTTTTTAGATTGAAATGCTGTTTGGGTATCATCGATCGTTCAAACATCTCAAGTTATTTATGAGATTAAAATTCTGTACACTTTCAAAATGTATAATGAGATTAAAACTTGTGTTTAAAATATTAAATTGGTCTCACAATAAAAGATCATTGTCCCTCTCTAGACCCGACCCCGGGTCGGGTCCAACTCGGGTCGAGCCCATAATCAGGTCAACAGGTCAGTTGCCTATTTACCTGGTTCATCGGGCTAAACCGGAACCGAAACCAGTCCGGCAAGTTGCCAGGCTAGTTCTGGTTCCTTAAGTGCAAACCCACCGGTAAACCGTCGGTTCGCCCGTCAATTCAATAGGTTTTTTTTACCGTTAGCCAGCAGTTCCTAGTCGCTGGAATTGTCGGTTAATCGGCGGTTCCAAGTCATTGGAACTGTCGGTTAACCGGCAGCTCCTAGCCGTTGAGAGAACAGTGGGGGATTTTTTTTTGATATTTTTTTCAACGGTTAAGATCATTTGATTATTTTTTTTTATCAATGACTATGATTTAGTATGTGTTATTATCCAAACTCTACAAATAGATAGCTTATTTCATCATTTTCACACACATCTTCTCTACTCTTAGAGGGTGTTTGGCTGAGCTTATAAGCTATCTAAAACAGCTTATAAGCTGTTTTAGAACTTATAAGCTCTTCAAATTTATTTGGTAAAATTTTTTTCGAACAGTTTATAAGCTGTCAAAATAAGCTGTTTTGGAGCTTATAAGCTGTTTTTAAAAAAGTATGGAAGACCCTACTTTTCTAAAAAAGATCTTATTTTAATAATTTTTTTCTCTAAAATATCCTTATATAATTTCATAAATCCTCATCTTATCCTCCATAAATTTTTATAAGCCTAATATCTTTTTATCTCCGCCGACTTTTCTTCCAACGCTGTGTCATCTTCTCGGTCAATGCCTCTTTCCAATTTTCTCTCCCCCGGTGCAAAAATTCGCCCAAAACCCTCTATTAATAAAAATCTTAAAACCCTCTATTAATAGTATTATATCATTTTTGGTAATTTTATTAATAAAAAGATCTTATAATACCAAACACATCAATACCTTTAAGTTGATTGTAATAAGTTCACCCAAACACTTTAACAACTTATTTTTAAAATAAGATCTAACAACTTATAAGCTCCTAAAACAACTTATAAGTTGTACGAGCTTATAAGCTATTTTTAATAAGTTTAGCCAAACACCCTCTTAATCTCAATTTCGTATTCTTTATACATTTCGTTTTCATTTCTACACACTTTAGTTTTCAATTTTCAATTACAATGGAAGGAAACCGTGGAGGTGCATCATCTCGAGTTTGGAAGGGAAAGGAAATAGTAAATTTACGGGAAGAGGACCCTAATATTCAATCCACTGATGATGAAATCGAGCACCTTCCGAATCTAACACCCGACATACAAGGAAATATCTATGTAATTACTTCTAAAGTTCGGGAAATTCCTTCTCTAAAATCTTCTATTTTCACTAATATTTTGAGAATGTCACTCTTCTGTTGGGAGAAATGCATGCAAAATGTAAGTATTGCAATGCCTCCTACAAATTCCAAGTCGGCAGCGGCTATGGGTCGTTGAAACGACATATATAAATGAAGCACCTAACGAAATATGGACTCGACCGTTCTCAAACACAATTATCAAGATTTTCTTCAACTAGCGATAGTACTTATTCCGATTTATTTTTATATTCGGATAATAAATTAAGAGAATCATTAGCTAAATTTGTTTCCATAAAATATCTTTCTTTTAGTTTTGGATCTAAAAAAGAATCTCTTAATCCATGTGTTAAATGTGTTCTTAGGACTACACTTACTCGTAAAATTTAAAAATTAGTAAAACAAGAAAAAAATAATTTAATTGATGAATTTAGTAAATTAGATAATAAAGTTTCTCGATGTTCTGATATTTGGAGTGATCATTGGCAAACACATTTGTATATGAGTGTGACTTATCATTGGATCGATAACTCTTACCCTCTGTTTGGGAGGAGGTGAGTAAAGGGGAGGGAAAGGACATGGGTAAAAAAAATTTTTATACTTGTTTGGGAGAGAGTGAGCCATGAAGGGGAAGGGGAGAGAAGGGTAAAGCTTCCCCTTGCATGCTCGGGAATCAGCGAAATTCCTTACACCCCAAATTGGGGTGTAAGGAAGGGTAAGGAAAAATTATCCCAATTTTATCCTTATTTATATTTTCACATGCAGATTTATTAAAAAAATAAGAGGATATTTTTGTAAATTTGTATATTTAACCTTCATTTCCATCCCTTTAAACTTTCTCTCCCTTCCAAACAAGGGCAAGATAAATATATTACTTTCCCTCCCTTCCCCTTCCATCCTCTTCCATTAATGAACCTTACCTCACCCCATCCAAACAGAGGGTTAGGGTGTGTTTGGTTCAAGTTATTATGTATAACCTTGGTTATGTGATTACCATGTAATCACATAACTAAGATTATGAGTAAAAAAAAAATAACCAAATGTTGTTTGGTTAATACAACAAAAACTTATTTATTTGAAGGTTTTAATGGATAACATAATTTAATATTTTACTATATTACCCTCAGTTACAAAACCAACTATACATAATAATAATAATAATAATAATAATAATAATAATAATATTATTATTATTATTATTATTATTGAGACTCTAAGTTTTTTTTACTTAGTTTTTTCTTTTCCACATTTTTCTTTATTTTTATATATTTTTTATTTTGTTTGCTTTTTTATGTTTTTTATTTTTTTAAGTTTTTTTTTATTTTAAAGTTTTTTTACTTTTTTACCTTTTTATTTTATTTATTTATTACGTGTTTTTATGTTTTTTAATGTTTTTTATTATTTTTATTACTTTTAATTTTTTTTATTTTTTATGTTTTTTCTATTTTTTTATGTGTTTTTTTTATTTTTTTCCATTTTTAAAATTTTTTTTCTATTTTTTATTTTTAAAAGTTTTTTACAATTTTTTATTATTTTTTATGGTTTTTTATTTTTTTTTATTTTTAATATTTTTTTTATATTTTCCATTTTTTTTACGTTTTTTTATCACATTTTTCTCTTATCCGAGGGTATTTTGGATAAAAAAAAATTCGTTAACCCCGAAATAAAAAAAAAACCTCAGTTTTTCGAGGTTTTTCCGCTTCCTAGTTGCATGCCCCTTTTGTTGACGTGTCGGGCATGGAACATTACTCGAGAATCATCGATTACCTAAACCAAACAGGGTTTTTGTTGATAGCCTTGGATGGATAATCAAGGTTATCAAGAATAACCAACCAAATGCACCCTTAGAGCCTCCAAAAAAGATTGTTAGCTTATTGAGTTTTTGATAAATCACATAATGTTTATTATGTTTTAATTTTAGAAGAATATGGATTAAATCATAAAATATTTTCAATATTATTAGATTAAACCCTAAACCCTAAACTCTAATACCGCTTATATAGATGATCTAAAATTTATTTGTCAATTTATTATTAGTGGTTTATTTTTTCATATTCATTGTGTATGCCATGTTTTAAATTTATGTGTTGAGATTAAAAATTTTAAAAAATTATATTAAACCAATTAGAATTATAATTTCTTATTTATGATGCCATCCATTTATAATGAAACAATACGGTAGGTTTTGGAAAACTAATGGAATGAAACATAAAAAATTTCCATGTGATGTTGAAATTCAACATACCAATTATTACAAGATTCATTTCAATATAAATAATTATTATATTTATTTTTGCACAAAATACTAATACTAATATATATTTATTTTCACAACAATGGAATATTTATAGTAGTATCTATGAAATTTTAAAAGTATTTAATGATGTAGCCGAACAACTTTCCGGTATTTATTATCCCACTGCTCAATTAGTTTTAGAAAACTTTTCTAATATAGTATTAGTTTTAAATAAACATATTAATAATAAATCTTTATCTTCTTGTATCTATGAAAACTAAATGGGAAAAATAATTTTATTTTATTCCTAAAATTTATTTAATTGCATTTACTTTTGTTTCTAGATTTAATATTATATATATTGTTAGAATTTATTTATATGATATTTATAATTAATGTTATGCAAAATATAGAACACAAATTAATATTTTTGAAATATAACAAACTACTAGTAGCAATTTAAAATTTATAAAAACACAATTTTTATTAAAAGAACAGATGAAACGTCTACGAGGATCCTTAAGTTCCATACAGAAACTTGAGAATTATTTTACGACTTATTTTGATTTTAATAAGCAGATAATAAAAATTTCGATATCTTAAAGTGGTGGTCATAGAAGACTCAAAGCTTTCCCGTACTCTCTGTGATCGTCAAAAAAATTTTAGTTTGTCCAATGTCAACTGTTGCTATGGAGCAGACGTTTAGTGCCGACAACAACATATTAGATGAAGGACGATCAACTTTATCTATCGACTCATTGGAACCCCAAGTATTACTGGACGATTGTACAGAGTCAAGAAAAAATCCAAGAAATATAATTTCCAAATGACAAAATTGAAGATTTTGATATTGAATGAACGAATATAACAAGAACGAAAAATGGAAGTGAATGACAATATAAAATGATAAAAATATAAAAAAATTATGTAAACTTTGATTCCTCTATATCTTAAAAGGATATATAGACAATTTAAATAAATACAAGTTCTTTTTTTAATTATGAGTTGAACCGTGAACGGACCGTTTTAAATCATAAATAATGAGCCATAATTATTTTGGACGATCTAAATCCACGATTCTAAGGCGTCAAATAGTCATTTTCGAACCATGATCAGATGTATCCCTCTCCAAACATCCGCAGAAGTAAAGCTGCGATCGATGCAAGAAGAAACTGAAGTTTACTATTCAACGGCCTCCCAGACCTCAAAAACAAACACACACAAAGCCACTCCTACAGTCTACAGGTAAAGTCATCGGAATTGACGGCTTTACCTTCTCCCACCCACCTTGTCTCTCTCTCTCCCTCTTAGTTCATCATTTTACTATTGGTTTCTTCTATCTCTCTCCCAGAGCTGCCCATGTCCCCCATTTGACTTGTGTAAAGCAAAAGCGACTAATGATGCTGCAACCCCCAGATACAGAGGAGAGAGAACCAAAGAGCATGGAGATTCCCTCAGCGAGGAGAGGAAGAGGAGTCGTCACGAGGTATTGCGTATCGTATCTAGACGTCGTGTTGTCTTCTTGGGACGCCTTTTGCTTTACAAAGGTCAATTCTTTTTTATTTTTTTTCTTCATTTAGTCTTTGCAATTTTCTCTCGGCGTTAAAATTTCAATTTTTAGAAATGGTAATTCAGAAAAACTTGATCTTGACTTTGGATTCTTGTTGAATTAATGTTTGTGGGCAGGGTGGCAGCAGCGGGTCACATGCGCTTCTCTGCCAAAAGCGAGAAGCTTTGGGTATTCGAGCCTTTCGGCTCGCTTCTATTTATCTGTTTTCCAAGCTCTAACACCGGCACGCACTCGCCCCAACATAGCAGCAGCATCCACAGCCCCACCTTCCTTCCTCCCTCGGTCTCTTCCCTTCTCCCGGCTGTCAACGCGAAACAAAAAGAGCTCCACACGAAGTTTCCTCCCATCTCTCCCCTTCCTCCCTCCCCAAATCCATTACAAAAGCCGGAGAAGAGGAGCCCACGACCTTCGCCCCTTCCATCTTTGTTTCTTTATCCGCATCCCTGAAACCCTCCGTGGTTGCATCGCTGAGGCAAAGGTGCGTCTTCTGTTTTTTCCCCCCTCTACTGCTTCTCTGATTTAGCCGTCTACATGGATTGCGTGCGGTTCTTAGGGTTTCTATTGTTGCCGGAGATGCGAGAAAGACGCGATTTTGCTAGCAAATAGCTGTGGAAAGAGAGTATTCTTTTGGGTTTTTTTCTCTCTCTCGACTTTTCTTGCTTTTTGCTACGAAAAATCGGAAAGCGGTTTAGAAAAGTTGTGATTTTGGATGATTCATGCGTTAGGGTTTCTGGCGCTCGTGGAATTTGTGGTAACAAAGGGCATAGCCAAGTGGGTCTAAAACAGTATTGATTTCTTTCATCTTGTTTTTTTTTCTGTTTGTGATGAGTAGTAAGAAAAACCAGGCAGATAGAAGACTTCAATCTTTGGTTCTTAGGTTCTTGCCAGTATAACTTTGGTGGTTCTTCGTACTCCTTAGTCGATTATACCGTTTATTTGAAGAGAGTGTTGGGATTGTTGAAGTTTTTTTTTCTATAACATATAATTTCATTTTTTTCCCCCTTATATGATTAGGCATTGCAATTGCATCTGGTTATCCTGTTCTTGCTCCACTCTGTAAATTTTCTTCTTGTGATTAACCATGACTTTTGAGTGTTTATTTTTGCTCAATTTTTTCTCATCCAGAATTTCAATAGTCTTTTTTTTTCTTGCTTTATAAATTTCTTACCTTTTATCTCCTTGTAGATGGAACAAAAGATGGTGGATATCGTAGCCGGAAAAAACAGGAAGAGAAAAGCAAACGAAGCAACTCATACGATTCCTTTCTTATTAGATGAGCTGAACGAAGATCTACTTGAGAGAGTTCTCTCCTGGCTTCCTGCTTCAAGCCTCTTTCGTCTTGGTTCGGTGTGCAAGCGATGGAGATCTGTTGCCACTTCTGAGACATTTCATATCGCATGCTCTCAAATACCTTCCAGAGAACCATGGTTTCTTATGGTCGATCATGAATTCGAAGACCTGGTTGTTTACGATACCAGCGAAAGGAACTGGAAGAGCTTCACTCATCGAACTTGCAACCCAAAAGGCCACAATCGCAAGGCCATTCCTGTGGCTGCATCTGGTGGCCTGGTGTGCTACCGCACTGGCTCTGGTGGATTCTTCGTGTGCAATCTTCTAACAGGATCCTGCCGTGAGCTCCCGCCGCCAGCCGGCCAAGGTAGTGAGAGCCATACTTTACACGCCATTGCCATGTGTTCTTCTTCAACCAAGCCAACTTTCTTCAAGATTGTACTAGTCTTGGGGAAACCACCAAACCTTGTCTGCAGAGTCTTTGATTCAGTGAGGTCTACATGGGAAGATGAAATCACATTGCTTGAGAAAGCTGATAGTTCCTCAGAGTCTCAAATTATGGGAGAAGAGATTTTCTACTTCCTCAGTAAAGCAGGAGATGTGGTTGCCACAAACATGCAGAGGAGCCCCTCTAAACAATACTCATCCGTCCTCATCACAGAAAACAGCGAACAGGTTGTATATTTCCTCAGCGAGACAGGAACTGTTGTGGCTTGTAATCTAACTCAGAAAACATTCTTCGAGTACCCTAGAATTCTGCCGATCTACTTTGAGTACTCAATAGATGTGGTTGGTTGCAAGGGAGAGATGCTAGTTGTCGTCTTGTCTGAATTCCTGGAAACCGCGAGCCTGAGGGTCTGGAAGTTCTCCAAGGAAGACAAATCGTGGAAGCAAGTAGCTGCCATGCCGCCGGCAATGTCACATGAGTTCCACGGGCAGAAGATGGACATAAACTGCACCTCATACCAGGATGTGATCTTCATATGTGCCAGTTCGAGCGAAAGCAGCAGATACATAATGTTCAGCATGGAAGACGAAGAGTGGGTAGAGTTGCCAAGATGTAATGTGAACGGGAAACCCAGGGAGTTCATGTCTGCCATCTCGTTCGAGCCAAGAGTGGAAGCTACTGTCTGACTGCAGATGATTGTTTTTTTTTTCAATGGCTATTTCTATCGATTTGATTTCTTGATTCTAAGATTTGCAAATTGCTTGTTGTTGTGTGCTGATCTTAGGCCATGCATCCACTGTATATTTTTCATTATGGTGCATTTGAATCCACCTTCTTTTGCCCATGGAAAGGCTGGTTCCTGTTACAGGGAATCTCTTAGTTCAACCTTTACCCTGTGAATCTCCATGGTTTGGTTTCCCCTTCAAAAGAAAAGAGCCTCGCCTGCTTTGGAGGCTTTATGTTATCCTGTGAAGCACTATCAGATACTCTTTTAAAGTGACTAAGAAGAATCAATCTGTAGACTGAGTCTGCTCTGTGTAATTTCTCTAAGCTAGCTGGAGGCTTGATTCTTACAACATCCTGGAAATTCCAATTATTTTCAATTGTATACATTATTCTAATGGACATGGAGAACCACATGAAGAACCCTAGTGGGGTCTGATTCTGAGAAAGCAATGGTTATTGGAGAGCCTAGTGATCCTGCTTTAGCAATTCCTTGTTTTGCTGTAGATAGCTTTTGCAAGTGCAAGGATGGTCCTGAAAATGACCTTCGCTTGTAGATGCTAAGTATGCTCTGCTAAAGTTTTGCTTCTTAAATGCTGATATACTTGCATGCATTTTGTATTTGCCATATCAATTGTTTTGAGCAGAACTATTGCAAGTATAAACAGCTATGGATCAGACCAAGTGATGGTCTTGATACAGGTTATAAATTGCTTTGAAGATTCTAAACTTTGAACGTACGATACTTTTGCTGCTAAAATATGCAGAATGCTTACTCAAAGTGGGACGAGTTAAACATCAGTAAATTGTGTTCGGTCATTGTTGGTACGGTAAACAGGGCCTTGTAGCATGTATAGCGTATTAAACTCATTATTAATTATACTTTTAACACCATTTCACAGCAGTAAACAGGGCCTTGTAGCATGTATATTAAACTCATTATTAATTATACTTTTAACACCATTTCACAGCCTCTGGCGATCTATTCTATCACCACTTTTTTCTTTAAAAAGAAAAAATAAAATCTGTTCGCATCTATCTTTTTTCTCACACTAGCACATCACATGGTAACCTTTCTTCCTCGCTTATGTCTCTGATCAAACATTTCTTTTCTTCTTGCAGATTCTTCTTTCCTTCGACATTTGTTTTTCTCATCACATCCTTTTATTTTCCTGCTATTATTTGTTCAAATTTGTTACAACAAATGGATGTTAAACCTTTTAGCATTCTTGATTGCTGTTTTTTTTTTCTTTTTTATTTCATTCTTTTTATGTTGAGCAAGTTAGCTATTAGTTAGATATCAAATCCAAATGCCTAACATTCGCCACCAAGGCTATAAAATACAATGATCATAAGGCCAAAGTGGAACTCAATGATACACCATACAACACCAAAATTGACAAATATCCATCTTATATAATCCTTAGGTCATGGAAGTCCACTATAAGCTTTCTAAAGAAAGGAAGGATTCCTTAGTCTTGCTACGGTTATCTATGAGAACAATTAGACAATTTATTTGCTATGGCTGAGAAGGGTGGACGTAGAGGGGTGGCTACTTATGGATTCCTTAGGGTTGTACTAGTGACACATTGACTTTAAAAATGCCTTTTTTTTATTAGCTTTCATTATGCATTAGTTTTTGTAGTGATCATCAATGGCAAAAACCAATAATAAGTGTGTGTAATCATTTTCTAGGGTTCTGCCCATGAACAAAGTATATTAATTCTCTTATCCAATACTTATAGGATAATACTAAATTATTAAAATTTGACCGGTTAAAAAATTATTATTAAGGATGTTCAAGTAAAATTCTCTCTCTTTATATTTATAATTAATTACAATTTAAGATAGTATACATTATAATTCATTTTCTAACGGGTCAGATTCTAGCAAACAAAATTTACCGATACTTATAATACTTTCAACCGAATGGACTAGCTGCACGTATCCTATATGAATCAAATTTAATGAATTATTCTCCAACATTCCCACCTACGTATTTATATTATTGAAACTTTCAACAACTTCAAGCCAGATCCAATTAAGCTTGATCTGTCTCATCCTTTCCACTTAATTTTGCTCATTAAATACAGTTTACCTAACCCGTTTGTCAAACATAAAAACTAGGGTAATTTCTCAGAACGCATCTAAAGTTTCTAAATGCCCAATAACGCACCAAATTTTTAGCTTGCACAAATAGTACATCGCATTCTTATTTTACCCTTCCCACCAACAATTGATCACATTTATAAGTATCCGTGCCACAATTCTAAAAAAAATAATTCTTTTTTTTGTTCGGATACATGAAATAACATTGAGCTCCGTTCCCTCACAAAACACACATTCCGGTGGAATTTCAACAGAGTATAAATACTGTCGGGAAGATTAAACCCTACAAGATAATCAAAAACTTCAGCGCAGCTAAAACTTTGAAGAGTCAGTGTTCTTCGAAGAAAACTGATTAAGGTATGTGATATTTTCTTATCGATTCTATTCAAGATTATCTCATGTATGTATTATATCGGATATCGTTCTTGTTTATTTGTTTATTTATGTAGCTTATAATAGAAAAGATTATCCTAGGATTCTTTTATCGTCCATTTCTATGTAGTTGAGGTTTTTATAAAGTTGACGCCGTAAATACAATCATCTTATTGCAAATGATTAGTTTATTTTATATGAGATATTATATGATGATAGGGTTCTCCAACTTTTTAGTAGTATTTTTTGTGTTTTACAACTTGGTGTTGGAATTTTTAAAACCTGAAAGATGTACAATAGTTCCAAACTGTAATACAGTGGTGCTGAGCATTATATTCCAGCATCACCACAGTGGTGTTAAACTTTCTTTTGTAGTACTGGAATATAAATTCCAGCACCATGTTAGTGGTGAACTTTCTATTGTGTACTGATGATTTAAAAATTCAGCATCATAAAACAGTAGGGTCAATTGACATGAAATCATAACTTCGTTTATGAGGCTCGGGACCATATTTGAACATCATATCTACCTTCTTCGTACGTCTCTTTTATTCTATTTCAAATTTTTAGAAATCCAAATCTCTTAGCTCTATCAATAAATTTCGGTCAAAATTCATACATCGACTTATCAAATTCCGATCAAAATCATTCCAAATAATATAAGTTTCTGAAGTGTCACGAAGTCTATATCTGCCCGGAGATTGTTAGTGTGGAAAACATCCGACGATCGAACCCAAGTTTTGATAATGACAAAGGGTTCAAAGTTAAGTCTTGTTGTTATCTAACATGTTGAATGAGTATTTCAGAAAAGTCCTAACTGCGGTTAGGCAGGTGAAAACCCTAGGGGGTGGTAACCCTAGGTCCTAGGGGGCGGTAACCTTAGGTGGAGAAAAGTCCTAGCTGAGGTTAGACAAAGGGAAAACCCTAGGGGGCGGTTACCCTAGGTCATAGGGGGTGGTAACCCTATGCAGAAAGTCTTGGCAGGACGATGGCTTCAGGCAAAAGTCCTAGGGGGTAGTAACCCTAGATGGAAAATCCTGGTGTCGCGAACCAGGTGAAAGACTGGACTAGCCGGGAAGCGGATGTCCAGCAGAAAGTCCGGAAGCGTCGAGTGCTGTGCAAAAGTCCAGTCGATCTGGAGGATCGCACTGGCAGCAAGTAATTCTCCTGAGTGGAGTAGGTGAGGACGCGTTCCCCGTAGAGGGAACAGTAGGCATCGGGTCGACCTAGGATTTCCGGACGAAAATCCGAAGTCAGACCCGGATAGTCTGATGACTATTGATAATATTTTGTTACCTTGTTTATGGCTTTATGTGCTAACCTTGTGTTGCAGGATATTGTTTTAGATTAATATGTCTTGCAGGTACAAAATAATAAAATCTTTCCTCGGATGAACAGTGTCCGAGGCGCCTCCATGGAGCTTGGAAGTACCTCAGGTGCAAAGCTGGAGCTGGCTGCGAAGCACCTTGGGAGGCGCCTTGAAGGAGTCATAAGGCGCCTTGGAAGGCGCCTTGAATGGGGCATAAGGCGCCCTGAGCAGATGAACTTCGACCAGTTCAAACTTGATCCACGCGGGTGACTCGGCAGTATGGAGGCGCCTTCGGAGGCTTCCAAGTCGCCTTGAACACCCTTTATAAGGGGGTTTCGAGCAGCACCTCAATTCATTGATTTACAAGTGATTCTCTTGCCACGTACTGCTCCAAAAGACGTTTCGAAGTGCTGCTACTCGTGCCCGACGACCCAGAGCTCCGAGATCTCATTTTTCGTCGTCGGTATAGATTTATTTAACGCACTTATTGTAATACTTAGTTTGTAATAATCGTGCTTATAGTTGTTGCCCATCGAAAGCGATCAAGGATCGCGGGCCTTCGAGTAGGAGTCGTCATAGGCTCCGAATGAAGTAAAATCCTTCGTGTCTGTGTTTCATTATTTCATTTCCGCTGCTTTAATTTCTGAACGAGTTTTTACGATTCCGATAATTGAACACAATAGCCGTGAGCGCTATTCACCCCCCCCCTCTAGCACGTCTCGATCTAACAGAGATATCATTTTATAGTCATAAACAACAATGATAAAAAAAAAAAAAATCAAAGTTTTAGACTAAGGGAATTGTCACATACATATAATGTATCTTAGGAATGTTAGAATCAAGTATGGATACCATAAATTCTTTATATACACTTATCTCTTTCATTACATGTCAATTTTTTAAAAATTCAAGTCTCCTAGGTCCATTAATGGGGTTCGGTTAAAATCTATTTATAGACTTAGCCAGTTTAGATTTGACTTATTCCAACTCTTGTTGGTTTATTAGATACATCAGAGGCAAAATGTGTTCCCTTTATTATTTTAAGACCTTCCAAACAGTGGTCAAAAGGTTTTGAATTTTCCAAAACTTAGTGCTCTTGTTCTTCTAAGAACAACACCATAGTGGTACTGATCTTCAAAAACCAACACCATCTTGCGTGAGAAGAACAAAATACTGTGGTGCTGGTTTCAGAAGTTTGTCACTACAATGGTGTTGTTCTTCCAAAACCAGTGCCACAATGTGGGTACTATTGGTGCAGTTTGCACTAACGGTCTAACTCAGATTTCGATAAATGATAAGTGAGTTAAGTTAGGTATTTCTGTGATCTAATTACTCTACCAAGTATATAAGAATTGATGGGTCTGAAAGACTTGACACCAGGCTGAAATCTAGCTAGGTCTGCGAGACTGGATGATTGGTGTGAAGTTCAGATAGGTCAACGAGCCGACTTGAGATCTGGCAAAAAGTTTGGTTGGGTCCGCGGGACCTAACAGCTGGCAGAAGTCCAGTTGGGTCTGTGTACCTGACAACTAGCATGAAGACCTGGTGGGTCAAGAGGCTAGTTAACCGATTGTAAGTTGGTAAGTAAAGGTAAGTCACTAGAGGAGAGTGACTCGGTGAGGACGCGTCCCGGTTAAGAGACAATAGGCGGAAGTCTAGTTTATGTCCATTTCGGATCCCTAAACTGAGACCTCGACTAGATCTTGGTCTCAAGAGAGACAGAGTCTAATTACTACTTAATAATATTATGCTAACACTTGTCTTGTAGATTATTATTTAGTTTATTGTACTAACATATTTTGCAAGACAAGAAAAGTAAAGAAAGCCCTGGGTGAATAATATCAAAGGCGCCTTTAAGTAGTAGAATGCGCCTTGGCACTGTTCATAGAAGGTGTCTTCAGTATATGGAAAGCGCCTTCTGCAGGATAAGAATCAGACCTCATCGCGGATAAGGGCCAGGTTGTTCGGGATTGAATTTGCCGAGTTGAAGGTGTAGGACCGTTGCGGCTGGCTAGAAGGGGGGGGCTGAATAGCCCTATAAAAATAAAACACAACCCTTCCCGACTTTTCAAACTAACACTTGCATATAAAATAGAAAATCAATAAATCAAAACAGAAAAAGACGAGACACCAGATGTTTACTTGGTTACAACTGGGGAGGTTGTTAATCTAAGAAAAATGATCGCACTACTATCTCCTTCAGGCAGAGAAGCCTCTTTTACAGCAATTTAGGCACAGAAAGAAAGAAGTTAATCTAAACAGTGGAAGCGCACAAGCGTTGTTACAATTTATGAACTGATGATTAGCTTCTGGACCAAGGTTATATTTATAGCCTTGGTCGGGGCGCCTAGAAGGGTTCTGGGTGCCTTGGAGGGATAAAACTTTATCCCCCAACGTTCAGATCGCGTTTGACGTGATCTGGTCAACAAACCAGGTCCGGGCGCCCTGGGCTGCTCCGGGCGCCTGGAATGGTTCCGGGCGCCCCGGAGCCTAAAGTCAACCGATGTTGACTTTTTCATCCGGGGACCATTGCTCCATTTTAGTTTGCCTCAGTCTGGGTCTTCAACTCTGGATCTGCTTGCTTGGGTGATCTCTGCCATCCGCAAAAGGGCTCACCCAAACCCAACTTCCGGTCTTCTCGAGCGGGCTTCCCTCCGGCTTCTCGTCCCTCAGAATCACCGCGTGTTTCCTTCTCGTCCGCCGGCGTACTCATCCGTAGTCTTCGTCCCTCGGACGCACCGCGTGCCGTCCTTCTCGCTAGCTGCGTCTCTTGCTCCTCGAGCAGTCTTCCGCTCCGGCTTTCGTCCCTCGGAACCACTGCACGCTTCCTTCTCGTCCGCCGGTGTACTCTTCCGCAGCGCCTCGTCCCTCAGACGCACCACGTGCCATCCTTCTTGTTAGCTGCGTCTTCCACTCGTCTACCTGTGCTCCTAAGCTCCTGCACACTTAGACACCAGGTTAGAAACACACAGGCCCTAACTTAACTTGTTGATCACACCAAAATAAACTTGGGGTTCCAACAATCTCCCCCTTTTTGGTGTGCTCAACCCAAGTTAAGCTAGGGTTAAAATAGACATAAAATAAATTAATTGAATTTACAATTAAGTGCAAAAAAAGATAGAAAATTTTATTTTTGGTCTACCTCCCCCTAGACATAAATATTTTTCCTTCTCCCCCTTTGATCACAAAAAAAATGGGGTTCCAAGTAAAATAATCTAAGGGTTAAAGACTTTGAAAAAATATTTCTAAAAAAGTTTTAAGTAAAAAAAATATGAAAATTTTTCTAAGTAATTTAAGCAGAAATTTCTAGTTTCAAGAAAAAGTTTTTAACTTAGGAAAAAAATGATTTTTGAGAGTTTTTAAAAAAAAATCTAAGTAAAAATATTTTTGAGATAATTTTTTTTTAAAAAAATTCTAACTTAAATCTTTGAGAATTTTTAAGAAAAGTTTTCAAAAAAATGACTTAGGTAATTTTAAAAAAAAATGTAAAAATTTTCTAAGTAAGTAAGTTTCTAAATTGAAAAAAAAATGTTTTGAATAACTTTTTTAAAGAATTAATTAATTATTGTATTAATGTTTTATTAGTAAGTTAATGAAATATTTATTTCAATATTTTGACTTCCAGGTCGTGGCGAGGCACTAGGCCTTCTTGGTTATTGGAGCAACAACCACTTCCTTGACAAAGCCTCATAAAGAAATTCTTTGTTTAATTTTCTCACTTAAAGCGCTAATTTTAATTTTAAAATTTAGTTTAAGCATGATTTAGGAACCCAATATAGGTTCCAACCTACTGGATTAACTAAAAAGTTTTTAGGGACATATTTTCTTGAAATGTTCCTAATTTGTCCCGGGTGATATTTAAAGTACCAATTTAAATTATTAAATCTTCTAAAATTAGTTTTAGATGAACATGCATAGTTTTTCAAGTTATCTATTTGAATTTTCAAAATTTGATTTTCTAATTTCAATTTTTCATTTTTCAATTTTGATTTGTCTAATTCTTCTAAAGGGCATGATTTAGCTAAAATGATTTTAAAATTTTTAATCTCCTTTTCTAATTTGCAACAGTCTTTTGTTAATAGTTTAACAAACTTAAAGAGTTTATCAGGAGGAAGTGATCGTACCTCACTTACCTTGTCGATCTCGTTGTCCGTTTCTCCCCCTAAACTGCTGCTTTCTTCCGACATGGCTCCCCCTTCATCGATACTCTCGATGCTCATTTCGGAAGAGCTTGACTTGCAATCGTCGTCTTGATGACTTGCCATTAGAGCAAGTCTGGAGAATGCCTCGACTTCCGACTCCGACGACGTATCGTCCCACGTCGCCTTTAGGGCCTTTCGCTTTTGGATAGGCTTCTTACCCTTCTCCTTGTCCTTGTTCTTCAGCTTGGGGCAGTTGTCCTTGATGTGCCCTTCTTCATCGCAGTGGTAGCAGCGGATCGTCCTTTTCTTTTTCCCCTGCGGATGGTTAGTAGATCTAAATTTACAAAGTTTCTTGAATCTTCTTACCATCATTACCATTTCCTCGTCATCGAGAGAAGATTTCAACTCAGGTTCGTCTCTTGAAGCTTTGAGGGCGATATTGTTCTTGGGCTCCTTCGAACCTGCACATCTTGATTCGTGCACTTCAAAAGTCGAGAAAAATTCTTCTAACGAAATCTTTTCTAAATCTTTAGAAATGTAAAAGACATCTACTAATGATGCCCATTTGGTATTTCTAGGAAAGAAATTCAAAGCGTACCTTAGCGAATCTCAGTTACTTACCTTTTCTCCGAGATTTGAGAGTCCGGTGATGATCTCCTTGATTCTCGAGTGCAGGTGCGCAACTGTCTCGTCTTCCCCAAGTCGTAGGCTGGTGAGCTGATTGCTAAGTAGTTCTCTTCTGGCGAACTTGGCTTCGGACGTCCCTTCGTGCAGCTCGAGGAACTTCTCTCAAAGTTCCTTTGCCGAGTCATAGTTTCCGATCCTGTTGACTTCTTGAGGCAGAAGAACACTTAGCAGATGGTATTCTGCTTTGCCGTTCGTCACGAAGTCGGCCTGCTCCTTTTTCGTCCAATTATTTTTCTCCTTACCCTCCGGTGCTGTAAAACCAAATTCCATTGTAAGCATTTTAGAATCGGTGATAAAGAATACCTGCATCAGCTTTTTCCAAGTGGAGAAATCCCCTTCGAATTTCGGTGGGTGGATGCTTGGTCCGACCATGTCGTTGCTTCATTCGGCGGTTAGTCCTCCTGAAGCGCCTCGTCTTTGATACCACTTGTAGGACCTTTGCGGCTGGCTAGAAGGGGGGGGGTTGAATAGCCTTGTAAAAATAAAACACAACCCTTCTCGACTTTTCAAACTAACACTTGCATATAAAATAGAAAAGCAATAAATCAAAACAGAAAAAGATGAGGCATCAGATGTTTACTTGGTTACAACCGGGGAGGCTATTAATCCAAGGAAAATGATCACACTACTATCTCCTTCAGGCGGAGAAGCATCTTTTACAACAATTTAGGCACAGAAAGAAAGAAGCTAATCTAAACAATGGAAACACACAAGCGTTGTTACAATTTCTGAACTGATGATTAGCTTCTGGACCAAAGCTATATTTATAGCCTTAGCCGGGGCGCCTAGAAGGGTTCCGGGCGCCCTGGGGGGATAAAATTTTATCCCCCAACGTTCAAATCGCGTTTGACGTGATCTGGTCAACAAACCTGGTCCAGGTGCCCGGAAGGGTTCCGGGCGCCCCGGGCCGGGCACCCGAAATGGTTCAGGGCGCCCCGGGCTGCTCCGGGCACCCGAAATGGTTCAGGGCGCCCCGGAGCCTAAAGTCAACCGATGTTGACTTTTTCATCCGGGGACCACTGCTCTAGTTCAGTTCGCCTCGGTCCGTGTCTTCAACTCCAGATCCGCTTGCTTGGGTGATCTTTGCCATCCGGAAAAGGGCTCACCCGAATCCAACTTCCGGTCTTCTCGAGCGGGCTTCCCTTCGGCTTCTCGTCCCTCTGAATCGCCGCGTGTTTCCTTTTCATTCGCCGGTGTACTCATCCGCAGTCTTCGTCCCTCAGACGTACCGCGTGCCGTCCTTCTCGCTAGCTGCGTCTCTTGTTCCTCGAGCAGTCCTCCGCTCCGGCTTTCGTCCCTCAAAACCACCGCACGCTTCCTTCTCGTCCGTCGGTGTACTCTTCCGCAGCGCCTCGTCCCTCGGACGCACCGCGTGCCATCCTTCTCGTTAGCTGCGTCTTCCACTCGTCTATCTGTGCTCCTAAGCTCCTGTACATTTAGACACCAGGTTAGAAACACACGGGCCCTAACTTAACTTGTTGATCACACCAAGACAAACTTGGGGTTCCAACAGGTGGCGCCTTCCACAGCCCTTATAAGGGCTTCTCAACCTAACCTTTAACAATAACTTCTGTACAAGCTTTTACATGTCCATTTGAGGCTCTAACTGTTCCAGCTTCCTACAATGACTATGCTACGATGCTGTTGAGCTCGACTACTATCGAGGAGTCGACCGACATCGAGCCTAAGTTGATAATTTTTTAAGGTGTTTGGTAACGAACTTGTAATTTGTACTTAATTATTTGTAAAAGGACAAGTGCAGGGTGTTGCACTTGTTCCATCTTTTCTGTGTATTCGATTCCCTTTTCTAGAGGTATCGAAAAAGGAGTTTTAGTGGATTACCTATCGATAGGTCCGCGAGACCTAGATCTTGGAGCAGGAGTCACCGAAGGCTTTGAACTAAGTAAACCAACCGTGTGTGCTTCTAGTTTCTTACTTGCTTTCAATTTTTTGTGTTTTTTTGCTTCATTTACTTTGATCTCAAAATGAAAGCAAAGTTTTTCAAAACCACGTGATTCACCCCTCACGTGCAACTCGATCCAGCAGGTACAAGTTAGCACTCAACCATAACTTCACTTACAAGCCTTAGAATCAGGAATACACATCATATATATCTTCTACACACTCACATCGTCATCTCATGACAAAATTTCAAAAATCCATGTCTCCTAGGTTCTTTAATGGTTCCAGTCAAAACTCATTAATTGAACTAACAAGCTTTGATCAAGCTCATTCAAAGTGAAGTAGATTTCTGATATGCTTCGAAATCTATATGTGCCCAGAGATATCACCTTGAAGACATAAACAATAGTGATAAAAAAGATTTCAAAATTAGACTTTAAAGGAATTAACACATATACATAATGTATCTTAGGAATGTCAAAACTAGATAAGGGCACCATAAATATCTTATACATACTCATTTCTTCCATTACATGTCAACTTTTCAGAAATCTAAGTGCCCTATATCCATTAATGGATTTCAGTCAAAATCTATTGATGAACTTAGCTAGTTCATATTCAACTCATTCCAACTCCTATTATTTTATTAGATTCACTGGAGTCCAAATGTGACCTCTTTTACTGTTTTAAGATCTTCCTAGTAATAGTCAAAAGGTTTTGAATCTTTTAGAACTCAATGGCCTAGTTCTTCTAAGAATACCATTATAGTGGTGTTGATTTTTGAAAACCAATAACACCTTGTGTGAGAAGAATAGAACACTGTAGTGCTAGTTTTGAAAGACCAGCAGGATTCAAAATTACATGGGGTTGGTCATCCACTATAATTGATACAATAAATTAATTAATTCAAAAATATAAGTAAAATTAAAAAATATGTGAATATTTATTTTTTAAAAATATGAAACAAAAGTGAAACTACAAGTCGAAATGAGTTCCTTCGAACTGTGCACCATAGGTTGATATTGCCTCAACCAAAGCCCCCTCATCTTCTTTCTAAGCATGGAGAGTAGTACTTTTTATTGGCTATAGAAGGCGCCTTCCGCAGGATAAATTTTGGACGCAGTCGCGGATAAGTGCCGGGCTACTCGGGATCAAATTTACTAGGTTGAAGGCACCTTCAATAGATATGGAAGGTGCCTTCCAAGCCCTATTTAAGGCAGTCTCGAGAAGGCTTTGACAGAACACGCATATACAAGCTACTGCGTATCTGTTTGAGCTTCTGACTACTTCAGGCGTCTGCTACGACTCTACTGCAAAGCTAATGCGCCTGATGACTATTCTGAGGACTTTCGATCACGGCTAGTAGACCGACAACAACACACGAGCGCTCCCATTTTGATCCTTAAGTGTTGGTAACGAATTTTGTTTGTGTACTTAATTTCTGCAAAAGGACAAGTGCAGTATGTTGCACTTGTTCTAATCCTTTTTATACTCGATGCCTTCTTTCGAAGGTACTGGAAGAGGTTTTTAGTGGATTATCTATAGGTAGATCCGTGGGACCTAGGTCTTGGAGTAAGAGTCACCAAAGGCTCTGAACATAGTAAACCGACTGTGTTTTCTTGTGGTTTTTATTTTCGATTTCTTATTTACTTTCCGCTGCGTTCGTACTCTCGATTTTAAAAATGAGAAAACAAGTTTTTGAAAATCACATGATTCACCCCCCTCTCACGTGCATATCGATCCAACAAGTTGTATCAAAGTTGGTTCTGCTTTGAATTGGTACAACCACCAATCAAGCTGGGGGAAAACATTTTCAGTTTTTTTATATCTGAATTAGTAAAACTATACCTATCCAGATAAATTTTTTTTCGCTCGTTTGGTATTAACTTGAAGTTGGTGCAACACCTCTCGAGTTCTTCTATTTTTTTATATATCTCAAACACTGCTAATCCAAGACCAAGCCTTGAGACCTCCTTTATCTTTTTCTCTTTGTGTGCAAGATTCATGGCTCAAAACGAGGGACACAGCACCGTCCGTCCTCCCCTCTTTAATGGTGATGACTTCCTGTACTAGAAGAAGTGGATAGAAGTATACTTGAAGATCGACTTTGACCAGTGGTTCAGCATCACCAGAGACCACAAGGCTCTCGTCGACAACGTCAAAATTCCAATGGACCCAGAACATTGGAATCGAGAAATGAAGAAGAAGGCTCAGATCGACTTCAAGGCTCTCAACACAATCCAGTGTGGGCTAACGAAGGAAGAACTGAACCGCGTTAGCCCACACGAAAATGTGAAGGAGCTATGAGATAAACTCATCGAATTGCACAAGGGAACCAATGATGCAAAGGTAACAAAAAGAGATCTTTATTTGAATAAATTATTTAACATAAATATATAGGAAGGAGAATCTGTGAGTCAACTACATGCAAGGATAAAAGATATCCTAAATGGGCTTCATATAATCGACCATCAAACAGAGAACCGAGACCTAATAAGGTATGCTCTAAACGCATTTCCTCAAAATGCACTATGGGCATTCATCGTGGATGCCTATAAGATTTCGAGGAACTTGTCTAAATTAAAATTAGATGAATTGTTTTACGAATTAAAGCTACACGAGCAGACTAATGCCAAAACTGAGAAAGGTATTACTCTTATTACAGGAATGTCAAAAGAGAAGACCAGAACTAAACCAGAATCAAAAGTTGAGACTGACCAAGATTCAGATGATGAAGAACACCTGGTGAACTTGGTAAGAAAACTGTTCACCAGGAGAAAGAAAAATTTCTTAAAAAGGGACCTGCAAAAGATCAACTCAACATCAAATAGCAACAAAACAAACATCACATGTTTCGGGTGCAACAAAAAGGGATATTATAAAAATGACTGCCCGAATCTGAAGAAAAAGAAGGTCCTCAAAGCAACGTGGAACGAATCTTCCGAAGATGAATCAGACGGTGGAGAACCGAAGTACACCAATTACCTCGCGCTGATAGTTTACGAATCAGAATCAGAGAACGAATCAGAAGATGGGTCCGAACTTGAATTAAGCCATGAGTTCGCACTCGTTTCTGAAGGTTCTAAGGATGTATACTTTACTTTAAGCAAAATATTTTTTAAAATTATTGCATGTTTAAATAAGAAATTAACTAACTCTGAAAATTACATAAACGAACTAATAAAAGAAAATAATAAACTTAATGAACAATTAAAATCAAGTTCAACAACTGAACCCATTCAAGCTAAAATCCCAACTCAAGTTGCAAAACTTGAGGAGGATAATTTTAGACTAAAAAATGAAATAATTGAGCTAAAAGAATTATTGCAAAAATTCACAACTAGATCCAAGTATCTCGACATGATACTTGGGTCACAAAGAGCTGTGTACAACAAGTCCGGACTCGGATACAAATCCAGCTCAACCAACAAATCCTTTATATCCTTAGTTAATCAAAATAAGACTCAAACTAAAGCTTGGGTTCCAAAATCGTACCTAATCACACGAGTAGGAATTAACCACTATTATGTACCAAAAAATGAAATCCATTATATAAAATCAAATCCAACTAAAACCTTAAATTCAAACCAAAATAAATCTTCAAAACTAAATTTTAAACTTAAAAACAAAACAAAATCAAATCTAAATCCAAAAGATAAAATAAAATCAAACAAATCAAATTACCATCAAGTCCACTATAATTATAAAATTAATCGACACAAACCCAAAACTTAATATCAAACTTTACAACCACCAAACATTGCCATGCTAGTGAATCTACCTCAGTATTAAACCAACAGGAAAGGAAATTAAACAACACACTAACTAGAATTTAAATGCAATGTTATTCCTGCCCACCAACACACTAACCAGAATTTAAATGCACCATTATTCCTACCCACTGCATCAACAATTAGGACATATCTAACTGCTTGTGAATAGACTTAATTTTGCATACACATTTGATCTTTAGGCTTGTTCGAGCTTCTCAATCCTATTATATAGGAAAACATGAGGAGGATGCAAACTATAAATATATAAATTGGCTATTGCTTGACAGCAAATGCTTTTGGGTTAGGACAACTCAAACAATTTTTTTGAAGTAATTCATGCATTATCAATAAGCTAAGTTACTCATTTGTTTAATTGCAACAAAATTAGAGGAACATAAATTAAAGGAAAAGCTTTGAAAAAATCAACAACCTTTTGAATGTCAAAAATAACCTTTTTTTCAATACGTTATTTTCATTTGGTCTATCACTTCAAATACAGCAAACAGTTGAGAAAATATAAATTTCTGAAACCAAGAAAGAAAATGACAAGCAAAGACGATTCCCACAATACAAAACAAAGAAGCATACCATTGTTAACTCACCTCCTAGCGCATTCAATAAAATAAAACAAAAATCAAAACAAAGGGTCACGAGATCACCGAGAAACTAAAACATTTCCCCAGATTCAAAGTAGGAAATGAACATGATTTAGCATCGAAATAGGGACAACAATCGAAGATCTTGCTAGCCAGTCAAGAGGGAACCCTCATCCACACCTAGGAAGATACTTGCCTCTCTCTTTCCTTGGCGTTGCTGTCGAGTGAGTAGGATGAAGCACCAGCTGGCTCCGGTTTGCTCCAGCAAAAGGGCAGCGTCACAAGGGTGAGGCCTAGCTCATGAAATTTGGTTATGTAAGGGAAAGTCAAATGGTTACTTATAGTACAGATAGGAATCATGCTCCCAAAGTTCTGAAAACTTGCATTTATTCATTATGCCATGTTATGCTCTATCCTTAGTTTTTCTTTACTATGTAGTTAAATCTAGGCACCCCGTTATTCATGATGCTATGTTTTGCTATTATTGGAAACTCGCATTCATTCTTATGCTAAGGTTTCCTAATACTGGAAACTTGCATTTGTTCTTATGCTATGTTTTTTTTTCTATCCAAGTCACATATCTACTAGTGAAATATGCTTGTTGGGTCTATGGACTCATCCTATCATGATTACAGGTGGGGAAGGTGCCATCTCGAATGTGGTAGGGGACACGGAGGCGGAGCAGCTGAGGAGATGAGGTTGAATGCATCACACACTGCCTAAGGGCTCCAAGTGCCGGTTATTAGTTCTTTTTCTTCGATTGTTATGTTAGCCTGAGATAGAGATTATTTATTGGTTTGCTTTGGTGGAGGTCACAAGTGTTTTCTTGGGAGATATGTCTTTTTTCTTATTTTTCTTTTAAAACTTTGGAAAAATATTTGATGCAAAGTTCAACGTGGGGTTATGGTTTACCTTCGAGGAAATCACCTGCTAGTGCATTATTGATATTGTATGGTTCAGTTGTGGGTAAGTGGTTAGGGTCGTTTCAGTTGGTATTAGAGACTACTGATACCAACTGGAACAACCCTATATCCTACACCTGACAAGATATTCGGCACATGCTGATCTCAAGTGGGAGACTCATCGCATAGCATACCCTAAGACTTTTGATATGGGAAAAATAAAAGTGAAGTTGCATGACATATGAACCTTAACACATAGCAAACACGGTAAATTGAAGTTGATGAACTTCTACCAGGAAGATAAGCAACTAACAAATAGACTCCAATCCTTAATTATATAACAAACCAGAGAACAATTTCATAACATGCGCTCAAGGTCCTCGGACAATGTGCTATGCTTCCAACTTGTCTCCTTAGCTATTCCGCCCCCACGTCCTCTATTCTATCCTTGGTGGCATCTCCCTCACCTGTATCGTTTGCATTGTGAGTCTACAAACTTAGCAAATATATTCTACTAGTAAGTATAAGAAATAGATGGAAGGGCAAGAATGAAACTAGGAAACAAGAAGCTTAAACTTACTTACCCATTAAGGAAACAAGGAAAAGAACTATGCATAACTTAGCAAGGGATAAACATGACACAAGTGTGGCAACCATCTTTAGAGCGCATTCATTTGGTTAGTATTCATAACTTTAGAGGTACCTCTTAGTAAAACTTACAATCATATAGCTAAAGCTAACATTCATTGCATCATCATTCATATTTGGAAGGACCTTTTTTGGAGCTCATCCCAAGGCACCCATCTTGTATTGTCACCACACATGTACATATTTATCCAATTTTCTATATCTCAAGAACATAACTTATTCATAACATATTTAGATGAGGAACATTGCTCAATTCATACCTTAATCATGCATATCTTGAGAAACAAAGGTCAATTCATACTATAACCATGCATATCAAGAGGAAAAATAGAAAAACAACTACATTAAATGACTCCTAATCCCTTTCCCCAATTCCGTTCTTGAATTGAATCCATGGTGAGGAAACAAAACCCACATTGAATTCAAATTAAAACATACTAGTTCAACCCCGTAATCCCACAACAACCTTGAAGAAATGGAAATCTCAACGAATCAACAAAACCGATCAAATCTGTCCGGAAATACGAAATTACCATAGCAAAGCAAGAACTAGGTCATAATCACTTCACAACCTAGCCAATCTGACCAATAGTATGAATTAACCAAGAGGAAATTGTGCAACATCGAAATCAAATCATATTCCTAATTACTTAATCTGTCCGGAATTCAAATCTATCTTAACGAAGCAAGAACAAACACCAGGAATGATTCTCCACGTTACAATCTGTCCAAAAATCCGAAAGTATCATGAAAACCAGAGAAACAATCGACAATGAATTGAAATCTCCATATCTGTCCAAATTTCGAAGCTCCCATGAAGAAGCATGAACCATATCAAAATCACTCCTGATAAAGCAATATATATTTCAGAAATCCAACCCAACCAGAAAGGAGTAGACCAACATTGAACTCAATCTCAATTCACCCAAATCTATTGTAGAAAATCGAAAGAACTACATGAAGAAGCAAGATCACATCTAAATGAATCACAACCTACCGAAACTGTCCAGGAGAAGTCGAAGCTGTCGCAAGAAGCAAGAACACATTGAAAATCAAAACCCATCACACCAATCTGCACTAAAGGTCCCAGAGACATCATGAAAGAACAAACGACGTAGAAATCAACTTACAACCTCTCAAATCTATACCAAAAAATCCAGTAAACATGAAAAATAAAATGAGGCCAACATCGGAATTGAATCAAAACCTCCCAAAGCTTAGAGAAATCCGGCAACAAGAGGGGAACCAAAACAACATTGCAATCAAGTCTCAACCACCACATTCTGTTCCAAAAATCCTAAATCGTCATGAAGAAGAAGAACACCATCGTATTCGATCTACAATCCCACCAATCCACCCAATTTGACAAAAAATCTTGAAAACAACATGAAGAAGAAGAACATCATCGAATTTGAACTATGAATCCCAAATTTGTCTAGAAAATCCGGAGAACATCATGAAGAAGACATCATAGAAGGCAACTACAAATCCCTAATCTATCTAGAAATCTGAAAAAAAATAGATGCGAAACAGGATGGGGTGGTGCTTTGTTTAGTAAAAAAAAAAAAAAAAAAAAAAAAAAAATCAAAATATGACCCTAAAACTTCAAAAGCTCTTTGTCGTTATAGCTCTGGTAAATATAAAGAAAAAGGACGGCTAATTTCTTTGGATTATGAACTTTTAGTAGTAATCTACTGTTTAGAAGCATTTATGTTATTTATCTGCAGTAAGCCTGAAATTACACTGAGAACATATTGTGAGGCTATAGTAAAATATAGCCAATAGTTAAAAGATGTAAAAAAAGGTCTTGGCTCAAAAAGATGGATTAAATTCACAGACACAATTCTTAACAGAGGTCTAAAAATTCACTGGGAACATATTAAAGGAAGCAATAATTCTCTTGCTTATACTCTTTCTCACCTATTAACATAAGACTACTTGTGCAGGACGGACAACAAAAAAGAGTTAGAACTTATGGATACTAACATTCTATGAAATTTGGAGTACAAGAACTTCCACAATGCTTCAGACAAGAAGATACTTTTAAATGTCCTTTACTAGGATAACTTGATAATGTTCAGCAATGCCTGATTGATAATATATTTGGAACATTCCAACTTCTCCAGGTATCTCAAGTCAAAAGATTACCATCATTAATGCCCTTACAAATTACTTTCTTACTATTGTGCAGAAACCACTTAGTAAAAAGTTCTCTTATTACGCTATTTTATCAGGTGAATACGTTGGTCTCTATGCTACTTGGGAAGAAGTAAAAAGCCTTCTCCACGAAGATAATCCACGACCTTATAAAGGTTTTTATTCCATCCATGAAGCTTATGACTTACTTTGAACCAAATTAGGTCCTAACTTTACTATTAATCCAGTACTTCAGATGACTAATCTAGTACTAGAATACAAGAGTTACTTAATGGCTACAACTTTGCCTAGTCCTAATAGACTAGACACAGATGTACTTGTTGTTCCACTCAAACCAATGAATTACTAGTCCTTGGAAATTATACAGTCCACAAAACCAAAAGACAATTTACTGTCTATTAAAACCTTACCATTAGACATACAAACTTATATTCGAGACTTAGGAGATATCTCCTCCTATAAATATTTTCTTGAATTTGTAGAAGCTTTAAATTGGTTCCATCAAAACCCACAAAAGGGATAACTATTACTTACGTAGAAGAATATACTTATAAAATCAAGTGCTCAAAAGCTTTTCCTCAATGTTCTACTCCTGGCACTTCGGATTTAGGATGCCGCTGTCAACTTCTCTATTCTTTCAGAAAAAGAAAATATTCAAGTTGAACAGTATCAACATAAAAATTATAGAGAAGACTAATTACTCCTCTAAAGCTGATAACTTATGGGTTGTTACAGCAATTACGGATCCAAGACATTGACTCGATCCAAACTTTACCCTTTGTACTAGGCAAAATAATACTTCATATACTAGAAGAAAAAGAAACTTTAGTCCTGGCAATATTTCAAAGCTCCCCTCCAGAATGGCTCTCTACACAAACAAAACCAGCCAGACATCTAATTAAATTAGATGTTCAAGGCCTGAACATACAATTATTACCTTTTGAGAACTATCCGTCACACATAGAAAAAGACTGGACGTCACCAAAGCCTTTAGAAGAACAATATAAGCATTGGAGATCCTCTCTCCAAGGAAACTCATGGCTTTGGGATCTCTTTCAGGATTCCCAAGATCATACTTTGGTTGAAGAAACTTTTATAGAAAAATCTATTGGCCCAAAACTTTGGGTACAATATTTTTCCCTTTTCTATATACTACTGAACATCAAAATCTCTGTTAATTTTACCAAAAGAAAAATATTGCCTGGTTCGAAAAACAAAGAGCAAAACCATCAGCAGCATCAACTTCCACTTTTCCTCCCTCCATGGGATTAGTAGAAGAGGCCAACCTGATCAACATGATGGAACTTTGAACTACGCCATGACCTCAGACAACACTTACTCTAACTTGACGAAAGCACTTACGTCAGCAAACACTAAAGACGTTATCCATGACGCATAATAGCATTAAGGAGGATGCTTATCCTCCACATCCTCTCTTCTTGAAGCTTCACTCCCCCTATAAAAGCAACCCTTCTCAGCCTAACTAAGGCATCGACAGAAGAACACAAGAGCATGTACACTCAAGCTTTCCAACCTCTTTCCTCTCTTCTTAGCTCATAAGAATATCAACTTGTATGCCCTACAAGCAACCTTGTAAGTAAGTATTGTAAGTTTTTCTTATTGTACTCTTGTTTGGTTTTTATATGCAAGTAAGTTTGTATTGTAAATCTTTTTTTATGGCTGAGTAAATCTTGCTTCTAAGCCTTAAGGCTTTGTTTAGTTTTTCTTAGATCAATAGTCCTCAGTCCTTATCGAAATCTCTTCATAGACTCGTAACTAGCTAAGAGAGAAGACGAAACTATAGACCTTTGATTCTGTAAAACTTGTGCTGGCTAGTGTAAGGCAAAATAGCTTGAAGGCTATTGTAAGACCTGAAGAAGCTGGGGTAAGAAACCAAAGACTATAAAATGGTTCTAGAGGCTCTCTACTAGGTGAGGCTCACTGGTGCGTTCTAGGAAAATTAAACTAAGACCTAGGCTTAGAAATTTAAAAACCACAGAAAAACTAGTTTTACGGAAAAACTAAATTAAAGCAAAAACTTACACCCTAAATTGAAGCACAAAAACTGAAGAAAAACCTAGTATCATAGCCACTTGAATTGGATAACCTGTATGATCCGGTGGTAAGGATTGGGGACCCTCGTTGGCGGAAGGTCAACGACACGTGGAGGTCAAAGGTCAAGAGATTCAACCCTGAGACCCGACCGACCGGACTGAGAGGGCCGACCGGCCACCCAACCGACCCGATTAGGTGGTCGATGCTCAAGGTAAAAAGGTTTCAGGGCCGAGCGGGCTGTCCGTTCGGCCTGGGCACAAGGCAACAAAGACAGACAGGAGCAATCTCATCCGAGCATACGACCGGGAGTCCTCCTAGTCGGACCGATACCTACAACCGGGGCAGAAGTGATATGCATGCCGAGCGGCCGAACCGCTCGGCCTTGGAACAGAAAGGAGGCGCAAGAGGACAAAGGAGACAGGGGATAACATCATCCTCAAGACATCTGCCGCCGACAGGCAGCAGGGTTGGCGGTCGAGCCGTACACAGGATCATATGGTGGAAGCTTCCACCGTCACATCCGGGATATGATCGGACGATTGCGGAATGACGTCAGGGGTACTTTTCTAACATGGGTTCGTTAAGGTATATTTGGGGAAGCATGCACGCATCGAGAAGCTTGCCCACGCCTCCCCGGGGTCCTATATAAGGACCCCCAGACGTCGACGAAGGTATGCGCAATCCTCACTGTAGCCACAGTTACGCTGCCTCTCTCATTTCTCGTTGCTTGACTTGAGCGTCGGAGGGCCATCGTCGGGAAACCCCTCCCGACTCGGCTTCTTTGCAGGTCAATCGGAGATATTCATCGCCGGCCAGAGACAGCGGAGCGTGCCACGTCCCCAGCGTCCGTCAACTCAGCGCTCGGACAGGATCAAATTGGCGCCGTATGTGGGAACGCACCTAAATTCGAGCGGAGACGATGGAAGAAGCTGGACGCCAACTCATAATGACGCTCTCCCCAGAAGAACTCGACGCACTCATCTAAGCGCGAGTAGCAAAAATAGTGGAGCAGCAGCAGAAAGCTCAGGCTGAGAGGGCAGCGCAGCAGGCGACAAGCGGCACCCGAAGAGTGGCTGGAGCAGCTCTCAATATGGGGGCAAAATAAGGGGCCGACCGGCACCCAGGTGGGGGCGCCGCCCGCCCCGATACCGTTTCATCGGGCTCTGTTCCAGATGCCTTCGGAGGTCGCACAAGCTAATCAGGATAAAGGATCTTCATCGGATGAAGCACCTGTCCGAGACGTCAGAAAAGGAAAAGCACCCCGAACAGACGTGTCACCCGAGCGGATCAACCGGCAGTTCTCAGAGGCCATCCTGCGTGATCCACTGTCGAAGCATTATGTGCCCCCGGCAATCAGGGAATACAACGGGACAACTGACCCAGACGACCATCTGGGTAAGTTCGACAGCACTGCCACTCTGCATCAATACACAGATGGTGTGAAGTGCCGAGTGTTCCTCACCACCCTTTCGGGATCGGCGCATCGGTGGTTCTGGAGGCTGGCGGACGGATCTATCATGAGTTTCAAAGAATTCTGAACGGCGTTCCTCCATCATTTTACGAGCAACAGGCGCCACCAGAAGACCAGCGTCAATTTGTTCGCCATCAAGCAAGGCACGAGGGAGTCGCTCCGATCTTACGTCCAACGCTTCAACCAGGTGGCCATGGACATTCCAACGGTCACCTCGGAAACAATGATGAACGCGTTCACGCAAGGGCTCATGGACGGTGATTAATTTCTTCCTCTCGCTTATCCGGAAGCCGCCCCGGGACTACGACCATATGTTGCATAAGGCCAACGAGTACATCAATGTGGAGGAAGCCCAGGCGGCGAGAAGAAAGGAAGCCCTGACGGACCAACTAGCCTTCGCCGAGTGGAAGCAGCCTGTCAGTCACCAACCCCCCAGAGGACTGTGAGCCAAAGCAGCCCGTCCTTATCAGCACACTCGGCTGCACGCCATCCAGCAAGTCTCGGCCGATCGGCCGAAGCCTAAGGGGAAGGTATGGACCCTGATGTTTTGTTCACTCCATCAGTCAGCTACTCACAACACCCGCGACTGTCGGAGCCTCCCCCCATCACTCATCCTGCGCCAAAGAGCTACCGCCGCCGATCACCTTCACCAGACCGGCGACATCGACAACGGAGCCCCGTTCAAAGAATAGAAAGGAGATCCCCCGAGCGGCAACATCGTCAGCAGCCCGGAGCCCACCATCGGGCGTCGCATGAACGACCTCGACCATCCGCTCGGGAGGAGGAGAATAGGGGCAACACATCTCGAGGCGAGATCAACATCATTGCCGGAGGCCCGACCGGAGGAGACTCCAATAGAGCCAGAAAGGCACACGTAAGGCAGCTGAGGATACACGCGGTCTGCTGCAGCCAGGAGAGGGCGAGTGGACCCGAAATCAGCTTCAGGCCTAGGGACCTCGAGGGAGTTGAAGTCCCACACGATGACACCCTGATCATTCGAGCGGTAATAGCTAATTACACTATTCACCGCATTTTCATTGACACAGGCAGCTCGGTCAACATAAAATTCAAGAAGGCCTTCGACCAACTGCAAATCGACCGAGCTGAACTACTGCCAATGACAACCCCCCTCTACGGGTTCACTGGGAACGAAGTCTTGCTGGTCGGCCAGGTCCGGCTGGCTATCTCGTTGGGAGAGGAGCCGCTCAGAAGGACAAGGACCACCAGCTTCATCGTGGTTGATGCTCCTTTTGCGTACAACGTTATCTTGGGGCGACCAGCTCTCAACGAGTTCTGGGCGGTTGTCTCTACCTTCTGCCAGAAGATCAAGTTCCCGGTGGAAGATCAAGTAGGGGAGGTGTGGGGAGACCAGCTGGTAGCTCAAAAATGCTATGTGGAGATGGTCTGAGCTGAAGCCAAGTCCGCTCGGAAAGTGTCGCGAGTCGAGGTAAATGCTATAACCGAAAAACCACCTTCTTTGGTTTACGAAGAAAAGGAGGAGGTGCAGATTGACTCTTCCCGACTGGAGGCCACCACCTTCATAGCATCCGACCTGGAGGAGAACTAGAAGGAAAAGCTGATCAAATGCCTCCAGCGAAACCGCGACGTCTTCGCTTGGTCAACCCAGGAGCTGCCAGGGGTCTCGCCAAGCGTAGCGTAGCACGATCTTCACGTCCGGCCAGACGCTCGGCCGGTGAAGCAAAGGAAGAGGGACTTTAGCGCTGAGAAGAATGTAATTATCCGGGTGGAGGTAGAGAAGCTTCTGGAGGCCGACCACATAAGGGAAGTGCAATTCCCGAGTTGGCTTGCAAATGTGGTACTGGTCTCCAAGCCGGGCAACAAGTGAAGAGTCTGCATCGATTTCTGGGTCCTGAACAAGGCATGCCCTAAGGACTTCTACCCCCTGCCCCGGATCGATCAACTGATAGACTCCACGACCGGGTGCGAGCTGATATGCATGATTGATGCATACCAAGGCTACCATCAAGTGCCGCTCACTCGAGAAGACCAGGAGAAGGTCAGCTTCGTCACGGCGGACGACACCTACTGCTACAACGTAATGTCGTTCGGGCTGAAGAATGCAGGAGCTACCTACCAGCGTCTGATGAACAAGGTATTCAGGGAGCAGATCGGATGCAACTTGGAAGTGTACGTGGATGACATACTTATTAAGTCCTTCCGGGCGGCAGATCTCTATGTGGATATGGAGGAGATCTTCCAAACATTAAGAAGATACGGAGTCAAGCTTAACCCTCAGAAGTGTCTGTTCGGAGCAAAAGGCGGGTGCTTCCTGGGTTACATCATGACCGAGCGGGGGATAGAGGCGAACCCCAGCAAGGTAAAGACATTGCAAGACATGCCGCCTCCCAGAAATCTTCGAGAGATACAATGTCTCACCGGTCGGATAACGGCGCTGTCAAGGTTTATCTCTAAGACCGCCGACCGGAGCCTGCTGTTCTTCAAGATTCTGCGTAAAGCTACCAAGTTTCAATGGGACGAGGAATGTGATCGAGCATTCGAGGAACTGAAGACTTACCTGAATTCCTTACCCGTGTTGGCAAAACTGGTCGTAGGCGAGCCACTCCGCATTTATTTATCTTCAACCGAGCATGCTGTGGGCTTAGCATTAGTAAGGTCGAACGGCGAAGAACAACCTGTGTACTTCTTAAGCCATATCTTAAAGGATGCTGAGTCTCGCTACACCGGTCTCGAGAAGTTGGCCTTCGCCTTGGTCCTTGCCGCTCGGAGGTTGCGCCCTTACTTTTTGGCGCACACTATTATTGTGATGACGAACAGCCCGTTGGGAAGGGTACTCCTAAACCCTGAAGCATCCAGACGGCTCATCAAGTGGACGACGGAGCTAAGCGAATTCGACATCCAATACCAACCCCACTCGGCGATCAAGGCACAGTCCTTGGCAGATTTCGTGACTGAGGTACAAAAGCTCGAGCCCGAAGCTACATGGAAAGTATATGTGGAAGGATCGTCCACTCGTCTCGGAAGCGGAATTGGGATCCTGCTACTTTCGCCTCAGGGAGAGCGGATGCATTTGTCCGTCCAGCTGGACTATCGGGCAACAAATAACGAGGCAGAGTACGAAGCCCTCATAGCCGGACTGCAGGCCGCACGGCATGTTGGAGCCAGCCGGGTGGTGATCCACTCGGATTCCCAGCTAGCCGCTCAACAACTCATGGGCGCCTTTGAGATAAACAATGCAAGACTCAGGTTGTACGCGGAGTCTTGCAAAAACTCAAGACCAGCTTCACCGAGGTGGTGGTCCAGAAGATACCCCGAACGGAGAACCAGGCGGCAGATGAATTAGCCAAGCTCGCAAGCTCGATATCGTCGGTCGTCATCCAGCAACCAATCGAGCAAGTATCCTTGGTAGCGCACGTGGACCGGATGGAGGGCCTCACATTCCCGAGCGATTGGAGAACAGCCATCATGGAGTTTCTGCGCTCAGGGGCCACGCCGTCCGATCGGGAGGAAGCTCAGCTACTGAGGAGGAGAGTCGGCCGGTTCATGCTCATCGGAGATCAGCTTTATAAAAAAGCATTCTCCCGACCTCTGCTGAAGTGTGTCAGTTCGAAAGACGCCGAGTACATTCTCCAGGAGGTACACCAAGGATCTTACGGAGGTCATCCGGGCGGCCGGTCTTTGGCTATGAAGATCCTGCTGGCCGGATACTTCTGGCCAACTCTACATGAGAATGCCGCTCGGACCGTTGCAACATGCCTTTATTGTCAGAAGTACTACAGTTTCTCTCATAAGCCAACGGAGGAAATGAAAGCGTCCACAGTGTCCTACCTGTTCGACCAGTGGGGCATGGACATCGTAGGACCTTTCCCTATGGTGACCGGACAACGGAGGTTCCTATTGGTGGCAGTCGATTACTTCTCTAAGTGGGTGGAGGCTGAGCCACTAGCCAAGATAACCGAGCAGATGGTCAAGAAATTCATCTGGCAACACATCATCTGTCGGTTCGGCATTCCACGTCGGCTCGTGTCGGACAACGGGTGACAGTTCGTTGGAAAATAGCTCGAGGAATGGTGCGAGGGATATGACATCGAGCAGCACTTCACGTCTGTGGCGTATCCCCAAAGTAGCCAACTGGGAGATCCTCCGAATTCTTCGGGCTCGACTCGACCACATGGGAGGAAGCTGGGTGGGCGGGCTGCCGGGAGTCCTATGGGCCATCCGCATGACCCCTAAGGAGGGAACGAGAGTAACATCGTTCCACCTGGTGTATGGAGGCGAGTCTGTCGTCCTAGTCGAAGTCGGCGTAGAGTCCGTCCGGATCCAGAACTACGACGAGGATAATTCCGAGCGGAGGCAGCTAGAATTGGACTTGATCGACGAGGAGCGAGCCAAAGCGTCCGTCTGACTGATGGCCTACATGTAGAGAATGAAGCAGAACTACAACCGCCACGTGATTCCCTGAGCATTCCAGGTGGGTGACTTGGTCTAGAAGAAAGTGAAGCCAGTCAGGGACGTAGGCAAGCTGGAGGCTACCTCGGCAGGACCCTTCAAAGTCGTCGAGAAGCTCCGATCGGGAGCCTACTACTTGGAGGATGAGGATGGACGGCGGCTGGAGAGACCATGGAGTGCAAACCACTTCCAGCCCTACCGGGCCGGATGAAAGGTGCGCCGATGTAATATATTTCATGAATATTTTGTTCGGCTGTATCCTTTGGCTACAGGAATAAAAGTTATAAGAACAAAGCAAAGGCATGAGCATTGTGCGCCAAGCGGGTAGCTGTATGAAGGCATGGTGGAGACCCCGTGCCGTTGAGCCGGGCGTATATTATCCAAGTTATGTCGGAAGACCGTTGAGCAACGACGTTAAATCTTAGAGTCGAACCGGCGACTATAAACCCTCCGGCCTAAAGACCGTCGAGCAGTGACGTTAAATCTTAGAGTCGAACCGGTGACTATAAACCCTCCGGCCGGAAGACCGTCGAGCAGCGACGTTAAATCTTAGAGTCGAACCGGCGACTATAAACCCTCCAATCTGAAGATCGTCGAGCAGCGACGTTAAATCTTAGAGTCAAACCAGCGACTATAAACCCTCCGGCCTGAAGACCGTCGAGTAGCGACGTTAAATCTTAGAGTCGAACCGGCGACTATAAATCCTCCGGTCGGAAGACCGTCGAGCAGCGACGTTAAATCTTAGAGTCGAACCGGCGACTATAAACCCTCCGACCAGAAGACCATCGAGCAGCGACGTTAAATCTTAGAGTCGAACCGGCGACTATAAACCCTCCGGCCTGAAGACCGTCGAGCAGCGACGTTAAATCTTAGAGTCGAACCGGCGACTATGTCGGCGGCGTTAAATCTTAAGGTCGAACCGCGACTATAAACCCTCCGCCAGAAGCAGCGACGTTAAATCTTAGGGTCGAACGGCGACTATAAACCCTCCGGCACGAAGACCGCCGACGTTAAATCTTAGAGTCGAACCGGCGACTATAAACCCTCGGCTGAAGACCGTCGAGCGGCGTTAAATCTTAAGTCGAACCGGCGACTATAAACCCTCCGGTAGGAAGACCGTCGAGCAGCGACGTTAAATCTTAGAGTCGAACTGGCGACTATAAAACCTCCGGCCTGAAGACCGTCGAGCAGTGACGTTAAATCTTAGAGTCGAACCGGCGACTATAAATCCTCCGGCCGGAAGACCGTCGAGCAGCGACATTAAATCTTAGAGTCGAACCGGCGACTATAAACCCTCCGGCCTGAAGATCGTCGAGCAGCGACGTTAAATCTTAGAGTCGAATCGGCGACTATAAACCCGACGGTCTTCTATAAACCCTCCGGCCGGAAGACCGTCGAGCAACGACGTTAAATCTTAGAGTCAAACCGGCGACTATAAACCCTCCGGCTGGAAGACCGTCGAGCAGCGACTTTAAATCTTAGAGTCGAACCTCCGACTATAAACCCTTCGGCCGGAAGATCGTCGAGCAGCGATGTTAAATCTTAGAGTCGAACCGGTGACTATAAACCCTCCGGCCGGAAGACCGTCGAGCAGCGACGTTAAATCTTAGAGTCAAACCGGCGAGTATAAACGGCCTGGACGAGACAAGTCATGCAGGCTTTGGCTCGGTGGTAAACACCAGCAATCGACAAGCCTTGTTCTTCGGGGCAAGAAGAAAATAATAACGTACTTCCGCCCGGGTCGATCGGCAAGAAGATAATAAAAAGGATAGCCTGTGAGCCGAGCGGCCGATTGGCCAAGTTACAAAAGGTCAAGTTGCAAAAGGTACTTCGCGAACATCTAACGGGAATTCCATTTAAAGAGGTGGGTGTGTTCAGACGAGCGGCCCAGTTACAGAAAATACTTCGTGAAAAATTCCTTTTGAGAGCGAGGAAGGCAGGATGGGAGACGATTAACGAGAAGGAAAGGTTGGGGACGCGAACAGCGGTAGTTTGCGCTCCGATCGGATGACACAAGTATTGGCGATTTAACGAAAAAAGAGTAAGTTAACAAAAGGACGGCATATCTTCATTAAAATTCAGGCCATTAGAGCCAGTCGGAGTGATTACAAGAAACACTTCATTCAAGAAAATTATAAACCTGCTTCGGGATAGAAGAAAGGAGCGCCGTGTAGTCTTTAGCCGGGATGGCAGCGGAGTGGGGAAGCTGGACTTCAGATAGTCCATCGTGGCGGCAATGGCCAACTCAAAGGCAGTATACATCCGCTCGCAAACTTTCTTAGAAAATTCGTTCGAGCGGATGTGCTACAGTCTCAGGGCTGCGACCCGACCTGGCTCGGGCTCTTGATACTCCTTAAAGGCAGCTTGGGAAGCTTCAAGAGCCTCCTGCAGGGTCTTCAGTTCGTCCTTGTGTTTGGTCGCCTCCGCCGAGCGGCCCGTCTTCTCGACATCCAGCTGCTCCATCAACTCCTTAACTCGTTGCTCCAGGGCCCGCGCCTCGACGTTTTTCTTATCTAGATCGGCTATAGCCTGCTTCTTCCAATCGGTGGCCAGGCTTATTTTCCGGTCAAAAGTTTTGACCTATTTTTCGAATTCGGCCAACGTATAGGCCTGGTCGGCCGTCTTCTTTCGCTCGGCCTCCAACAAATCTTTGGTCCTCTTGAGCTCTTTCTGCAGCTCGGCATATGAGGAGCCCTGGGAAGATGGGCCGCCCGAACTCTTCAGCCTCTTCAGCTCTTCATTCGCCATGGCCAGTCGGTTGGCGACAACGATTTCCTCCACACATCTCTGACATAAATAGGAGGTTTAATAGCCGATCGGAAAGACGACGTAAAGGACTTCGGAAGAAAACACACTTACCCCAGTGGCCTGCTGCATTTGGTTGTTGGCTAGGTTGCCGAGCGGAATCATCGCAACACGGGCCCGAGCGTCAGCCCACATCTCGGCGAGGGGTCCCTTCATGGTGTTCGTATGCTCGGGCGCTGTCGATCGATCAGACTCGGCCAAAAGCTCCTCGGTGGGAAGGTGCAGGGTGGCCCTGATGGTGCGGCTCTAGCCGGGAGTCGTTTGAGTAGACGCAGAGGGATCAGAGGCCGGGGCGGAGAACTTGGACAAAATGGTCGAGCGCTGGACCCGGCGGGAGGTGGGTGGAAGAGTGCTGACCGGCACGGCCTCGATAGGCTTGGCAGGCGGGTTCAGTTGAGATGGAGTCTGATCGGAGGATAATGCCTCCACCATTGGGGTTTTCCCATGAGAATCGGATCCCGTCCGCTCGGACACATGAACAGTGGAAGTAGCCGATCGTAGTGGCGTCTTCGTCCGGCGCCTTTTTTGTCTGAGCGGGCGCTCGCCTTCCCGATCAGAGCCGTCCTCCTGGACGGCCGGTTCTCTGTTCGACGTGGCGCCTCCCGTCACCTCCACGGGGGAGGCCTGAGCGGCCGACTCCTCCGCGTTTGTCCCGCTCTCACCCTCGTGAGATCCGACCGGGGTGATGCCCAGTTGCTCCATCTCCTTGGCGACTGCCGCCTCAAGCACCTCCGCTTTTCTCTTCAAAATCCCGAGCATCACGGACTCCATGACGATATTCGCTACAAAGGAAAAAGAAGAAAATCAGTTAGCACTCAAAGTACATACACAAGTGAAATTCTTACCGAAGATGCTCGGGAGTGGAGTTTGGCTCGGACTCAGGCTGAATATATACAGCACGCCTTTAGGCAGAAGCTTGTTGATATCGAGCTTCAGACCGGCAAGCATGTTCGCGGCCTGAAGATAGTCCGGTTGGGTCTTAAATCTTTTTAGCTCGGGAGAAGTAGGCGGTCCGACCTGCCATTTGGTTTGGAAGGGAGCCCGCTCGAGGAGATGAAGATAAAAGTAATACTCCTTCCAGTGTTTATTGGAGGAGGGAAGTTTATCAAAGAAGACTAGGTCGGGCCAAGCCTGGAATAGATAGGTACCCAACTCGGACTGCTTGGGATAATAAAAATAATAAAAAAATTTTGGGCGGAGAGGAATGCGGTGTATCTTGAACAATACCACCACTCCACACAAAAGGCAAAAGGTGTTGGGAACTAATTGGGCGAGCGGGAGACCAAAGAAATTGTAAACGTCGACGAAGAAGGGGTGGAGAGGAAACCGCAGACCGGCTGTGAATTGGTCGCGAAAAAAACAAATAGCTCCGCGCGGCGGTTGGTGCAGCCGAGCGGACGGTGAGGGTAGAACGAGTTCAAAGTCGGATGAAATATCATAACCATCAAGCAAGGTCTCGGCGTCGCGCCGATCGAAGCGAGACTCCATGGTGGTATACCAGGGGCCTAAAGTGAGGTCTGTGGGTCGGGAAGAACTAGCCATTGTCCGACCGGGCAAGAAAGCAAAAGACGAGAAAAAAGGCACATGACAGAAGGAAGAAGACGATGAAGGGGACAGCGACCCGAAGATAAGAACTTGACAAAAAACACAAGGGAAACAGAGAAGAAAGGCAGAAGAACCTTATAAAGAAGCTGAGGATTGAAGGAAGGAGGCGGGGAATCGTCGGAGAACAGAAAATCGGAGTCGCCGGAATGCTGAAGCACCGAAGAAGGCTGCGGGACACGCGAAAGCAAAGGTGCGGCGGAGGAAGAAGGTGAAGGCTTTATAAGGTCGGGCCCGATCGGCCTCGATCGTCGGATGCCGGTCACAGGAACCGAGGCCCACATCGGGCCGTTCATTTCAAGCCGTCGATGTCTCCTTGGACACATCGCCGAGCCGTACGATGACGCCAGTGAAGGTGCCACGTGCCACCATGCCACAGGGGCGCATTTAATGAGCGTCATTACGGCACGCAGCGCGCGTGCTCAGTCTTAATGAAGAGGATTTGCATGAATTCCGAGGAGATCCGAAGGGCGTCAGCGTTGACCGTCAACACGGTAGCAAAGCCAGCGTCAGTAAGAGGTCGAGCGGCCGTGAGGAGAAACATTCTAGAAAGTGGCAGAGCGGTGTCACTACGGCCGACCGGCAGTCCAGTCAGTCGGACTTAGCGCCTCCTTCGACTAGACTTGAGGGGGAGGCATGTGATCCGGTGGTAAGGATGGGGGACCCTCGTTGGCGGAAGGTCAACAACACGTGGAGGTCAAAGGTCAAGAGATTCAATCCTGAGACCCGACCGACTGAACTGAGAGGGCCGACCGGCCGGGAATCCCCCGAGCCGAATGAAAGACAACCCGACTAGGGTCGGGTTTCCGATGCTCAAGATAAAAAGATTTCAGGGCCGAGCGGGTTGTCCGTTCGGTCGGGGCACAAGGCAACAAAGACATGCGGGAGCAATCTCATCCGAGCATACGACCGGAAGTCCTCCCAGTCGGACTGATACCTGCAACCGGGGCAGAAGTGATATGCCTGCCGAGCGGCCGAACCGCTCGGCCCTGGAGTAGACAGGAGGCGCAAGAGGACAAAGGAGATAGGGGATAACATCATCCTCGAGACATCTGCCGCCGACAGACAGCAGGGTTGGTGACCGAGCCGTACACAGGATCATACGGTGGAAGCTTCCACCGTCACATCCGAGATATGCTCGGACGATTGCGGAATGGTGTCAGGGGTACTTTTCTGACATGGGCTCATTAAGGTATGTTTGGGGAAACGTGCACGCATCGAGAAGCATGTCCGAGCCTCCCCGGGGTCCTATATAAGGACCCCCAGACGTCGACGAAGGTATGCGCAATCCTCACTGTAGCCACAGCTGCGCTGCCTCTCTCATTTCTCATTGCCTGACTTGAGCGTCGGAGGGTCGTCGTTGGGAAACCCCTCCCGACTCGGCTTCTTTGCAGGTCAATCGGAGATATTCATCGCCGGCCAGAGACAGCGGAGCGTGCCACGTCCCCAACGTCTGTCGACTCAGCGCTCGGACAGGATCACTGTATATGTGTACAACTTCTACCTCTTCTAAACAACTTGAGTATTTAGATCTTGCCTTACAACCAAGAAATATAGTAACTCAAGATTATAACAAGTACACTTATTATATAAGAAGTAAACAACTTGGTCATCTGTTACATTTTGAGCAACCACACTTAAACACTTTAACTGATTTGTTGTTCAGTCTTGGTCTCTCTCTGAAACTCATTGTCAATCCTTAACACATAAGGTAGAACATCTACTTACTATTTCTCTACAACAACAAAAGCTAGCATCCGAAGTCTTAAGAAATCTTGACTACTTAAAAAACTCAAGAAACTTAAAACTTATTGCAGAAACAGATATTCAACAACTTTTACTACAATCAAAAGAATTGATTGTCAGTAATAAAACACAAATAAATGAAAAGCTAGATAAAATAAACCACTTATTAGAGGAACTAAAATATAAATGAACAAATTGAAATATGAAAATACGGATTATGAAGATGTTGTAGAATACACAAGACAGTTCTCTACAACAAAAGAAGATGATTATTGTCATATAGACCTTCCTGGAAAAGGATATGAAATTCAAATACAACAAAACAATACTATCCTAGCTCTCCTTACTTCTCTTCATTATCACTTAACTTTGGTTGAATCAAAACTTCTCCAATTAGAAACACATCTGTCTGGAAACTTTGGTTCTAGTGAATTAAAAGAAGCTTTTGCTAAACTTAATAAAGATCTTAGTCAATTATCTTTAGGAAAAGATCTTCCTAAAACTCCACCTGTCACTTCTAAATTCTTAACCTATTAACCTAATGAGTCTGACAAAAACTAAACCATTCACTGGACCTTCCAAAGCTGTTAGATTAATGGAAGCTAATACTTCCTCCTCTTGGATAGATTCTATAACCAGAAGAAATAACACTTTCTTGTTAGGACCTCTTAGACTTGAGGAAATAATAGACGTTGATAAAGATCTTACAATATTCTCTAATGAATAATTAAATGCTTTAAATCCTAAGAAACTTTATAGTCTAGGAATTTTAAACTTCTCCACTTCTGTATACAGACATCATAGACAAGAAGCTCTTCATATTCTAGATGGAGGTGAAGTCAAACTTGGTCCCATGACAGAAGACGCTGCTAAAAGTCTCTATCTTAGAAAACACAATTATATACATCTTGGACTTATTGTATTTGGCTTAAGAGGATTAACTCGAGCCAAATTAGGAGGAAAAGTTTTATTAGTTTTACATGATACCCGCTTCTCATATACTGAGAAAGCTATCATCGGACTTATTGAGGTCAATATGAATGCTAATTTAGGCATCACTTACTTATGCCCCAATCTTAATATGACTATACATGATTTTGTCAAAAAAACTCATTTCTGGTGGTCTTCTTTTTCTTGTAGTTCTAACTAAGGGGTTATTATTCGTGTCTGGTACTATTCAAGTCCTAGGTGGATGTCCTTGACCATAATCCATAGTTTTCATTGTACTTTCTAGTAGCCTAACTTTATAGGGTTTGGACGTGGCTGAGGATTCTATTGGATTCATTCTATTGGAAACATGTATAGGTTTGGGTTCTAGATATGTTTTTATTAATTGTAAATGTTTTCTTCTTAAAGACCTAAGTAAGTGTGTTTGAGTTTCTAATTGTGTCTTTTAAGTAACTATTTGATTTATTAAGTTTAAATGAGGTACTGATTCTTCTTCTATTTCTATTTCAGATGCCATTGAAGTTGGTTGATATCTTGAAAATCTAATAGAGAGTTGATTATTTCTATCCTTATACATAAGTGAGGTAGTGGGTTTTAAGGTGGAGTCACGGTTTTGTAAATTAATATTCCATTCTAATCCTACTAAGGTTTCTGAAGTGTATTCTCTTAAGGTGGATAACCTGTATATGTGTACAACTTCTACCTCTTCTAAACAACTTGAGTATTTAGATCTTGCCTTACAACCAAGAAATATAGTAACTCTAGATCATAACAAACACACTTGTTACATAAGAAGTAAACAACTTGGTCATCTATTACATTCTGAGCAACCACACTTAAACACTTTAACTGATCTACTGTTTAGTCTTGGCCTCTCTCTGGAAACTCATTGTCAATCCTTAGCACATAAGGTAGAACATCTACTTACTATTTCACTATAGCAACAAAAGCTAGTATCTGAAGTCTTAAGAAATCTTGACTATTTAAAAACTCAAGAAACGTAAAACCTGCTGCAGAAACATATATTCAACAACTTTTACTACAATCAAAAGAATTGATTGTCAGTAATAAAACACAAATAAATGAAAAGCTAGATAAAATAAACCACTTATTAGAGGAACTAAAATATAAATGAACAAATTGAAATATGAAAATATACATTATGAAGATGCTGTAGAATACACAAGACAGTTCTCTACGACAAAAGAAGACGGTTATTGTCATATAGACCTTCCTGGAAAAGGAGATGAAATTCAAATACAACAAAATAATACTATCCTAGCTCTCCTTACTTCTCTTCATTATCGCTTAACTTTGGTTGAATTAAAACTTCTCCAATTAGAAACACATCTGTCTAGAAACTTTGGTTCTAGTGAATTAAAAGAAGCTAGAAGGTCAGCGGTGGAGTTAGGGATCACTGCAGCCAGCATTGGGCTGTGGTGGTCGACAGCAACGCAGAGAGGAGGGGGCTGGTGGCGGATCAGAAGGAGGAGACATGCACGAGGTGGATGAGCAAAAGAGAATGAACTTAGGTTTATATAAATACATAGGGTTGATATGTTAAGATTAAATCAATCAACTCTTACTTAATTTCTATTTAAAACAGATTTTTTTCTAGGCCTAATAAACGTATCCCCTTAAAATATATCATACGAATTCATTTAAATCCCAAATATTTCTAAAAAAGACTTTATAAATAAATTTCTTAAATAACGTCTATCATTTTATTTTTGTTGGCGTAAACAATCTGCTGCCGGAAATTTATGGGGTATTAGCTGAATTTAAATTACACTGAACTAAATTCATTTATCTGTCAAGATGATTTGAGCTGATAATCTCAAGCTGCCAGCAGGGGCTAGTTTCTGTTAATTACTGAGAGCAATCGGAGCTCCGAGTCTGAGCAGCAAAGTCCAAGTGGGCAAGCAGTAGTTTGGCCGACCGGACAGACAGGTCGAGCGGGCAATTAGACCAAGTGAGAAACTGGTCGGGCAAACAGACAGGCTGACCGAATGGCCGGTCGGGCAAACTAGTGTCGGCCAGGCAAAGATGCCGAGCGGGCGAGTGGAGAGGCTAACAGACCGAAACAGATTCGTCCCACCTCCAGCAATATTTCAAGGTTTACTCGGGTCATATATTTCCCAAGATACAATAGTTAACCGTAATTCCACCAAACACTAGTGGTCACGGTGAACTGAGTGGTACCCGACTCCTATCACCGAAGTGGAGAGGTTTCTGCTACTTTTCTATGATCATCGTTTTGCTTTTACACTAATCCGTTACACAAGCAGCTTAACCGATCGGTTAGTTGTTCCACTTAGGCAAATTTTGTCCCGATTGATCCAGCATTCGACACGGACAAGTCGTGCCCACACACGAGTCAACATGGTCCAGTGCAATCCGGGCCCTGGATTTGCACACCCCTCACTTGCACACCCACGTGTGAGAGAGAGCCTCTCCCCATGGATTTTTTTCACATGATCAATGCATGTGAATCAATATAAATCAACTAACATGCTATGAAACTTCCAATGTGGGACTTGAGTCTTATTCACAATGGAATCTCTTTCCTTTTCCACCTCTTCTCCCATTCACATCACTTATATCCAACAATTTTAACATGGCTCGTGAGACCTTATAATTCTCCCCTCCTTAAAAGAATTTCATCCTTGAAATTTGACTTACCAAATAGTTTGGGGTAGCAATGTCAATTTGTCTACCACATTTGAACTATAGTAGGGTATTTTTCGTTCTTAGAGAATGTGCATTTGAATTGAATGTAGAGAACATGGAACTATTTTGTTCTACCTATACCGCCTTACCATAGACACCTTTAGTGAATCAATTGCAAACAACTTGAAACATTTGATTCTATATATATAAGCCCATTAACCAATCTATAAGATTAAGTGCAGGTTCTTACCCTCACAATGCAGTTGTAGATTGCGCCAACTAGCATATGTATTTTCTGACAGTAATGTCCGGTCTTTAAAATTTTATCCACGATGTAAAATACTTAAATCACAAGGGAACAAGTTTTATTTCAATCCAAACCTCATGTCATTCTTAACATGTGGTTCAAATAATCACTCTAAGTTGCAGTCGACATTTTGCTAGAATTTCAAGGGGCTCCAACAAGCTTCATTTAGGCAAATTGTGCTTGTTAGTGATTGTCGTAACATACAACTCCAAATATTCCTATTAGCTAAAAGTTAAAGTGTCACGCCCCAGAGGAGTCTCTGTCCGAAGAAATTTCGGTAGCATCTCCCCTGTACGACGGACAATCTGAAACTTTCTACATACATAAATACCTCAACCACAGGCGGCTGGAATAATAACAGTAAATAAAACCAATCACCACGCAGTTTAGATAAGTATTCAGCCTCTGGCTGTCACAACCACGCAGTTAATAAAATAAACAACATAGTAATACTCTGACTCGAAAACAACCCTACTCAACTACACTCGTAAAGCCCAAATCCGATTTTTCTTACCTCTTCTGCCGTCCAGGCAGGCATGTAGTAGTATAAAATCGAAAACAAATCCATCAACGAGACAAACTATATAATATCTAAGTATTCAACATCCAAATCCAAATATAGTCAAGTGAGAATCAAAAACAATACAAACGATAGCAAATAGCTGGAGGTCTGCAGGGGATTAGCAACTGGAACTCCCTCCTGACAGCATCAAAATACTGAGATGAGATGCACAAATCACAACTGAAATCCAGCAGTAAAATAATCTCCCTTACCACTTTAACCACTGCTAGGGCACGACACAACAAAACGGGACCACAGGAACGACTTGAATGCTCTGCTTCTGTCCACGACCCGAAGAAGAAAATCAGTGGTCGGAGAGAACTCCAATTCCAGTGACTGTCCTAGAGGAGAGCAGCAACCACGACCGGTAGTGAAGAATCAGCAGGGAAAAATGGGCTTGGTGGTGGCTGTCGGCATCGGCGTGGGGCGTCAGCTGAGGCTAGGGCAGAGGAGCGGCGGCGGCTGTGAACCCAACTAGGGCACGGTCCTCTCCCCCTTTGGCCGTCACCTAGGGCAGAGGTGCGGCGGTGCTCGGGTGGCTCGCGGCTAGGGCACAGCGGTGGCTTGAGTACCGGCGAGGAAAAATGGCGCGATCGGGAGAAGAGAGGAAGATGACCGGCGCTGCTCCGTGCGTCACCGGCGGCAGTGGCGATCGGCACACAGATCAGAGGGGAAGGAAGGTAGCTAGGGCAGAGGAGGAGAGGGGTTCGGCCTCACCGAGAAGAGGAGGAGATGAAGAGGGGGAAAACCGTCGTGACCGGCGGTTAGGGCATGGAGGAAAATCGGCGGCGTCAGGGAGAAGAAGAGAAGAGGGACGGGGTTGGCTCGGCAAGGAAGAAACGGCGACAACGAGCAAATAAAAAGAAATAAAGAAAATAAAAGGAAAAGGATATATAAACATTTCCTCACTTAAATAGGGTAGCCTAAACAGGCTTTTCCGGATTCCCGTTTTTATCCCCGTCAACTCGTCAGTACGAGCTCCGAAAAATTCCAGAAAAATTTCCAGAAAAATCCCTTATTAATATTCGCCTATTTTCCGGTATTTTACATTCTCCCCCACTTATAAAAATTTGGTCCCCAAATTTCGTTACTTCAGCAAGTACTAACAACAGGTATAGAGTATAAATGCTGAACGGTAAATAAATCACATACCTCATGTAAAAGATGGGGATACGAGCTCGGATCGTATCCTCAAGCTCCCAAGTAGCCTCCTCGTCCGAATGATGCTGCCATCCGACTTTAACCAGTCGGATAGCCTTGTTCCGCAACTGACGCTCTTTCCGGTTTAAAATCTATACCGGAACCTCCTCGTAGGTAACACCAGGCTGAAAAGGAACTGAGATATCCGTCAGCACATGTGTCGAGTCGGATATATACCTCATCAGCATAGACACCTGGAATATGTCGTGATCGCCCGCCAACGCTGGTGGTAGCACTAAACGATAAGCTACCGCTCCAACCCTTTCCAAGATCTGGAAAGGTCCAATGTATCGCAGGCTAACTTACCTCTGAGGCCAATTTCTTCACCCCTTTCGTGGGTGAAATTCACAGAAATACCTGGTCGCAAATGGAGAACTTTTAAAAGTCTCTGACTCCGGTCAGCATAACTCTTTTGGCAGTCTTATGCCTCTAACATCCTCCGTCCGATAGTATGTATCAACTCTGTCTCAAGCTAAGCTCTATGAGGTCCTAATAACTGGGCCTCCCCAACCTCATCCCAGAGGATGGGTGTCCGACAAGGCCTACCTTACAACGCTTCAACGGTGGCATTTGGATAACCGAAAGCAAACCGTTGTTGTAGAAAAACTCTACCAACGGCAAATGGTCTTCCCAACTGCCTCCGAAATCCATAACACATGACCTCAGCAGGTCCTCTAAAGTCTGAATGGTCCGCTCTGGCTGTCCATCTGTCTGTGGATGGACGGATGTACTAAAACAGAGCTGTGTACCCAAGGTCTGCTGCAAACTCTGCCAATCGATCCAGAGGATCAGTCCTCCGGATCACTAAGAAGTGCGCGGATTTAGTTAATCGATCAACAATTACCCAAATCGCGTCATGTCCTCGTCGTGTCCTCGGCAAACCTACCATAAAATCAATGGTAATGTGTTCCGATTTCCACTCGGAAATAGGAATACGCTGACGTAATCCGGCAGGTATCTGGTGCTCTACCATCACCTGCTGACTGACAAGACATCTAGCTACAAATTATGCGATGTCTTCACTCATATCGTTCCACCAATAGGAACACCTTAAATCCCGATACATGCGGGTCCCGCCTGGATGGATAGCACATCGTGAGCGATGAGCCTCCTGACGTAACTCCTATAAGACCGGGTGAGACTGCGGTACGCACAATCCGCCTCAGAAGTATACAACACCCTCCTCGTCTCGTGTGAACTCGGTCTGCTGCCCGGAAGCTATCTGGCTGCAAACAAACTGCAAATACTGCTTAGCAGCCTAGGGCTCTCGGATCCTCGTCCTGATCGACGACTGAGCAACCATGGTAACCAGAGTACCCTGCTCTGTCTGTCCTTACCCCTCAAGGCCCAACTCGGAAAAACCTTGAATCAAGTCTGTGACCACAACTCGGTGGCAAGCTAAAGTCCCTCTGGACTTCCGGCTAAGTGCGTCGACAACCACATTAGCTTGTCCTGGGTGATAGCTAAGGGTACAATCAAAATCCTTCAGGAACTCCATCCATCTCCTCTGTCGGACATTAAGTTCCTTCTAAGTAAACCGATATTTGAGACTCTTATGGTCAGTGAGAATCTCAAATGTAACGTCATATAAACATTGTCGCCAAATCTTCATGGCAAAAATAATGGCGACTAGCTCCAGATCATATACAGGGTAGTTCTTCTCATGCTCCTTCAACCACCAAGAAACAAAGAAGACTATCGTGTCGTGCTGCATCAGAACAGCGCCAAATCCTGTAGAGATGCGTCGGTATAAAGCACGAATCCGTCCTCTCCAAAAGGAAAAACCAAAATCGGAGCCGACACTGGTCTCCGCTTCAGCTCCTAGAAGCTGGTCTTGCAATTCTCAGTCCAAGTGAACTTCACGTCTTTCCTGGTCAGGCGTGTAAGTAGCATAACAATCCGTGAAAATCCTCAACGCATCTCCGGAAATATCGGCCAAACAAAGGAAGTTGCGAGCCTCTTCTATAGACTTCGTCTACTCCCAACGGTAATATCCTCTATCTCCTGTGTAACCACGGTATACTCCTACTGGTGACCGTGTGTCTCATACATCTCACGGAAGACAACCAAAATACGCACTACTGATCTTCATATATAGATGTTCTCGTCGAAACATCTCCAGAACTATGCAAAATGGTGCGTGTATCTCACCGCGGATCCGAAATAGATCACAATATCGTCAACAAGACAATGGACACCGATCCAAACATCCTGGGAATACTAAAATCATCCAGTCTCTGAAAACATCTAAGACTTCCCAAGCCCTAATGGTAAAATCAAGACACATAATGTCCGTATCACAGACATTCCTAACCATGAGATCTCTGATAATTAGTCAGAAATCTAATCACCAACAACATAAATCACCAAGGAATAGATCCTCTAGTGTGAGAGCAACGCTCCATCACACGAAATACCACATATGTGGGAGCAACGCTCTACCACAAGAACTCCTCCATATGTGGGAGCAACGCTCCACCACAAATAATCCAAAATATGTATCCACAATAAATATGGGAGCAATGCTCCGCTACAAACAATCCGCAATATGTAGGAGCAACACTCCACTACAAAACAATCCCTAAATATGTGGGAATCCAGAATATGTGGAAGCTACGCTCTACCACAAACGATCCATAACATGTGGGAGCTACGCTCTACCACAACAATACATGTGCCCAAGCACCCAACTATCTAGCTAGAGACTGCACAACATCTCTCTACCACAGATCAATGTGGTAGCCTAGGGTATAACCACCCAGTAAGCAAATCAAATCCATAGTCAACTCTATCATTCTCCTAGTGGTTCGGTCACCCACTAATGGGAGAATTAGTTGACAGGGTAAAACAACCAATATCATAATGTAGACCTTTAATATTCTACATTTAACATAGGTAGAATCATCATGATGCTACCCACCATACTTCTGACACAAGTGCACACACAACATATGTATGATCCACATAATCCTTCAATTGGTTCACACCAAAAATACTCACATCATAGGTATAAATCACCATGATACCTCCAACAATGTATACCTAACCCGTGTGCATATATCATCGTAGGTAAAATCAACAATACCCCTCAAACAATACTCACATGACAATTATACACATATGCCAAGAGTATAATCAACATATACTTCCAATAAGGCATACTAAAACCCAGGTGCATTCACAAATCACACATAATCAACAAGATACCTCAGATACCACACCAAACACATATGTATATATCACAACACCGATGTTGTCGACAAGATACTTCCAACATGACATTCACACCCATGTGCACATACCACAACACAGATTTAAATCGATAAAACACCTCCAATATGTCAATCAGGCACGTATAGCTAACTAATTAGCTATAATCCACAAGAAACCTACAATAACCATATCTAGATGGGAATACCCTCACTATCCACAAATGAACTATCCATCATAGAACTTCTTCAACTCATAACAATCATATATACACTTCATAGATATGCAAAATCAACATATTTAATCAAATCTACCACATAAACCCTATGCCACCTTCTAAGTTATCCTATTAGGTTTCTACATTCCATGATCAAAATCTTCATGGAATAGGATACATCAATCCTCTATCGACTGACCAAATCGTCAATAGTATATGGCTAATTCAATCCTTTCCCATGTCAGTATAAGCTAGGTACTCGATGTGCTCAAGATATCCAACTAAGCACGAATAACCCAAGACTCAAACATCTAAAAGTAAAGTAGGTCAATCCCCTACTGATCGGATCAACAAAACTAATCGGTCATCTACTAACTAATCAAGAATAGATAAAGCCTCTACAAACATCTAGGGTAAATCGATATACAACTACCCAAATCAATAAGTGTAAATCAGACTCCTACTGACTGATCTAACAAGAGTAAATCAATATTTACTGATGAAATTAACTAAAATAACATGGTATACTACTGGCTAGGTCAACATAAAGATATAAATACTATCCACTACCCAGCTATTAAAAGCAGAGGCTGGTATGTGCCTCAATCTGCTAACCAACTAGTAATAACATAAGCTAAAAACTACTAGTGTATGATATGATAAATCACCAGAAACTGTAACCCTTAATCTCTATCAAGGTCGATCATCATCAGTGGCTAACCTAATACATAAAATATATGCTATATCAACTAGACAGGTACTAGTAAAGAGTGCTAATACAGGTCATAAACAGTAATAGTCAACAGTGCATATACTAACAAAAATGTAGGATAACAGTATACCACATACCTCCTATAGCTTGGAGATGTCCTGTCGCTGCCAGGTCCCAAAATCCAAAAAGTCACATCGAGAAGACCAAAACACAAAATCCGAAACACCGGAAAAATAAGACACGTAAGTCGATCTCTGATACCAAATAAATTGATATAAGATAAATCTCGAAAATCCAAAACACATAGCAAGTATCGTATACCTGCTCTGATACCACTAAATTGGTATCAGTCAAATCTCGAAAATCTGTAACACAAAAAATCAAACAAGTATCGCCAACCTCGGCGCTCTGATACCAAATAAATTTGTATCAGATAAATCTCGAAAATCCAACACACGGAAACCCACCAAGTATCGCCAAACTTTGGCGCTCTGATACCAAATAAATTGGTATCAGGTTATCCCAAATATCCCGAAATACGAAAACAAAGATCGTAAAACTTATGCTCTGATACCACTAAATTGTCACGCCCCAGAGGAGTCTCTGTCCGAAGAAATTTCGGCAGCATCTCCCCTGTACGGCGGACAATCTGAAACTTTCTACATACATAAATACCTCAGCCACAGGCGGCTGGAATAATAACAGTAAATAAAACCAATCACCACGCAGTTTAGATAAGTATTCAGCCTCTGGCTGTCACAACCACACAGTTAATAAAATAAACAACATAGTAATACTCTGACTCGAAAACAACCCTACTCAACTACACTCGTAAAGCCCAAATCCGATTTTTCTTACCTCTTCTGCCGTCCAGGCAGGCATGTAGTAGTATAAAATCGAAAACAAATCCATCAACGAGACAAACTATATAATATCTAAGTATTCAACATCCAAATCCAAATATAGTCAAGTGAGAATCAAAAACAATACAAACGATAGCAAATAGCTGGAGGTCTGCAAGGGATTAGCAACTGGAACTCCCTCCTGACAGCATCAAAATACTGAGATGAGATGCACAAATCACAACTGAAATCCAGCAGTAAAATAATCTCCCTTACCACTTTAACCACTGCTAGGGCACGGCACAACAAAACGGGACCACAGGAACGACTTGAATGCTCTGCTTCTGTCCACGACCCGAAGAAGAAAATCAGTGGTCGGAGAGAACTCCAATTCCAGTGACTGTCCTAGAGGAGAGCAGCAACCACGACCGGTAGTGAAGAATCAGCAGGGAAAAATGGGCTTGGTGGTGGCTGTCGGCATCGGAGTGGGGCGTCGGCTGAGGCTAGGGCAGAGGAGCGGCGGCGGCTGTGAACCCAACTAGGGCACGGTCCTCTCCCCCTTTGGCCGTCACCTAGGGCAGAGGTGCGGCGGTGCTCGGGTGGCTCGCGGCTAGGGCACAGCGGCGGCTTGAGTACCGGCGAGGAAAAATGGCGCGATCGGGAGAAGAGAGGAAGATGACCGGCGCTGCTCCGTGCGTCACCGGCGGCAGTGGCGATCGGCACACAGATCAGAGGGGAAGGAAGGTAGCTAGGGCAGAGGAGGAGAGGGGTTCGGCCTCACCGAGAAGAGGAGGAGATGAAGAGGGGGAAAACCGTCGTGACCGGCGGTTAGGGCATGGAGGAAAATCGGCGGCGTCAGGGAGAAGAAGAGAAGAGGGACGGGGTTGGCTCGGCAAGGAAGAAACAGCGACAACGAGCAAATAAAAAGAAATAAAGAAAATAAAAGGAAAAGGATATATAAACATTTCCTCACTTAAATAGGGTAGCCTAAACAGGCTTTTCCGGATTCCCGTTTTTATCCCCGTCAACTCGTCAGTACGAGCTCCGAAAAATTCCAGAAAAATTTCCAGAAAAATCCCTTATTAATATTCGTCTATTTTCCGGTATTTTACATAAAGAATAAGTTTGGATCTAATTGCCTGTTAAAAGTAAGGAACTTCAACTATCAAGTTTTGTCATGTCATACAATTCAGTCCTAGGCACTTATAGATTTAACTTGTACTTTCATCATGATCCTAAATTGTCATAGACCTTCTAAACATGGGGTGAATTGAAATGAGCATGATGTGTGAGTTGGTATCAGAGCAGTGATTCCTAAACACTACAAAAAAAAATGGATTTACCGACGGAATTTTCCGTCGTAATTCCGTCGATATAGTTGCTTAGTGACGGAATTATGACGGAAAATCAGTTGTCGGAAAATAATTTGTCGGAAACAGATATACCGACGGAATTTAAATTCCATCGGTAATTATCGACGGAATTAGGATTTCCGTAGTAAAATTTACCGACGGAATTTATATTTCCGTCGGTAAATCATGCTGGAAACAGTGCTTCTGGTAGTTGTGGTTACCGACGGAAACAACGTTTCCGTCGGTGTTTACCGACGGAATTTATATTTCCGTCGGTAAATAATTTTGTAAATATCGACGGAAATAGCGTTTCCGTCGGTAAACCATTACGATAATTGCCAACGGAATACTTATTCCGTCGGTATTCCGTCGCTAAAATAAAAAAAAAATTACAAGAAACAATTTATATTTCTTTTTGTACCTTGTTTACAATCCATATATACACTAAATCATCACAGACGATGACATTTCATATATACAAACACATACAAACAATCACATCCATACAAACACATATAAACAATTACTTTCACACTTACAAACACATTTCATATATCCTAATAATTCATACAATTCTTACAAACATAAATAAACTATAACATCCATACAAAGTAATATAAATAAAAACAATCACAACCATCTAAAACAAATAAAATCTAAACAAATCACAATAATAGAAATAAACTAAACTATCCAAATTTCCATATATAAATCCAAATTTATATAATCAGATATTTAAATACATACCATGATAGAAAATACTCCAAGTTATACATCCGCATACAATAGAAAATCCTGCAGAAAGTAAAATGCAATAGAATATGATTATTTATGAATAAGATAAAATTTTTATAGTGATTTATATATAGCTAATTTTGATACCTTGATATAAATGAGCAAATGATGATGACGACGACGATGATCAATATGTCAATAGGAACTCCTGAAATATACAATAATATAATATTTAGAAATGTGCAAATTAAAATATCAAAACATAATAAATATAATTTTGTAATACTATAATGAAATGCTGAAACCTAAAAAAGAATGATGCATGCCTCAACTATTCATGATTAGATCTTTCAAAAATACACAAACAAACAAAAGGTTAATAATTAAAACTAAGTAGAAAAAACTACTTACAAAAGGATGATCCCTCCAAAACTCTATAAAGACTTCCTCTAGAAATCATTACAATGGCACTCGTTAAATATGCAAGCAAAGAAATGAGAGCAATGCACTAAAAAAGTATAATGTTTAACTAATTTTACATGTCAACGAAAAAAGATACCTAGATCATATTTTGGATATCTACTGATGGTGATGAATTGTTCCTGAGAAAATGTAATACAATTAATATCATGTTTTAGAGGTGAGCAGATTATAATTAATATCAAAATAGAATAAATATATTTTGCATGTTTTATAAGTGATAAATAAAAAAAGGTAAGTTATAGTTATACGAACTTAATCAGAGTCCTGTGGGTCTTGAGTCTCTTGTAGAAGAAGAACTAGGACGAGCCCTGGCTCTTGGATCTTCAGATGATTTAGAAGTCTTGGAAATTGATGAACCTATTATAGTTAGTTATAAACTGACACTATCCTCTGGAACAATTTTAGATTCAAAAGCTACTAGATTGTTCCGTTGGGAGAAGGATAAGATGAAGATATTCTTAAAAAGAGATGAAGGTGGAACGAAGCAAAAGAGGTACAACATTGAGTATGCAACAAATTTTGCAGATGTGAGCGCTTTGCTATCACATCTGCAAAATTTGTTGCATATTCAATGTTGTACCTCTTTCGCTTCGTTCCACCTTCATCTCTTTGTAAGAATATCTTTATCTTATCTTTCTCCCAACGGAACAATCTAGTAGCTTTTGAATCTAAAATTGTTTTAGAGGATAGTGTCAGCTTATAGCTAACTATATTAGATGTTATATTGGTATATTACCTAGTTTGGATTTTGGCTGCATCAGAAGATGTGGTAATGAATTAAATAAAATCAAATAACTTAGGCCATAAAGGATTTTGAAGTTGAGGTTCAATAGCTGATTGATACTTAGTTCATGAGTCAATACAATATCATATCAATTGAACAAAGTGTAACAAAAATTAGAATTCACAACCAACTGCATAACCTCATCTAACTACCATGTAAGTCCCTGTATAGGGGAAGATGTGTTGGTTCACACATCTTAATTAATGAAGTGTGAAGTGCGAATTTTGTGGATCATGCTGCACCAAAAGCATTTGAGTGAACTATGTCATTCACAAGTAAAAAAAACACAAAAACAAACTATCAGTACTAATAATTTATGTGGTCGATCATCTCTTCGACCGGATATATATAATGTTTGCACAAATTAACCCAACTTAATTTGAACCACAATTTTCATTTTCCCTACACAATAGAGAAAAAAATTATAGTAGAAACCACTTGTTGGCAGCCAACACAGCCATCAGCCGGCACAGCCGTCGGCCGCTTGCAAGCGCTCGACACAGCTGCTGTTCACTTGCAAGCGGTCGGTTGTTTGGTAGAAGCCGCCGGCAAGCTACAGACCGCTTGCTAGCTGTCGGCACAACCACCAGCGTGCGGCTAGCGCCCGGCAAAGCCGCCAACCGTGTGGTAGCGACTGGCGAAGAGGAGAAAAATGGAGAGGAGAGGAGAGAACTTACCTGAAGATCATCGGAGAGGAGAGATCGCACCGGAATCGCCGAAAAGGAGAGATCGCGTCGGAATCGCCGAAGAGGAGAGATTGCGCCGGAATCGCAGGAGAGGAGGAAATCGAGCGCACGAGAGGAGAAGGGCCAGTGCCCTAATTTTATTTTCGGGATTACCGACGGAATTTAGATTCCGTCGGAAATTACCGACGGAATCTAAATTCCGTCGGTAATCCTGATATTTTTGTTTTTTATTTCAAGATTACCGACGGAATATAATTTCCGTCGGTAATTTCCGACGGAATTTAATTCCGTCGGTAATCCTGAAATTTTTGTTTTTATTTCAGGATTACCGACGTAAATTAGATTCCGTCGGTAATTACCGACGGAAATTATATTCCGTCGGTAATCCTGATTTTTTTCCCGTTAATAAATAGTTCCCATCATTGTATCGACGGAAATTTAATTCCGTCGGAAAATATTACTGACGGAATTAAAATTCCGTCGGTAATATTTGAGATTACCGACGGATATCATATTCCGTCGGAGATTACCGATGGAAATTAGCATCCGTCGGAGATTACCGACGAAATAATATTCCGTCGGTATATTCCGTCGATAAACCTGATTATTTTTATAGTGAAAGGACAGTGTGTACATATAATCTTGTAAGGACTCAGATACTTCTGTCTTCAAATTTGTAAGTATTTGGCTACTGTATATTTCTGCTTTGTTAACATAAGTCTTAGATTATTACATTAACCGAAATGAAATGGATAAGTGCAGAAGTAAATTTACCAAACCATTCTCTTGGAGATTGTGTCAATCTATAAAAACCTTCTTTAACTTGCACACAACAGGAGCAACAAACTTAAGTTACTCCATGAGACCTCCACCTCCAGATTACCATAGAAGAAAACATACTCGATACTTAATTGATGTAGTGTCCACTAAAATACAACTGCTATGGTAAGGAAGAAGAAAACTAATGCAAGCTTAGTCACTAGTGACAATGAGGTCCATCCCATAACGTGTTTTCCTTCACCATTTATTGAGCTTCAAATTTGTCAATAGAGTCATTATACGATATCTTAATAGTGCACAACCATTTGAAGCCAACAGAAGACTTACCAAAGGAAGGAGTGCCAAGGTTCTTGTATTCTTAGAATGTAATGTAGTCATCTAATTATTATCGTCTGCCTTGACTTTGAATAAATAGAACTTTTGAGATAGTCTGGAGAGTCAATACAGAATCTCAAGCAGAGATAAAAGAATATTGTGGAGACAAGCAAGCATAAAAGATATAATGATAAAGATAACGTATAATTGTTGCACATTCAGCTACTTTTTTTGGGAAATAATAAAGTCAATGCCTGAGGTAGTATCCAGACCCAAAGAAGTTAATGGCTGGGCAATGGAGTCTGCTAAAGCAGCTACAACTTGCTCAGTACGTGTTTGTCTGTTGTATGTCTATACTAGTTAAGTCTCTGGTATCATTTGCTCTTTAGTGAAGGATGGTTGAATAGATGAAGCACACATAAAAGAAGCTAGTGGAATATACTAAGTACTTGGCATAAGAAACACCTGAGCTTGTTAAGTCTCTGGTATCATTTGCTCTTTAGTGAAGGATGGTTGAATATTGGCTCTGGTTCTTCTTGGAGAAGCATAACCATCTTGTTAACATGGTCAACGAGTCAGATATGTAACTAACACATCTCTAGATGAGTCAGAACGGATCAAACCTAAATTTAACTAATGAACCGATGAGTTGAAGTTCGTCTATATTTTTTTTAAAAAAAGAATCTTAATTTTTTTAATTATTAACAGGAAGAGTCTCTTAATTAATAATATTTATAACATTTTAATGTTCTTAATGGTTTGATTTTAAATAAACCAACTCTTTTACTTAAAAATTTTCAATATGGGATTATTTTACAACAATTGAAGTCAATTTTTCAAGTGAATTTTCTAATATGGGGTTTTTCCACTTTGCTCAAGAGATCCCACCTCCTATAATTTGGCCTTTGCTATCTCATATCAGAGTGTCAATCTTTACTCAGCCAGCTCGTTGTCAATCTGAATGTGATACAGATCTTTACTCAGCTAGCTATTAACTGGCTCATTCATTGAAGCTTGGCTGTTTTTCTATGGCAGGTGAGATGGATATATCATCTGTGACATCATCATTAGGCTTTCAACTTGGCCTTGGGTCGAGTACGGCGGAGGCGCTGGGGGCAAGTGTTTCGCCTTTTACCACAATCATTAGGCTTTCAACATCACTTGCAACCATATAAAGCACTCCAATATAATACTTAAAGATCAATAGAGCTTCATAGTTATTAAGAAATTGGATGCCAATTAAGAAGCATTTCCCGTATATGATTGTTTATATCCAAGCTCTACTTTGCTATATTTGACTGTGGGATTGTTTGGTTATAGCCCGCTTGTGGAGGGCATTGCCAAATGCATCGTAGAAGACAACATGAGCCTGCGTCTTGGTGAGCTGCAGGGACATGAACCCTTGGCCGTCGTAGAAGAACTCAAGCTTGTCGGAAACGGAGTTGAGAATGCCCCTCCAAGCTTTTGACCCACCTCCACTTGTTAGGAATTGGAGAGGGCTGCGGCACCGACAAATGGAAGACTATTAGATCCTCGAAACCACCCACCCATATGGGGGATCAAGTTAACTTTCAGAATCTTACCAGTCATTGCTGCTAATGTGTTCAAGGCAATGGTCATGTCCATTGACATAAAAATCAACTCCATTTTCCTGTGATTTTAGAAGCATTACAAAGAGTGTATTTTTTTTTCTATAGAAAAGAGAAAAATAAAGTAAGATATTACCTTGAGAATCGGAAGGAGGAGTAACTGGAGCTCAATGGTGTCGCCATGTACGCTGGCACTCCTTATAGTGTGGTGACCAACCACAACCTTCCATCTTGCAGGGGATTCCTTCAGTGCTAAATCCAAATCCTCCCTCACAAAAATAACAATCATAAGCAATGTAGAAGAAACACCAAGTTTATGGTATTGAATTTGAACCAAACAAGGATTCAATTGATCTTTGTGTGAATTGTGTCAGATATACTTTAGTACCTTTACTAGATTTGAAATGTAAGTTTCTCGCGGGGCGACTCCCCTCCAATCATAGTGATGGCCCTTGGGTTTGTTCCAATAATGTTCAACAAAGGGAGTTGTGTCCACAAAGAAGAAATCCACAATTTCTAACAATGAGCTCGAGCCACAAACAGAAATATAAGCACACTTGGCCATGAAGATTAGTAAGGAAGTGAATTTGGAGTTATGGTTTTCCTTTAACCTGCGTTGAGGACAAAAGATCTCAAACACAACCATCGGCGATCGATTTGCCGAAGAACAGGGCTCAATTGCGCCAACACATCACCTATGTAGTCATGGTTCCCCAAAACTGCAAGAGCATCATCAAAGCTAAGTTGGTCAGATCGATATGCAGCAAAATGCTTCACTAATGCAAACACATGTTTCCATTAGCATTGACGATATTGGAATCGAATGATAACATGCATGATGCGAATTGTGAACCTCGCATATGCTTGTAGAAACATACCACTATACCATTGCTTCTGTAAGCTCTCAGCAGCATAAATGTTGGTGAACGATTCCTCAAATTCCTTGTCGTCAATGCCTGTCAGCCCTTCTTCGTAGAAATTGTCCCCAGTGGATACCACAAAATCTATGTCAAGACTTTCTCCAATCCTCCCCATCTACATTCATGTTAATGTTAAACACTTTTTAGGTTAATTAGGTTTTTTTTAAACAAAAACAAAAGTAAAAGGGGAAATAAAACTAATGCATAGTGCAGCAACACATGGCCTCTTGTAGCAACACAGATCTAGTGGAGGAATGAACGAGGGAGAACAGGGAAGGCAGTCTCCTACCTGAGCTGCAACAAGTGTTTGATTAAATGTCCCTTTCCTTCCCCAGTCACCAATCACCAACAAGCTGAGAGATCCATCGCTCTTGAGTGGGTGCTCCAGCCTTGGGAGCTCAGCCATGGAGGAGAGGAAGAGAAAAGAAGAGACCATGGAGAGGAGGAGGGGCAGGAGAGCCATGGCTGCTGGCTGCTGGCTGCTGCAAGCATAGGTTTTGAGGAAGAAGAGTTGGACATGGTTGTGTTTAAATAATGGCAAGTGATTGTGAAGGTGAATGATTGTGGTCCTGTGGAGCAGGATGGATAGAAGAGTCAGTGGAGATGCATTTCCTGCATCAGTTGAAGTGGTGGCGTATAGAATCTTTCAGTGGCGTATTTTGTAAGAATCACTAAATTTAGCTAAATGCTGATAATGAACGCCAATATGTTCATATGTTTTTATTTTTAAAAAATATTATATAGCAGTTATAATTTTTAATTATTATAATATTAATAGACATTTTGTTTCTATCCATACTAATGGGTATTAATCAGGTTATCACGAGAGAGATCTCTGGTCCACAAATTTGTGGATCAAAGGATGATCCATTACATGAGGATTTTTAATTTGGATGGATCCCATCTTTAAATAGATAGGGTCCATATAAATTAAGGGTCTATATCAATGGACCATCTTTTAATCCGTAATTTAGGGATCAGAAAATCTTTACTAATTACCACTAGACTTTAGCAAATAGGCTCTCGGCAGGGATCCTCCAGCAAAATTGTAAATTGTTTACCCTCAACTTGTACATTTTATCAAGTAGAGCACTGCTTCAAAGTTGAATTTAAACTGAGAAACCGATGTGAAACACGTGCACGTGGACCAATTTAAAGAATGAGAATTGCACAAAAGAGCAGGCAGAGTTAGGAATTAATTAAACGGCGCGTATAGTCACTAGAGGACGCATTAATTTAATACTTGTTTGTCTATTCTATCCCTCCTGTTAAAGGGCGCATTAATTAAAAGAGCAGGCAGAGTTGAATTTACAACTCTCTTTTCTCTCTCATTTATGAGAGCTGCTTCCCCATCTGACAACATCCTCTCTCCGTATCTCTCTCTCTCTCTCTCAATTTCAAATGATTTTTCTATCCTCTTCTCTTTTTTTTAAATTTTATTTATTTTTCATTTAATTTTATTTTTAAAATTAATTTTGTTTAAAAATAACTCTTATATTTATATATTTTTAATTTTATTTAATTTTTTAAATGTATTTTTAAATTAATTCAATTTATTATTTTTTTATGATATTTTTTTCAATTTTATTTAATTTTTATTTACTTTTATTTTTTAATCAATACTTTATTTTTATAATTTTATATAAATTTTATTTAGTTTTTTTTAATTAATTTTGTTTATTATTTTTATCAATACTTTATTTTTTAATTTTATATAAATTTTATTTAGCTTTATTTTTTTAATTAATTTTATTTATTATTTTTTTTCATAATACTAGTATTGTTTCCAATTTATTATTTTTTAAGTTTTATTTTTTTTATTGATTTTATTTTTTTATCAATTTTTTATGAGTTTTATTATTTTTTTAATAATTTTTTTATATATTTATAATAAAAAGTATAAAAATATGGATCAAAATAAAAATTATATATTTAAAACTACCAAAAATACTAACAATTAATAGTGCACACATTCATAACTTAGCAACAAATATTTTTTTTTCCAAATGAAGAGTACATGTAATAATACAATAAAACACAGAAATATATAAAACTAAAAATTTTAATCAATGTTGCCTCCAAATTCTACTCCCGACGCGTTTGGTGGTGGTGTATCTATTACTTTGTGTCACAAATAAACACATGTCCTATAACGAGTTGTTGGGAGATTGTTGGTGCAATATTCCCGAGGTCAAGATTGACCTAGTTTGACTGAGCTTGAATTGGGTCAAGCTCGAGCCTTAATGTTTATGTTTTGATGGTTTGACAATACATGTAGACAACACATAGAGATTGCAGGTGCAATTGTTCATGTGTGGAGATTGTGATGGAGAGTCAAGTAGGTCAAGGTTGACCGGATACTTGACTAGAAAATCCTGGTGAGTGAAGCCAGGTGAAAGTCCTAACTTGGAGGTTAGGCAAAGGAAGTCCTGATGAGTGAAGCCAGGCAGAAGAAAATCCTGGTGAGTGAAGCCGGGTGAAAGACCTAGTGAGTGAAGCTAGGTAAAAGTCCTGATGAGTGAAGCCAGGCAGAAGGAAGTCAGTGAAGCTAGGTAAAAGTCCTGGTGAGTGAAGCCAGGCACGGGGAAATCCAGATGGGTCAAGGTTGGCCAGACATCTGGTGAAAGTCCAAGTAGGTCAAAGGGATTGACCGGATACTTGGCACGAGGAAGAAAAGTCCAAGTAGGTCAAAGGGATTGACCGGATACTTGGCAAGAGGAGAAAAGTCCAAGTGGATCAAAGGGATTGACCAGACACTTGGTGAGAGAGTCCTAGCTGGTCAAGGGTGACCGGATGCTAGGTTTTATGTACCAACAAGTCATGGTTGACTGAATGTTGGATTAGAAGGCTTTGGACTTGGTTTTGGGCAAAAACCAAGATCTGGATCGATCAGCCGATCGATTGAATCATGCCTAATCGATTGACCGATCGATCGGGTGAGTCCCCGCGACAGGCATTATCCCAATCGACCAGTGGATCGATTGGGGAAAAGTGTCGCCCGAATAAAGCCCCTTTGGATCGATCGGTGGATCGATCCAGAGCTCCCAATCGATCAGTCGATCGATTGGGAGGCGCGATTTCGCGCAATAAGCTCTGGATCGATCGACCGATCGATCTAGGCTATTCCAGAGAGCACAGAGGCGCTCTGGATCAATCGGTCGATCGATCTAAAGCCTCCCCGATCGATTGGGAGCGTTCCAATCGATCGGGATCCGACCGTTGGCGTCGTATTTAGCTGCAGGCGTTCGATTCCTTCGGCAGCGCTTCACCGATTCATCTCAGATCTTCACTGTGCTCCCAGAGCCTCTTCATAAAGTTCAGATCGCCAGTTCTTGAAGGTTCTTGGAGGTCTTCCAAGTCAAGAGGCGGATCTACAACTGAAGAAGAAAGCTAGGGTTAGGGTTTTCAGTTGTAAAACCTAAAAGCTACTGCTTGTATTTGTTTTCCTTTCTTTCTTCTTGTACTGTGAGCTTGTAGGGCTTCTCCGCCTTCGGTAGTTACCGAAAATGAGTGATTTCTTAGTGGAGGGTGCGTGAGTGGGTGTGGATCCTTGGACTAGTCACCTCTTGTGAGGTGGATACCAAGTAAACCCTCCTTGCTAGCATTGTGTAGTTTGTTTCTGTATTTTCCGCTACATATCTTGAAGAAACAAGCAACGAAGAGCGAGACGAGTGCACCGAGTTATTCACCCCCCTCTAGCTATATATTCGGTCCCAACAAGTGGTATCAGAGCGAGGTCGTTCTTCACCGGAATCATCGTCGGAAAGGGAAAAGAGCTAGAGGGTGAAGAAGTTGGAGCAAAATTCTTCAAGTCAAAGATTTTATCAAGCTCAACTTCAAATGGAATTCCGAGATGGACTCGGATTCGACACGAGGGTGCCTCCACCATTCACCATGATAAGCTTCGTTCTTTGGAGATCAAGGATCGAGAATTTCTTGATGGTGGAGATAGAGCAATGGTTTGCTCTCATGGTAGGTTTCGAGGCTCCAACAAATTCGAAGGGCAAAGTCCTCAAGAAAAGCAAATGGAGTCAAGAACAAATCCAAAGATGTGAGGCCAATGATAAAGTGACCAAACTTTTGGTCAATATATTGCCTAGCCACATTCTTAGAAAAATTGGAGAGTTCAAGGATGCCAAGGAGCTTTGGAGCAAATTGACATCAATTTATAAGATCCCCTCCACTGTACTAGACCAAGAAAAATCCAAAGAGGGCGACTCATTGGATCAAAATAAAGAGCAAGAGGACTCCGAAGTTGAGAGATACTCAACTTCTGAAGAAGAGGAAGTCCAAGAAGCTTCATCTTCAAAGGAATGCAATGAAGAAGGCAAAGAGGGAGTATACTCCTTGTTCCATGTACAAGATGAGAATGAGGAAGCCTCCACCTCTAGGATTGAGGGGGAGCAATTTTCATTGACACCGGATCAAGAGAAAGAAGAAGCCTCCACATCCGGGTCAAAAGAAGAAGAGGATGAAGAAGCTTCCACCTCCACAAGTCAAGACAAATCTATTGGAGGAGTATCAAGTTCGGATCAAGAGGAAGCTTCTACCTTCGGATCAAAAGGAGAAGATGCCACCCCTACAAGCAAAGGTATAACAATTTCAATAGAAAATAACAAAAATCATATCATTTGCTTTGAGTGTAGGGAAAAAGGGCATTACAAAAGTAAATGCCCTAAATTGGCCAAGAAGAAGGGTCAAGTGGCACAAAAGGGCAAGGAGAAGCCCAAGGAGACCGCTCTCAGAACAAAAAGGAGCAAGGAGCACATTGTGTACTTTTTGTGCAATCAAAAGGGACATTACCGGAGTCAATGTCCCAAGGGGAAGAAGGCGGTCAAGGCTCAAGGAGGAAGCACACCTCAAGGGGGAGTCTCCAAGGTAAAAAGAAAGGTATCATTTATTGAGCCTACTCCCTTGAACAATGGTAAAAAGCATGCTAAGTCAAGTCTTTATCATTTTAATGCTATTTACCATAAGAATAGAGAGCATGATGACATTAAGGAAAAACACATGACTCTCCATGCTAAAACTACCACACCTAGGGTTAGGAAGGTAGATGGAATTTTAGGCAAGAACTCTAAGGATTTTAGCTACAAGCCTAGAAACAAAAATGCTCATGGACTTAATGGAAAACCAAAAACTAAGGACTTAGTGATGGAAAATCAAGTCTTGAGGTCAAGACTTGACAAACTAGAAAAGACCCTAAAAATGATGGAAAATATCCTTAAAGGGCAAAATGAGCAAAATCTAGGTTTAGGACAACAAGGGTCATCCAAGGGCCATAGAGGTTTGGGATACAAACCTAAAACCAAAAAGGATGTACCTACTTACCATAGAGTTCCATATAGTTATGGAACAAACCCTAGGTCTAGTGGTCAAGTCAAGAATACTAGGGAGGTTATTCCTAAGAGTATTTTTGTAACAAATGTGACTAATACTTCTAAGAAGTCCAAGAAAGTCACAAAGAATGTCACAAGGGAAGCAATCCCTAGGGTTGACCTAGAAAATGTGACCAAGGCTTCTAAGAAGCTAAACAAGGTCACTAGGAAGGTATCTAGGGAAATTATCCCTAGTGAGTACCTAGAGTATCCAAGGAGCACCAATAGGTTTTGGGTTCCTAGGAGCATCTTCTGTACCCCATAGATGGGTTAGAGAGTGTCAACTCTAAGTGGAAGGGTAGTTAACCCAATCATGATGAAGTTGACACTCAAGAAGCATTTTCAAGGTTATTATTAACCTTTGAAAATGAAAAGGATAAAGGGTTTACTCTTGGAAAGAGTAAAATGTGTCATATTTTGAGAAATTGGATGAAATTTTAAATGACACAATTTGAGAAAATCATAAGAACTACCAAGTTGGGATTTTGGTATGTTCTTAGGAAGTTAAAGGCAAATTTAAGCCTTAACTAAATTGATTACTCTTTAAAAGAGTAGATTGTGCCAAAATTTGAGGAATATGCTTAATTTAAATTGGCACAAATTAGGAAAAGCAAAAGAAATGTCAAATTTGGTTTTTGACATTTTCTTGGGAAATAGTGGGCAATCTAGGGTTTAAATTTTTAAGTTAGCTAAGGGTTAAGGATACTTAGATAGGTAATCTAGGTATTTTATCTATGCTAACTTGCCATGCTTTGCTTGTCCATCAAATGCCATGACATCATATTTACTTATTTGTGTTTGCACTCATGCCTTATTATAAAAGCACAAAAATATCATGTCATGTCATCCATACATCATATAGTTATAGGAAATTTTCTTTTGAGAATTATTTCTTTTTGATGTATGCCATAACATCATCATGCATCATTTTAATTCCTTATTTTATTAAGGACAAATGACATTAATTAACAAGTAACATCCTTGGTGGATGTCTATAATTCAAAAATGCCTAGATAGATATGCATGATCCCTAGATTAGGGCAAAACCAAACTTTACATCTCACAAAGACCCATAAGGTGACTTGTATGTGTTTTAGTGCACATTAGATACAAGTGAGATGTTAGGATGATGAACAAAACTCAAGATGTTGATTTAGTGCATTCTTTTGAGTTTTAAGTTCATCAAAACACATAATTATGTGTTTTTCCATCATTGGGAAAGCTAATATACAAGTCATGTGTATTAAGCCCAAGGAACATGGTAGGATATTGGTTTTTGAAAATTGTTTTAAAATGCTTTTGGAAAACCATTGGTGAAGGCTATCGTTTGATAGTAATGACAATTGAATAGTTAGGCACAAAGTAGAAGAAAACACTAAAATTTTTGTAAGTTTTCTAGTTTGTGTAAATCTTTGAAAATATGAAGTATTTTCTTATAAAACTATTTTTCCATGATAATATATGCCCTAAATAGTGTCTACACAATTTTTCATAATTTTTAGAATTTTAGGGAATTTTTGGGGAGTTTTTGAAATTCACCGCAAGTGAATTTCAGAACTATCAGGCATTCAATCGATCACCCAATCGATTGAAAGGTCTCAATCGATGGGGCGATCAATTGAAAGCAAGCTTCTCGCGAACAGAAGCTTCCTGGATCGATCCATCGATTAATCCAACCCTCCTGAATCGATCAGTGAATCGATTCAAGCTGGTTCAATCGATTGGGACCCAAATCCAATCGATTGAGGAAGTTGATTTTGGCTGGGAAAGCCTGATTTCAGCATTCCAAACCAAGTTTAGTCTAGGAAATCATTCCTAACCCCTCAAAATACATTTGTATACATAAAAAGGATGTTTTCATGTTGAAAACAAGGATGGATTGGTTGAGAAAGACTAAATTGAAGTTTAGGTTGAGGTTTGGTTTCGATATTGAATTTTTGAACCTCAAAACTTCTAATTTTGAGTTTCCTAAAGGTTTAGGGATTCCAAGATATTGTTGGTACAATGACAGAAGTTACGTGCATGTCTTTAGGGGGAGTTACTCTTTAAGGACATGAAAACTTATTTTCATACACCTTGGAAGGTGGTTTTACCTTCTTTAGTAAAAATGCTCAAGGTTGAGCATTTGTTTACAATGGAGAGTGGATACCTTCATTGTTTAAGTTAAAAATGCTCAAGGATGGGCATTTGTCTACATTGGGGAAGAATGTAGGGTTAAAGGAAAATGAAAGGTATGGGACTTTCATTATCGGGTTGATCACAACGAGTGAAGTTGTGAACAATGTTGAGTAACTCTTCAGGGGGAGAGTTTGTTTTGATGTGTGCCAATAGGGGGAGAAATATAGGGTTTAAGTTAGGACTTCATTATCTAAGCGGGAGTTTGCCCTCTTAGGAGGAGAATGTGTCACGCCCCGGAGGAGTCCCTGTCCGAAGAAATTTCGGCAGCACCTCCCCTGTACGGCGGACAATCTGAAACTTTCTACAATCACTATATACCTCAGCCACATGCGGCTGGAATAAACAACAATAATAAATAGACAATCACCACGCAGTTAATATAATTCTCAGCCTCTGGCTGACACAACCACGCAGTAATAAGATGACTCGAAATCAACCCTACTCAACTACACTCGTAAAGCTCAAATCCGAAGAACTCACCTCTTCTGCCGTCCAGGCAGGCATGTAGTAGAACAAAACCAAATCATACCAAAATCCATCGACAAATATAATCCATACAAGCTCCAAGTATCTAAACAATACAAGATCAAAACATAATCTAAATCATAAAATCAAAAGATAAGTAAACAGTCTTGTGGCTGCAGGGAACTAGCACTACATGCAGTGGGGACTAGCGACTGAAACTGCTCCGGACAGCCTCAACCTGAAAATATAACAACAATGGAGGCGGGGTGAGTCCAACACTCAGCAGGTACAACTGATATGCAAAATAAAGTAAATAACAGACAACACTAATCATGTGTACAGTCTCCTGAATACGAGAAGGATAAATGCAACTGGAACAAAAACAGGAGAAAACTGTACTAACCATGATCAAGGTATAAAGATAACTGGGTCGTCAGACTGAGAGTGTCATAATCCTATATGCATGTCAATCATATGCATCCAAATAAATGCAGCAAGTAAATGCAGCAAACACAAACAGTAAATGCATCATGCATATGATGCCAATGACATGGTCACCCCTGACGCCAGTCAGCCATCTCACACACAATGGTGAGTCCGAGTGGGTAGGGCTGTGACAACCGTGCACTCTGACATCACTGCCCCTGATGAGTGACCGAGTGGACGGGATGCTGTCGGAGTACATACATACTCCTACCCCAAATCATAAATGGGGGAGCGCAATGCTCTCATCTCCCGGTACACGATGACGGGGAGGACTCTCTGCCGGCTACCATGCTGAGTCACACTACCCATGAGCGGACCAACGGAGCCAAACAAAGTCCAACTGGTTGCCGGCTACAACGCTGCTACACTAAACCAACGGAGCCAAACAGAGCGGAACTGACTGCCGGCTACCACACTGAGTCACCAGACCAACGGAGCCAAACAGCAGAACTGCCACACACCTGTCTGATATACCACTAACCCATGAGTGGTGGTGTGTACAGATACATGTAACTGGCGATGTGCTCTACAATAATGGAGCAGACAATCGCACAGCATGCAATCATGTAAGATGATGCATGACACTAAACATGGCAATATCACGAATAGCATAGCATGCTCCATACATAAATATAAAATGTGTACCACAAGATAATGAATCAAATGGAAGGTACACAGACAGATAGGTTATCAAATAAACCCTAGGTCCTGAACATAATGTATCATATGGTTGGGTCACTACCTAAAGCATGTATGGTCAGATAAATAATAACATGCAGTGCATAATAAGTAAACAAGCAACATGTAACCGATCATGTAGTGACCAACCGAAACAAATGGAAAATACAATCATTGCTATATGTTAAACACTTTATTATGCATATCAAAAGACATAAGTCAAAGTACCCGCCTCCAATAAAGTGGTCCAATCCGGTAATCAAGATATTCGTCGAGATACCGTCCCGAATCAAAGTCCTGTGTCGAACATATAGATATATTTTATTTAGCTACAATTCAAATGAATTTAAATAGCTTAATAAAATCCATGAAACTAAATCAGGGAAAACCCTAATTAACATAACCAATTGCCTACCCAAAATTAAATCCAACCATTGACTAAGGTTAATGGTCTTAACCCTAATCGTTCCATTAGATTCATTTAAAACCAACTCAATCTACAACAAGGATCCGCCATCAATGTATCATCCTATAACCAAATTAGGTACGTATCAATTCATACATAAAACACATAAACCTAATTCAACCCATACATGATCAATAGCATATGTCAAACTCCTATGCCTTACCTGAAACTCACAGCCGCTTATCACTGTTGGAAGTAGGATCATTTGCTGCTGGAATCTTCCTACTGTCGGAGATCAAACGATGCTGCAGGAAAACAATTCATCAAATCCTTGAGTCTACATAATTCCCAACCAATAATTGAACCTCACCGTGGACTGATCAAGAGCAGTGGCAAGTTTGGTGGCCGACACAGAGGTGATCGCTAAAAAATAAAGGGAAGAAGCAATTTCGCTCGGCAGTGGCAGCAAGCGGAAGAACTAGGGCTTAGATTCCACACTAGGGCATCCTCAAGAGAAGTCTGTCTGCGCTAAGGCACAGATAGGGTCGGCTGTGCTCGGATGTCGCCGTAGAGATGGGTGTCGCGGCTGAGGATAGGGCACCGGCAGCAAAGAGAAGAAGACCGGCCGACGCTAGGGCACAGAGACACCAAGTCTGTAGAGGAAGAGGACTGTGGTGGCACCGGCTAGGGCTCAGGCGACTGGAGTTCCTGTGGCCGGCGGTGTCTCGGCGTCGGAACGGCAGTGGCGTGCGTGAGGGAGGAGAGGCTAGGGCATGGGGTGGCGTCGGAAGGAAAGGCTCGGCTTCACCGAGAAGAGGAGAAGATAAAGGGAGGAACCGCTACAGCTGGCGGTTAGGGCAGATTCGCCGCGAGGGGGAGCAGGCGCGGGGAAGGAGTCGGGAGGAGAAGCACGGGTTCGGCGTGAGGAGAAGAGAGCAAATAAAAACAAGGAAAAAGAAAATAGAAAAAGGAATTAAGAAAAATCAATTTTTCCTTATTTAAATGGGGTAGCCAAAACAGGCTTTTCCGGACCCCTTTTTATCCTCGTTAACTCATCCGTACGAGCTCCGAAAAATTCCCGAAAAATTTCCAAAAATTCTGAAAAATTCCCTTATTAATATTCACCTATTTCCGGTACCTATTTCCGGTACCAGACTCAGTCCCAGCCAGCTGCACCGTATCAGACATCGTCCTCTCAGTCTTCTCTGGCGCAGTATCCAGCACCGCCTCAGTGGCAGACTTCTGCCCAGCCGCAGCAGCCGCTGGCAGTGTTACCTCCTCCTCCGCCAGAGACTGGACGTGTTCATGCGATGACCAGAGAGGATGCGCAGCGAGCCGATGGATCCGTTTTTCGCGGTATGATTTCTATTTATGCCTTATTTGCAGATATACTGATAGATACTGGTAGCTCGCATTCATTTATATCTCGTACTTTTATGCGGGAGATTGGTAGATTACCCACTTTCAGACCCCAGCGATTGACCGTCTCCCTACCGTCCAGTGATACTTTAGAAGTCACCCAGGAGGTCATAGGTTGCCTGTTAGATTTTGGCAACCTAATACTTACAGTGAATCTTTTAGTATTAGAAATGGTTGATTTTGATATTATTCTTGGCATGGACTGTTTGTCAGCATATCATGCCATAGTTGATTGCCAGTCGAGGGTGGTCACATTTCGGCCTCCGAACCAACCCTCGTGGGATTTCACTGGCATCAGAGATGACCGCTTATCGATCATTTCGGTGATATAGGCTCAGAAGTTGTTGTCACATGACTGTTAGGGTTTTCTTTTATCTTTGATCAGTACTGAGGACAGCAGCAGTTCACAGCTCTATGACGTTCCTGTTGTACGGGAGTACCCAGATGTGTTTCCAGAGGAGCTGCCAGGTCTGCCTCCCAGAAGGCAAGTGGAGTTCGCTATTAAGCTGATTCTGGGGACCGCACCGGCATCAAAAGCTCCGTATCGTATGGCACCAAAAGAGCTGAACGAGCTGAAGGTTCAACTCCAGGAGCTTTTGGATAGGGGATTTATTCGCCCTAGTGTTTCTCCATGGGGTTCTCCGGTATTATTTGTCAAGAAAAAAGACGACACTATGAGGTTATGTATTGACTACAGACAGCTGAATGCAGTGACCGTCAGAAATAAATATCCTCTACCACGGATCGAGGATTTGTTTGATCAGCTTAGAGGTACATCAGTGTATTCTAAGATTGATCTGCGATCCGGATATCATCAGCTGAGAGTCAGAGACTCAGATATTCAGAAAACAGCTTTCCGTACCAGATACGGTCATTATGAATTTTTGGTAATGCCATTTGGGATTACCAATGCTCCTGCGGTATTTATGGACTTGATGAACCGCATCTTTCTGGAGTATTTGGATCAGTTTGTTATCGTCTTCATTGATGACATATTGGTCTACTCTCGTTCCGAGGAGGAGCATGCACAGCATCTTCGCACAGTTTTGGAGATTCTTCGACGACATCAGCTGTACGCAAAGTTCAGCAAGTGTGCGTTCTGGCTATCCTCAGTCGGTTTTCTGGGACACGTGGTCTCGAGCAGAGGTATTTCAGTTGATCCTCAAAAGATCGAGGCTGTCACCAGTTGGGAGCAGCCGAAGTCAGTTCAGGAGATCCGCAGTTTTCTGGGATTTACCGGATATTACTCTCGCGTATTGCTATGCCGCTGACACGTCTTACCAGGAAAGGTGTGAAGTTTACGTGGACAGAGGATTGCGAGACCAGCTTCCAGGAGCTGAAGCGGAGATTAGTGTCGGCTCCAGTTTTGGTTTTACCTTCTGGAGAGGACGGATTTGTACTCTATACCGACGCGTCTCTTCAGGGTTTGGGCGCTGTTCTGATGTAGCACGGCAGAGTAGTCTCTTATGCTTCCCGTCAGCTGAAGGAGCATGAGAAGAACTACCCAGTTCATGACCTGGAGTTAGCTGCCATCATCTTTGCTCTGAAGCTATGGCGACATCATTTATACGGTATTACATTTGAGATTCTCACTGATCATAAGAGTCTCAAATATATTTTCACTCAGAAGGAGCTTAATCTCCGACAGAGGAGATGGATGGAGTTCCTGAAGGACTATGATTATACCATTAGCTACCATCCGGGAAAAGCTAATGTGGTTGCCGATGCACTCAGCAGGAAGTCCAGAGGGACTTTGGCTTGCCACCGGACTTCAGTCACGGATTTGATTCAGAGTTTCTCTGAGTTAGACCTTGAGGAGCAGGGATCTACAGAGCAGGGTATTCTTGTTACTATGGTTACTCAGTCGTCGATCAGGAAGAAGATCCAAGAGGCATAGGCTGGTGATCAGCATTTGCAGTTCATTAGCAGTCAGATAGCTTCCAGGCAGTAGACCGAGTTTACACGAGACGAGGAGAGTATTATATACTTCCGAGGCAGATTATGTGTACCTCAGTCTCATCCGGTCTTACAAGAGCTACTTCAGGAGGCTCATCGCTCATGATTTGCTGTCCACCCAGGCGGTACCCGTGTGTACCAAGATTTGAGGTATTTTTATTGGTGGAATGACATGAAGGAAGATATCGCGGATTTTGTAGCAAGATGTCTTGTCTGTCAGCAAGTGAAGGCCGAGCACCAGAGACCTGCCGGCTTACTTCAGCAGATTCCTATTCCTGAGTGGAAGTGGGATCACATTACCATGGACTTTGTGGTAGGGTTGCCGAGGACACGACGAGGCCATGACGTGATTTGGGTAATCGTTGATCGATTAACCAAATCCGCGCACTTCTTAGCGATCCGGAGGACTGATCCCCTGGATCGAATTTTACATTTTGCTACTCTCCCCCTTTGCCATATATCAAAAATAAGCAAGAATTTACAAAGTTAAGTTTTGAAAGACTTGTTAACAGTAAACTTTGCTTAAGTCTAAACAATATTTAAATTTTAGGACAAGGAGGGAGTAATGTAGCTAAAAATTTGGTTCATTGAAAGTCAATTGGTCCTTAAGTCCAAGCATGAGTCATGTTCAATAGATTAACTTACTAGGTATCAGAGCCCTAAAGATCAAACATGCTTAACTAGAAAATTGAGTGTCCTTTACCAACTGTCTAACCTTTAGCTACTTGCTTAATTGCCTATAGGGCAACAGCTTTCACATGGTTAGTTAAGTTAAGTCAATTTGGTCCAGTTAGTTTTGACTAGAGCTAGAAGACTTGACTTGATTAATGTATATTGAGTGTTTAACGCCTAGACTCATATTGATGCACAGATATAAGCATTCTTGAGTCCAGGCTGTACCCTATGCATCTCACACCGTTCTATGTCTTTCAAACACAATCAAGGTATACCTAGGTACTTGTGAGATGCTCTGGCTTAAGTCTAGGGGAACATGATTTCTAGGGGGAAAGCTTAGGCTAAGTCCAATTTTTGAAAAATCTTAATAAAGTGAAATTTTGAAAATTGTTTTTCCTAGATTTTGAAAGAAGATAAGTAAACCCAGAATTTGTGAAACTGACTAAGCATGCAAATAAGTATATATTACTTCAAGGAAGTCTAACAAAATAACTAGGTAGTGAAGTGAGGGTGTCTATCGGCAACAATCTATAGTACAATGCATAAAAGAGTCATATCAAATAGCAGGATCATCTACTCGAGGAGCATCAGCTGGAGGGTCATCAGCGGAAGGTGGTGCATGGGGCTGCTCGGGTGCTGGCTGACCTAGACGTCGTATCTCGTCACGAAGGGACGTAAATCCGGCAACCATCTCGGACCGAATAGAGAGAACTATCCGTCGTGTCTGGATGGACTCGACCTCAAGTCGAGCAAGTCTGTCCTCGACGGAGAGTGATGTAGAGGTCGAAGGTCCAGCTGAGGTAGATGGTCCGGCAGACGGGGAAGGATCCGCAAAAAGATCCTCAGCTAAGAAATCATCCCACTCCTCTCCCTCGCCTGGTATATCCTCGGCTGCTGGAGCGATAGGGGCAGCTGCTGGCTGTGGTCATCCTGTCCAAGCTAGAACTCCATCAGTTGTGATATCAGCACCGACTAGTCTACAACTACGGGATCCTAGCTCGTCATATATAGTAAGAGGAATGACTGTCCCCCTGGTCACATCTATACCCTCTATGGTCAAAAAGAAGCGTGTCAAAATATGACAATAGGGCATGTGTACTATCTTGGAAGTGACTGTCCCAGATGCACAGATAATGTTCTGGAATATATGCAAGGCTATATCGATGTCTAATCGATGACACAGGGCGTACAGGAAAAATGAGTGGGAAGTCCTCATCTTCGGGACATCCCGAGATGAGATGGGTAGAATACATGCTGTCAGGACCCTATACATCACGTAGTCCTGAACCCGAAGAGAGACTGACCTGAACTCAGTCAGGCCAGCAGGTCTCTCTTCCTCGAAGAAATACGTATAGATAGTATCTAACGTAATATGGGAGTAAGGATCGCGAAATGGCAGGTCCCTACTGGGGTAGCATAAGAAGGTAGACTCTGAGATCCTAAGTCCTAGGGTGGTGCGTAACAAAGTGGGAGTAAGCTCAATGTCAACGCCAGCAACTCTGGTAGAGTATCTATTATCATCAACCCTCTCAAGGTTGTCATAAAACTGTGCACATAATTCCTGGTTTACTGTATCAGTGCAGTAAACCAGTTGGTCCAGTTGATAATGCTCTATCATTTGGATAGATGGCTGACAAAACTGGGTATAAAAGGTCCTATTTACATATCTAGGTTTGATAGGTTCAAAAGTGTAATTAGCAAAGGTATCCCTAAGATGTATAGTAGGGAATCTGATATCTGCTGATGGAAGTCTAGCTGGAGTAGGATCAACGTGTCGGCACTTCCTATTTTCAATGATTTTACCAAAAATTGACAAAAATAAGCAGAAATTTTACGTAAAATTTGATAGGGAAGGATTGGGATTATACCTAGGAGGCATTGCCAAGTGTTGAGGGAAGATTAAATGGCTTGAAGGCGCCTTAGTTGCTAGAATCCGCACGCGGAAAACGTGCTCGCGTCGGCATAAAACAAACAGAAACAATCTGTTCGTTTCCTAAAGTTGGGAATTGAAGGCGCCTTAAGCATCTTAAGGCGCCTTCAGTAGCTTTTGGAGGCGCCTCGGATCAATCCGAGGCGCCTTAAGGTGATGCGGTGGGAATTTTCCCGCCGCACTTGGAGGCGCCTTCCCGTGTAGCAGGCGCCTCCACGAGGCCCCTTTTTTTTATTTTTTATTTAAGAGTTAATTAAATTTTAAAAGATTTTAAAGTTAATTAAATTTGAGGAGAGTTTTAAAATAATTTTGAACTTGAGTTTTGAATAGTTTTGAAATTGAGTTTTAAAATAATTTTGAAATTTAAAATAATTTTGAACTTGAGTTTTAAATAGTTTTGAAATTGAGTTTTAAAATAATTTTGAAATTTAAAATAATTTTGAATTTGAGTTTTAAATAGTTTTGAAATTGATTTTTAAAATAATTTTGAAATTTAAAATAATTTTGAACTTGAGTTTTAAAATAATTTTGAAAAATAATTTAAACTTGAGTTTTCAATAGTTTTGAAATTGAGTTTTAAAATAATTTTGAAATTGAGTTTTAAAATAATTTTAAAATTAAAATTTGAAATTGAGTTTTAAAATAATTTTGAAATTTAAAATAATTTTGAACTTGAGTTTTAAATTGAGTTTTAAAATAATTTTGAAAAATAATTTTGAACTTGAGTTTTAAATTGAGTTTTTAAAATAATTTTGAAATTTTGTTTTTAAAATAATTTTGAAATTTTAGTTTTTAAAATAATTTTGAAATTTTAGTTTTTAAAATAATCTTGAAATTTTAGTTTTTAAAATAATTTTGAAATTTTGTTTTTGTTAAAATAATTTGGAAATTTTAGTTTTTTTTTAAAATAATTTTGAAATTTTAGTTTTTAAAATAATTTTGAAATTTTAGTTTATTAAAGATAATTTAAATTGTTGATTAACTTGATTTAAGTTTAAGTCAATTTTCATAGTTTAATTTCTTAGTCATCTCACCCGATCTAAATTATTAATCAGGGAATCCTATAATTGTTGTGAGATGAATTATTGTTGAAATTAAGGGTCTAGTTGAACTTTGTGTTAGATTCAGATTTAGCTTTGGGTTCAACAAGTAAGCATTTTTTTGATAAACTTCTGGGCTATGGTGAGTCACAAGGAGCTCATTAAAGTAACCATGCCTTCGAGGTTTCCCAAATAGTCCTACCCATTGAACTTAATACTAATCCTTGGTCTAACTAGTTAGGATCCATTTAAGGGTAGTTTCGGTCAGTTCCACTTGGCCAAATGCACCAGGTCGAAGCCATATCTTCCTAGACATGTGATGCCCAAACTTTCCTAATGTACTATCATCCAAAAACTTCACCAGTACTTTGGTTCAAGTTCAACTTAGCCTGTTTTAATCTAACCTTAATTACCCTGCCGGGTAATGTACTCTTGTTTTACCCATTTCGGGTAGATTTGGTTCAGTTACCATGTCGGGTAGTTCAGTTGGAGGTGCCAGCTAGTTTGGATCCTCCATCTATTTTTGATTTTGAATTTTGAATTTGATTTTGATTATTTACTTTCGATTTTTTTAATTTGATTTTGAATTTTAAATTTTAAATTTATTATTTTTTTGAATTTTGAATTTTGAATTTCAAATTTTTAATTTGATTTTGAATTTTTAAATTTGATTTTGATTTTTTTTGAATTTTGAATTTTTAATTTTTAATTTTTAATTTTTAATTTGATTTTGAATTTTTAATTTGATTTTGATTTTTTTGAATTTTAAATTTTGAATTTCGAATTTTTAATTTGATTTTGATTTTTTTTTTAATTTTTAATTTTTAATTTTTAATTTCGAATTTTTAATTTGATTTTGAATTTTTAATTTGATTTTGATTTTTTGAATTTTGAATTTTGAATTTTAAATTTCAAATTTTTTATTTGATTTTGAATTTTGAATTTGATTTTGAATTTTTAATTTGATTTTGATTTTTTGAATTTTGAATTTTAAATTTATTATTTAATTTCGAATTTTTAATTTGATTTTGAATTTTGAATTTGATTTTGAATTTTTTAATTTGATTTTGATTTTTTGAATTTTCAATTTTGAATTTATTATTTAATTTCTAATTTTTAATTTGATTTTGATTTTTTGAATTTTGAATTTTGAATTTATTATTTAATTTCAAATTTTAAATTTGATTTTGAATTTTTAATTTGATTTTGATTTTTTGAATTTTGAATTTATTATTTAATTTCAAATTTTTTATTTGATTTTGAATTTTTTAATTTGATTTTGATTTTTTGAATTTAAATTTTCAAGATCGTTTTTCTTTTTGTTCCCCCTGGATCATAGCCTCGATATGGTCTATCGAGGTAGTGTATTTGATCCTTCGGAACCCAGTATTGGCCAAGTCCAACTTGATTGATTAATTTGGACTTGGGGACCCATGCTTGGATTGAATTACTACTTTGTTTATTTATTAAGGATAAATAAGATCTATATTTACTTTTATATCTTAGACCAGTTCTGTTGTATACGGCTCTTTGTGTCCCAAGAATTAGATCCAGATTCTTAGAGCCCAGAGAAAACCGTTCTAAGGTATTTTTTAAATCTTTTACCTGATTTTTCAAACTAGAATTTTCTTCCTCAAGTTTTTGAACTTGAGTTGAATTTCCAGTCCGAATTTGATCAGGTAAGGTTTTAGTGTTAGTCACTTCTTTAAGGACAGCTACTTCCTTTAGAAGTGACTTTATCTTAAGGTTTGACTTAGCTAATTTGCGAAGTAAATAATTGACTAAATTATTAAGCCTTGGAATACTTACAGCGGAGTCTGGCCCTTCGGAAACGGATGCGGATCCGTGGCTTTGCTCGGAATCGGCCTCTGACTCGCTCTCGCTCTCGATGATCTGGTCTCGGGCCATCAGTGCCAGTAAACTCGTCTGATCGAGTTCGTCGTCGTCGTCCTCCGAGGAAGATTCGTCCCAGGTTGCCTTCAGGGCCTTCTTTCTTCTTTGCTTTTTGGCTTCTTTTTGGTTGGGGCAATTGACTTTGATGTGCCCCTTCTGGTTGCACCCGTAGCAAGTAACTTCAAATTTTACCTTCGAACTCGGTTGAGCCTCCTTGGACTGTACTACCTTTTTCAGGTCTTTCTTGTTGAAACCCTTCTTCTTCTTGTAGAGCTTCTTCACGAGGTTCACTAGTTCACTGGTCAGTTCGTCTTCTGAATCTTCTGAGTCAGGTTCGTCTTCTGATTCCGGTTCAATTTTTCGTCGGGATCTAGATTCGCGTGTTCGACTAGTACCTGCAAGCAAAGCTATACCTTTCTCGGATGGCTGTGCATTAGTTTGTTCATGAAGTTCAAATTCACTAAATAATTCATCTAATTTTAAGGAAGACAAATCCTTAGAGACTTTGTAGGCATCTACCATCGATGCCCACAATGTACTCCTAGGAAACGAGTTAAGAGCATACCTTATAATGTCCCTATTTTCAACCTTCTGCCTGATTCCATGAAGGGAGTTCAGAATATCTTGAATTCGAGCGTGTAACGTACTTGCCGTCTCGCCTTCCTGCATTTTTAAATTGTATAGTTTATTTAGTAATAAATCACGCTTACTTACCTTGGTTTCCGAGGTGCCTTCGTGAAGTTCAATAAGTTTTTCCCACAGCTCCTTTGCGGAAGAAAACGGACCGACTCTGTTGAGCTCTTCCTTGGTAAGACCGCACTGGATGGTGCAGGTGGCTTTGGCGTTGGCTTCCACCTTTTTGATAAAGGCTGGCTCCCAGTTCTCACAGGATGTAGGCTTGCCGTCTGCATCAGTTGGTAGTTGCAGTCCTGTCTTGACTATCATCCAGGTGTCGAACTGGATCTTCAGATATATCTCCATTCGCCCCTTCCAATATCCGAAGTCTTCTCCGGAAAATAGTGGGGGACGAACAGTGCTATATCCTTCTTGTTGGGTCATTTAGATCTGAAAAAAAAAACACAAACAAGAAGATCTATTCCAAGACTGAGTCTTGGATTAGTAGTGCGGGAAGAAGAAGAAAAAAATAACGAGATCAAGTGGTATTGACCAACCTTGAGCAACACCGATTTGAAAAGAATTAGAATTTTAGCTATTTAGCTAATTTCTAATTGACTCCGAAAAAAATAAACAAAATACCACGAAAAAAAATATTTTGAATGGTGGTTGCACCAATTCAAAACAACCCCGCTCTGATACCAATTGTTGAATCGAGAAGCGCTAAAGGGGGGGTGAATAGCGCTCGTGGCTATTTCGTTTTTCGATTATCGGAATCGTGTTGAGTAAGTCGTTCGAGTATAAGCGCAGCGGAAAGAAATAGAAACAAGTACAAACAAAGACACGAAAGATTTACTTCTTTCGGAGCCTGTGGCGACTCCTACTCGAAGGCCCGCGATCCTTGATCGCTTTCCGTGGGCAACAACTATAAGTACGAAAAAGAGTTACAGCTTTAAAGTACAAGTAAATAAAAAAACTAATTGTACCGACGACAAGAACAAAATCTTGGAGCTTCGGGTCGTTGGAGACTTGCAACAGCACTTCCGGATGTCTTTTAGAGCAGCACGTTGGAGACAGAAGACTTGAAAATTGATATCTTGAGCTGCTGGTCGAGATCCCTTATAAAGGGTGTTTAACGCACCTTCTAATGTTCACCAAGGCGCCTTGAATGAGCCGAGTCAGCCGCGGAGATAAGGGGCGAACTGGTCGAACCTTATCACAGATTCAAGGCGCTTTCATCTGTTCAAGGCGCCTTTAACAGCTTCTCGCAGCCAGCTCCAGCCTTGCACCCGAGGTGCCTCCAAGTTCCATGAAGGCGCCTCGGACACTGTTCATCCGAGGCTTTAGGTTGCTCCTTTGCACCTGCAAGATACGTTAGTCCCAAACACTACCCTGCAACACAAAGGTAGCACATAACACAATAAATATGATAAAAGAAGTATAGACAGTCTCCGGACTGTCCGAGTTTGACTTCGGATTTTCGACCGGAAACCCTAGGTCGACCCGACGCCTACTGTTCCCTCTACGGGGAACGCGTCCTCACCTACTCCACTCAGGAGATTTACCTATTGCCAGTCGATCCTCCAGATTGACTGGACTTTTGCTCAGCACTCGACGCTTCCGGACTTTCTGCTGGACATCCGCTTCCCGGCCAGTCCAGTCTTTCACTTGGTTCGCGACACCAGGACTTTCCACCTAGGGTTACCACCCCCTAGGACTTTTGCCTGAAGTCATCGACCTGCCAAGACTTTCCGCATAGGGTTACCACCCCCTAT